>NC_063348.1:47801894-47871417 GCF_021869965.1 Rhincodon typus
GTCTGACCAATGATTTGTAGAGGTGTAGCATTACTTCCTTGCTTTTACACTCTGCGCCTCTATTCATAACCCCAAGGATCCTATAAACCTTCTTAAAAACTGTTTCAACTTGCCTGGCCACTAAATTCAGCTGCTCTTCTTCTGAAGAAGGGTCTAGGCCCGAAACGTCAGCCTTCCTGCTCCTCTGATGCTGCTTGGCCTGCTGTGCTCATCCAGCTCTACACCTTGTTATCTCAGGTAAGGATGGCATTCCCTAAAGGACATTGGTGAACCAAATGATTTTTTTTCTGATAATTGACAACGATTTACTTGCTTGAAGCCTATTACATTTTTATCTTAAGTGAAAATGGAAAGTGCTGGAGGAACTCAGCAGGTCTGGGCAGCATCTGTATGAGTGAAATGGAGTTAACGTTTCAAGTCCAGTATGACAATTCATCAGTTGTTCCTAAGTTCTGATGAAGAATCATTACTGACCAAACATTGACTCTGTCTTTCTCGACAGCCACCCTAGATCTGCTGCTTATTTCCAGCATTTTTTATTTTACTACATTAAAGATTGTCTTTCTCTTCTTTGCACCAAACAACAGAGAACAGTATAGCACAGGAACAGGCCCTTCGGCCCCACCAATATGACACTGACATGTAATGCCTTTCTAAACTAAAAACCTTTTACCTCTGCACAGTCTGTATCTCCCTCTATTCCCTACCTATTCATGAATCTGTCCAGATGCCTCTTAAACGTTGCTATTGTATCTGCACACACCACCACCTCTCTGCCAGCACATTCCAGGCACTTACCACTCTCTGTATAAGAAACTTGCCTCTCACCTCTCCCTTAAGCTTACCTCCTTTTACTTTTAACTTCTGCCCCCTAGTTATTGACATTTCTACCCTGGGGAAAAAGCTCCATTTATCCATTTTATCCATGCCTCTGAAAACTTCTATCAGGTCACACCTCTGCCTCCAATGTTCCAGTGAAAACATATCAAGTTTGTCCAATCTTTCCAAGAGTTAATATCCTCCAAAACAGGCTATATCCTACTTTCTACAAAGTCTCCACATCCTTCTGGTAGTGTGGGAACCAGAACTGTATACAATATTCCAAATGTGACCGAACTAAAGTTCTCTGCAGCTCCAAAATGACTTGCCAATTTTTATAGTCTACACCTCAACCAATGAAGGCAAGTGTGCTATATGCCTTTTTGACCGCCTTATCCACTTGTTTTGCCCTGCTTGTTAAGGGGAGAAGAGGTGCTGGTTCTTAAGGGGAGAGTTGACCCGTACATCTGGATTCCTCTAGTATGTTAATGCTTCTAAAGGTTCTGCCATTTATTGTTTACTCCCCTCCTGCATCAGACCTTCCAAAATGCATCACCTTGCATTTGTCTGAATTAAATTCCATCTGCCATTTCTCTGTCCAAGCCTCTAGCCTACCCTAATCTTTCTGTATGGTCTGGCAATCCTCCTCACTAACCAAATTAACTAAAATCCTAAAACCCTATCTTGTATGCCAGTGGGGTGAAAGAGATACACTCATTATGGGGCATGTATTTCAAGCTGAGCTTTAAGTGTGCACTGAAATCCATGTGAATGATGCTTTAGCTGGTCATGCCTTTCATACCAACTGTCTGGTAAGTGGCAAATTGCAATTTAGCTGGGAACGTTATGTTTGCAGAATTAAGTTTTATCCGTAGATCCCAAAAAGCTGGCAACTCAAAAAGCAAAACCCTTAACTCCTAAGAAGTTCTGATTATGAGCAACTTTTTCGATTATGTAGTTGTTAAAATTCTAATTGCAGAAACTAAACAGGATTTTTGTCCGTATTTAATTACTGTGCTGGTTTCTTCACCAGAAATGGCATGTACACTAAGAACCTACGACCGCACAAAGGACATGTATTTAGGATATTCAGTAGCTCAATCTAGAAAAGGTGACAGTATCGGTTTCAGTGAGATTGGTGGATTTAAATTAATTATGCTCTAGGCGTGTGATAAATGACAATATAGTCGTTGGATTTAGTTCCAGCTGCATTAGTTCTTATAGATATCAACCTAGAAAGAGTGCATAAAAAACAGACAACTTCCAGCTGATCAATAAGTGCATTTACTTATTTATATGGCCCAAGAAGACCTACTGACATTTTACTGAAGAAGGGTCTAGGCCCGAAACGTCTACCTTCCTGCTCCTCTGATGCTGCTTGGCCTGCTGTGTTCATCCAACTCTACACCTTGTTATCTCAGATTCTCCAGCATCTGCAGTTCTTACTATCTCTAAGACCTACTGACACATGGATGCTCCAAGTTTGTTCCGCTTATGTTATTATTTGGATATGAAATGAAAACAGAAATTGTTGGAAAAGCTCAGCAGGTCTGGCAGCATCTGTGGAAAGAAATCAGCTAACATTTCAGTGAAAAGGCCACTGGACCCGATATGTTAACTCTGATTTCTCTCCACAGATGCTGCCAGACCTGCTGAGCTTTTCCAGCAAATTTCTGTTTTTGCTTCTGATT
Source organism: Rhincodon typus (assembly GCF_021869965.1). Lineage (NCBI taxonomy): Eukaryota > Metazoa > Chordata > Chondrichthyes > Orectolobiformes > Rhincodontidae > Rhincodon > Rhincodon typus. Next base: position 47,804,405 of record NC_063348.1, read on the forward strand.
TACAGCATCCACAGTTCTTTTGGTTTTTATGGTTTTGAATAATGCGCATAGCAGCCAATCTATAATATAATAGAAGCCAGGGTTTAATGTTTGCGGTGATAAGTTCACAGGTTCCTGAACAGCCGGTTTAAGACATCAAACAATCAAGTCAAGTTGAGCTGGTGGTATTGATTTGACAGCAATGTTTGAGACTTAAATGCAAGCACAAAAAGATTATAATCCCAAATAAAATCCAATTCATGGTCTTCTTGGAGAGAGCTCCAAGGTGGTTCTGGCATTGTTCTCATCTTTGTCTAGAGAGGGGAGGACAGAATCTGAGGAATATTCAGTACCAACTTTTTCCATATAAAGATTGAGTAAATGAGAGGAAAGTTTGCATTTAGAAATTGTCTGGTAAGTGGCCTGGAGGAGAGGACAGGAGAGATCTAACTGTCTGTTGAAGGAGAAGAAAGGTTTTAAGAATGTACACAGTTGTTGTTGTAAGGGATTTGACTAAACAACTGGCCAGTTTATAACTACTAATGTACAATGTGAAAGGCTTTTTTCATTTGTTCTTTTCATGGAATATAGCCATCACCGGCACACTCAGCGTTTGTCAATGATTCCTAATTGCCCCTAAGCACTGTGGCTTCCATCTTAGATGACGGTTAAGCCACATTGCTGTGGGGCTGAGGTCACATGTATGACAGAGCAGGTCAAAATGTCAGATTTTCCTCCCTAAAGGACATGAGTGGAACAGTTGGGTTTTACTATTGTCAATAATGATTATCAACATCACCAATACTGAGGCTAGCTTTCAATTCCAAATTGTATTAATTGAGATCAAATTCCACCATTTGAACCCTCTGACCCTCAGCCTCTGGATTAGTAGCCCTGTGACTAGTATTTTACAAGTATCTCTTTGAGAAAGAGAAGACTTTGCTGTTACCCCAGGATGGTCAAGATGAATGAAAAACTGGGAGAGTCAGTGTTCGGCCTTGCCTGTTCCAGTGAGGTCAATTAACTTGTATCACTGATCTGGAATCTTGGACAGATGAGTGAACTGGTATTCAGAGCCAGCAATAAAGTCATTCATGCCATTTAGATCAGTCCATTAAGAAAGTGATTGTGAGCTGCCATTTCTCTTCAGCTAACGTGAGTAATATCTTTGGTAGGTTTGGCACCTTCTTCTGAATTTGTGTGACACAATGCCCACTACCTATATTGCATGTGGCAAGACATGCTTGAAAAATACCAGAAAAGATTGTTGAGACGTGCAGTGAACTTGTTTGTATTCACAAAAGTGAGTCAAGCAATACTCTTAACGGATCTGACTGGCCCCTGTTACAGTGTTCAGTGCTGCCAATTTTTATCTTTAATGGCTGTCTTCCAGTTCCTGTGCACTCCAGCAGATTACTCCGATGTTGCATGAGATTTATGTTAATTAGTATTCTAATTGATAAGAAAATTGCACTAACCCAGAGGACTGACATATGAAGAGATGTTGAATTGGTTAAGATTATATTCAATGGAATTCAAAAGAATAAGGGGTAGTGGTCTCATAGAAACCTATAAAATTTTAATAGGACTAAACAGATTAGGTGCAAGAAGGATGTTCCTGATGTTGGGGGAGTCCAGACCAGGGGTCACAATCGAAGAATAATGGGTAAACTATTTTGGAGTGAGATTAGGAGAAGTTTCTTCAGCAAGTGAGTCATGAGCCAGTGGAATTCATTGCCACAGAAAGCAAACAAGGCCAAAACATTGCAGAAGAAGGAGTTGGATGTAGCATTTGTGTTTAAAGGGATAAAAGTATATAGAGGAATAGTAGTAACAGGCTATTGAGTTGAATGATCAGCTATGGTGAGAATAAATGAGAGAGCAGGTTTGAAGGGCCAAATTGCTGACACCTTTCTCCTTTTTTCCATGCAAATATAGAGTAAATTCTACCCTGGCTGCACCAGTGTCCACTGACACATTAAAAAGTATTCATCATGCAAAAAGAGACCATTTGGCCCAGATATCCCATGTTAATGTTTACACTCTGCGCAAGCTTTTTCACACCATTTTTCCCATCAATATATCTCCATATTCCTCTCAATTCTCTCACTTTCCCTTGAAAATATCGCACCAAGTCTCATCTGAGAATTTCACATTACAAACATTTCAAAGCAGAAAAACTTGTTGTTTGGAAATTCACCCTCATTATACTGGCTTTGATAGGAACTGAATTAGCTACATAGAGCAGAGGGCACTGACCTGTCATAGGAGATCGCAGAGGGAAAAAATTTCAAATTGAGTCTGCACAACGCAAAAGATTTTTATGCCCTGTAATTCCTTTCCAACCTGTCACCAGCTATGGTGTCTCTAATTTGGTTTTCTACAGCACAGATCTTGGAGGCCTGGACATGCCAACAGCATCCAAAACTGGATGTCAACACTGGAAATGGCATCAGCATGGTGATTAGCACATACAGCCATTTGGCTTAGAGGGAAGCTTGGTCACCAGAGCAACTACCAGAAACTACGTTTGATTAAATGCTTGAGAAAAAAACAAGAACTGTTGGAGGACAAAAGGGATTTTTTAGTTCAGAGAAATTAGCAGAATTACAACAGAAAGATGAAAAAATAAGCCAGTTGTATCAAAAAGCATAAGTAGAAGAAGAATATAATCTTAAAATGTTACCGTCTTAAAAACGAAGTCTTGATGAGGAAATGGAGACCATTTCAGGCAGATGAAAAATGGGCAAAAGTTCATCAAGTTGTCTTACTGGTGGGTTACGGAAAGGAGGTGTTGCCGGTAGCACATGAGGTACCAGTAAGTGGTCACTTGGGAGAAAGGAATACTCAAACCAAAATACAAATACATTTTTATTGACCTGGACTGCTTGGAGATTTGGTTAAATTTTGCTGGACATATCACAGATGTCAGGTAATAGGAAAACCTCAGGTAATGATAAAACCAACACCATTAATATCTATTCCAGTATTTAAGGGACCTTTTACAAGTGTCACAATTGATTGCGTAGGACCCGTCCCTAAAACAGAAAGTGTAAATTAATATTTGTTGACCATAATAGATGTGTCTATTAGATTTCCAGGACCTTTCCAATACACAATATCGCAGCTAAAAAGATTGTAGAAAAGTCACTCAATCTTTTTTTAACTAGGTATGAACTATGCACAGAAATTCAATTAGATCAGCGATTAAATTTTATGTCAAAATTATTCAAGGAAGTTACGGATAGCTTAGGAATAAAACAATTAAATCCACTGCATACCATCCAGAATCACAAGCAGCATTAAAACGGAGGCATCAAGTTTTAAAGACCATGTTGAGGACTTCTGGCCAAGACTATCCAGAGGATTGGGATAAAGGACTTCCACTTATACCTTTTACCATTAGGGATGCATCTAATGAAACAACTAAACACAGTCCATTTGAATTAGTTTTCAGACATGAGGTGAGAAGACAATTAAAGAGAAATCGGTGAGTCAGAGTTCAGACACCACATATTTGGACTATGTGTCAAGTTTACGGGAAAGATTAAATAGTGTTGATGAGCTGGCTACATAGCATTTAAATGTAACACAGCATGTGATGAAGCAGGAAGCAGATAAGAAATGAAAAATTTGCAGGGGAGATAAAGTATTAGTATTACTACCACTGGTAGGTGAACTTTTAAATGCAAGGTTTAATGGGTAATTGAGTGAGGTAAATTATTGGATAAGAATGCCAGATAGAAGGAAAATTCACAGAATGTGTCATGTCATATGCTCAAGTGTAATTTTGATAGGGAAGGAAAGCAAAGGGAGAATATGGTACTTGTTACAATTTGGAATCAAGAACCCAATCCAGATTATTCTGAATTTGATGTTCCTAAAATTAAATTGGACAATGAGGAAATTCCCAAAAATTGGGATAGTTTATTGAGTTACCTTCCAGAAGAAAATCAAAATGACCTGAAAGAGTTATTACCATCACATGGAGAGATATGTGGGAATAAACTGGGAAGTACTAACATGATTACACATGATGTTGATATAGAAAATGCTGTTCCAATTAAGCAACATCTGTATAGACTTAACCCTCTCAAATTGGCACAGGTTCAAAAAGAGATTGAAAGCATGCTCAAAGACGATATGATCAAAATGAGTTGCAGTGAATGGAGCTCAGCCATTGTGATGTTGCCAAAGCCACATGGAACCCAATGTTTATATATTGATTACTGCAAAGTCAATGCAGTTATGAAATCTGATTCATATCCTATTCCACGGCTGCATTCAGAAGGTGGGATAAGCAACTTATATGTCAAAACTGGACTTACTCAAAGGATACTGGCAGATATCTTTATCCAAGAGAGCAAAGGAAATTTTAGCTTTTGTGATACCAAATGGATTTTTACTAGTTTAAAGTTATGCCATTTGGTTTGAAAGGTACACTAGCAATATTTCAAAGACTAACCAGTATAGTCATTTCCGAATTACCCAATTGTATGATATACATAGACAATCTGGTGATTTTTAATCACATACGAAAGGAACATTTGAAGCATCGATTAGAATTATTCAATTGACTTCAGAAGGCAGACCTGGTGATAAACCTGATGAAGAGTGAGTTCTCAAAAACTGAAGTCATGTTGCTAGGCCATATCATTGCACACGGACAAATGGCCCCAATGAATGTGTAAACATAGGTTATTAGGAAGTTTCCCATACCATCGATGAAAAGGTAAGTATTGTGGTTCCTGGGACAGAATGTTTTTATCGAAAATTCATACCAAATTTAAACAACATGATTGCTCCACTGACTGACTTGTTGAAGAAATGAAGAAGATTTCAGTGGACAGAGGGATGTCAGAAGGCATTTGACAGCCTGAAAGCTGTGTTAACCACTGCCCCAGTGTTCACTTCATCTAATTATGCAAAGCCATTTAAGGTGGCAAATACGTGTGTGATGTGAGCATTGGTGTTGTGCCCTTGCAAGAAGACAACAAGAAGGTGGAAAGATGTTTTGGATATTTTTCCAGAAAGTTGAATATCCATCAATGGCACTATTCCACAATTGAGAAGGAGACCCTGATTTTGGTGTTGGCATACAATATTTTAACATTTATTTGCCAGTAAAATGTCTCAGACAGTTGCATGTACAGATCATAACACCTTAAAGTTTTTGGAAAAAAATTAAAAATAAAAGTACCAGACTGTTTAGATGGAGTTTATTGTTACAGTCATTTAATTTGAAAATTATGTGCATGGCAGGATGAGAGAACATAAGTGCCAACATGTCGTGACGACTTTGATAAAGGAAGTCGAAGATGTTTTGTGACAGACAAAATCGATAGAAATGGATTGTGGTATTGAATGTTTGCCTGCTTAGAGTCAATGTAATGTATCTGTATTGTGTTGTACTAACAGTGTAAGACTAATGGTTTTTAAAAATGAAGACAGTTTTATATATTGATGGTTCATTTTTTAAAGGGGGTAGATGTGACAATACTATGGCTTTAAGAGGGGTATTTTTCCCTTTTTTTGAAGAGAGGTTTCACAGAAGTACAGAGCTCTCTATTTAAATCCAATAAAGTAAACAGCTTGTGAGGCCTTGTTTCTTTTTTAAAGTTAGATCAATTGAAGCAGCATGAATGGGTGGAGTTAGGCTCCCACAGAACCAGAGTTTTAGTTTAACTTTCAGTTGTTGGGGTTTTGAATCTGCCATCCATCTCTTTCATGGCCACAGCTAAAAGCTTGAGTTGTCTGTCTCTGCCTGAATTTTTGCTTGATCTTTTTTCCTCCCAGACTGGAGAAACATTGAATGTGAGGCAACCTATTTTGTTGAATTTCCCTTTGCCAAGGGTGAGTTTATGGCATGTTACTATATTGGACAAGTTGTTATTTAATAGTTAAATAGTTTATTATTCTGCTGGGTTTTCCAGTCGAGTTAAACTTAGACCATTTCTTCTTTCTTTTGTTTGCATTTTAACTGTAGGGCAACAATAAAGTGTGCTTTGCTTAAAGCCGAGTAGCCTAACCAATCAAATTACATCTGGAACATAACACCTTACATTAGCCTCTAAATAAGATCAAAGTTAGGGTCTAAGCTATCTCCTTGATATATATACAGGGTGTTTGGTCTCGTCCATAACACCATGAACAGAAAATGCTGACAATTTTCGATTATTCTTTCATGAGATGTGGGCATCATTGGCAAGGCCAGTATTTGATGCCTATGTGTCACTATTTCTTTAGTTGAGTGACTAAACCATCTCAGAGGGCAGTTACAAATCAAACATGACTAGACCAGATAAGGATGGCAGATTTCATTCCCTAAAAATAATTTATGAACCGGATGGAAATGTCACGACATCTCACTTTAACTATTGCTGAGATTTGTTCCAATTCCAGATTGATAACCTGAAGGTAATGTTGGGGTTTGAACTAGTGTCCGCAAAGCATTAGGCTAATTTGGGGGTGGCATGGTGGCTTAGTGGTTAGCACAGCTGCCTCACAGCACCAGGGACCCAGGTTTGATCCCATCCTCGGGTAACTGTCTGTGTGGAGTTTGCACATTCTCCCTGTGTCTGTGTGGGTTTCCTCCAGGTGCTCCGGTTTCTTCCCACAGTCCACAGATGTGCAGGGTAGGTGGATTGGCCATGCTAAATTGCCCATAGTGTCCAGGGATGTTTAGGTTAGGTGGGTTAGATATGGGGAAAATCAGGGGTAGGATAACAGCTCTGGTTGGGATGCTCTTCAGAGGGGCAGTGTGGACTTGTTGGGCCGAATGGCCTGTTTCCACACTGTAGCGATTCTATGATGATAATCTTCTGGATTACTAGCCTAATGACATTACTACTGTGGCACTTTCAGCCTCTAAGCTGTCATATGTGTGCCCTGCAAATTAAAAAGCATGTTCAGCATCCTTCTATTTTCCAAAGCAGAAATTCCGCTGGCTATCATTTGGAAGAGTTCAACTCAGTGCTTTCTGAAGAAAGGCCACTGGATCCGAAACATTGACTCTCTTTCTCTCCTCAGTTGCTGTTAAACCTCTGATTTTCTCCAGCTATTTTTGTTTATGTTTCAGTTTTCCAGCATCCAAAGTTCTTTGTTTATGTTTATCAAATCAATGTAGCCAGTCTGCAAATTGTGATTACTTACATAATGTTTTAAAATTCAGTCGTAATCCACTGCACTGGGCCTTTGTCTATCCCAGCAGATCAGAACAGCTCCGACAGAAATCAACAAGAGTGGCAATTGTATTTATTCTTGCAGACAGCATTTAAACAAGAAAAAAAATGATGAATAGAGACTTCTGAATCATAAGGCATTGCCAAGGAGAGAGAGGGAAACTATAGACCTTGCATGTCCTAAACAAACATTTCAGAAAATCATTGAGTGCGCAAGCTTTCAGAGAGATTGTCTGAGGTTTGTTCAATGCTGAATATGATTTAAAGCAGTCGTTACTCACTCTAACTGTTCTGTTTATGCCCATGAAAGTGGCAAGTATTATTCATTTAGAGAATGCTTCTTTCTTATCAGCAAGTGATTTGTATGCTTTTGAAACATGTTCACCTGTGCATAAAAACTGATTATCCTTACTTCATTCATTCTTGCAATATACCTGTCACTGGTAAGGCAAGTATTTATTGCCCCATCCCTAATTCCCTTTGGGAAGACAGTGGTGAACTGCCTTCTTGAACCGTTGTAGTCCATGAAGTGTCGGAGCACCCACACTGCTGTTAGAAAGGGAGTTCCAGGAATTTAACCCAACAACATTGAAGGAACAGCCCTATATTTCCATGTAATGCTGATGTGAAGGAAACTTGCAGGTGATACTGCTCCCCTACATTGTTTGCCCTTTTCCTTCTGGGTGGGAGGGTGTCACAGTCGTTTAAGGGGCCCTGATGAGTTACTGCAATGCACCGTGGAGCAGCGTGGTGGCACAGTAGTTAGCCCTGTTGCCTCACAGCGCCAGGGACCCAATTTTGATTCCAACCTCAGGTGACTGTTGCAGAGTTAGCACCAGTACTATTTTATTCACACAGTTGTGAAAAGTTGTCTGAAGAGGTGATGAGTTAGATGTATGGGAGGAGTTCTTTGTTTCTGAAAGTTATTTGAGTAAATTGCTTGCTCCCACTCACAGTGAGAGATGGTTAAAGTTCTCCTTGCGTTGGCTGGATGGCTGTTTGTGATGCAATGTGACGCCAACAGCATGAGTTCTATTGCTGCTCCAGCTGAGGTTACCATGATGGCCTTCACAACCTTACCCTTCAGTGTACTGCCCTTCAGGGTAATCTCATCACTGTTGTCTCTCCCTAATGAGAGAACAGACCAACAGACCTTTGGAACTGCGGCAATTTTACCCTTTTGTGTGTTGCAGCGTCTAAAGGAGATGAAGCAGAGAAATATAGGAACATAGAAGATAGGAGCAGGAGGAGGCCATTCAGCCCTTCGAGCCTGCTCTGCCATTCATCACAATCATGGCTGATTGTCCAACTCAATAGCCTAGTCCTGATTTCTTCCCATAACCTTTGATCCCATTAGGCCCCAAGTGCTATATCTTGAAAACATCCAATGTTTTGGCATCAACTACTTCTTGTGGTAATGAATTTCACAGACTCACCACTCTTTGGTGAAGAAATGTCTCCTCATCTCCATCCTAAACGGTCTACCCTGAATCATCAGACTGTGATCCCTGGTTCTGGACACAGCCACCATTGGGAACATCTTCCCTGCACCTATCCTGTCTAGTCCTGTTGGAATTTTATAAGTCTCTATGAGATCCCTCCTCACTTGTCTGAAAAACTCCAATGAAAACAACCCTAACATAGTCAATCTCTCCTCATATGTCAGTCCCACCATCCCCGAAATCAGCCTGGTAAACCTTCACTGCACTCCCTCGAGAGCAAGAGCATCCTTCCCAAGAAAGGAGACCAAAACTGCACACAATATTCTTGGTGTGGTCTCACTAAGGCCCTGTATAACTTCAGCAACACATCCCTGTTCCTGAATACAAAACCTCTTGCAATGAAGACTAACATACGATTTGCCTTCTTTACTGCCTGCTGCACCTGCCTGCTTACCTTCAGCGACTGGTGCACAAGAACACCCAGGTCCCGCTGCACACGTTCCTGTCCCAATCTACAGCCATTCATCTGCCTTCTTGTTTTTGCTTCCGAAGTGAATAACCTCACATTTATCCAAATTATACTGCACCTGCCACTGATTTGACCATTCACCCAACCTGTCCAGATTGTGCTGAAGGAGCTCTGCATCCTCGTCACAGGTCACCCTCCCACCCAACTTGGTATCACCTGCAAGCTTTGAGATGTTACATTTTGTTCCTTCATCCAAATAATTAATATATATTGTGAATAGCTGGGGTCCCAGCACCAATCCCTGTAGCACCCCACCAGTTACTACCTGCAAATTTGAAAAAGACCCATTAATTCCTATGTCGTTTCTTCTCTGCCAACCAGTTTTCTATCCATCTCAAAACACTTCCCCCAATCCCATGCGCTTTAATCTTGCACAATAATCTCTTATGTGGGATTTTGTCAAATGCTTTCTGAAAGTCCAAATATACTACATCGACTGGCTCCCCCCTTATCTACTCTACTATTTATATCTTCATAGAATTCTAACAGACTTGTCGAGCATGATTTCCCCTTCATAAATCCATACTGACTCTGTCTGATTGTGCCACTGCTTTCTAAATGCTCTGCTATAAAATCCTTGATAATGGACAATGAGGTAGGAGAGAAGACAACAAGGGAGAAGAGTTAGACTCTCAGCATGTAACTGTACCCAGATCCCAAATCCACAAGGGCATCATATAGTTGGTAGAAAATCACATTTGGAACACTGCACTGGGGAGTGCCTGTTATCATGGCAGCAGCCATGATGGTTTTATCCTGTCCCAGTTCATTTGCTGATCGTTATTGAGTTGCCACATTGAACTAGAAGATGACAGCTCAACAACAATTTTCCCATTCATGTAACTAACAACTGGAACCCCACTGGCCAACCCTTACCATTCCACTGTGATAGATCATCGCTAGCCCCTCTTTCTCATGATGTTAAAATAAAAAGCACTTTAAAACAACCATTTTGTATTAATTTTATACAACAGTTGTAGTAATTTGAGATTTTGAGAGTGTTCAGCAACAACTTTAGTGAATATATGTACAGAGAGTGATAAGAGAGGTCTTCTGACTTGGAGCAGGCTACATTTCCATGTGATTTTAACATTAGCATGACATAACACTTTTATCATATGCTCAGTAACCAAAATTAGAGCAATTCCCCTACTGTACATCTCCCTCAAGTTTGTTTACTGTGCCCTTTTGTACCATCAACCTTTAACTCTCAACATTTAACACTTTTATTCCACTTGACCCACTGCCCATCCCACCTGACAAGACTCTTTTGCTTTAAGGACTGATCTCTGCCCTAACAGTTGACATGTAGGACAATTGGAATTTCTTATCAGTTCCTTGGAGGCTGCAACATTAGTGCGTTGGGGTGGCAGCCTCTAATAACAGCAGGGTTCTGGGCTGTAGCACACATAAGGACTTGAATATTGCAGCTGTGAAGACCCATCAAGGGTAAACTGATTCAAAGGAGGAGACTCCTCGACTTGAATGGTTACATCTTCTAGAAAAGAAAAACAAGTGAAATTCTCATTCTCCTTTTTTATCCGCATTTTCTCTGATCTCGAGATGAATGTAAAAGATGAAAAGGAGGATGGAGGGCATTCTGCTGACAATCCTGAAGACAAGGAATGGAAAACTTCCTCATTTCTTCCAGAATGGGAATTTCTGTTTTTCTAGGTAGTGGTATCACTTTGACACTTGTTACAATGTGATGCTGCTGATGTAGAGGCAAGGATATTTCAGGCATTCCATGAGAATGCAGACCTGGATCATCATGGACATCAGAAAAAAACCTCTGGACCAGCGATGTATGGGAAATTGCTACATGATGTTCTGATGGGAGGAACAACTGTAAGGACAATCTCATTCTGCAGGTGATCACTGTCATCAGTAAGAGAAGAAAAGATTCTTGTTTTCTTTTGGAAAGACTAGGTCATCACTCAGTAACTGTAACAGAAACTTTTCTTCAGCTAATCATTCACAATGATCCTGAAGTTCTGAATATTTCTGCAATAGAGAGGCTTTGACTTCCAATATTACATCTATAGATTCTGTAAGTTGGATAAAAACACTCACTCTGAGCGAACGATTGTTGAAAATCTTCTACAAGTTTGAAATTTTCAGAGCTGTGCTTTTGGTTCTGTAGCTAGACTATGTTAATTCTTGAACAAAAACAAAGTTGCTGGAAAAGCCCAGCAGGTCTGGCAGCATCTGTGAAGGAAAAAACAGAGTTAACGTTTCGGGTCCGGTGACCCTTCCTCAGAACTGATAGTGGCTGGGAAAATGTCAGTTTATATGCAGAAAATAGGGAGGTGGGTGGGGTAGGGAGTAAACGATAAGATAGAGCACAAAGAGAAAGACAGTTGGACAGACAAAGGAATTCATAACGATCAGGTTGGGAGGGTGAATCGTTGTTAATGGGGACTATTAGTGACTCACAACAGGGGTGTGTAGTAACAAAACCTGGTGTGTGGGGTAGGGGGCTGGGACATGGGAGAGTTTAAGCCCTAAAACTATTGAACTCAATATTGAGTTCGGAGGGCGGTAGGGTCCCCAAGCAGAAAATGAAGTGTTGTTCCTCCAGCTTGTGTTGGGTTTCACTGGAACACTGCAGCAAGCCAGAGACACAGATGTTGGCCAGGGAGCAGGGTGATGCGTTAAAGTGGCAGGCAACAAGTAGTTCGGGGTCTTTTTCAAGCTCAGTCTTCTGATCAACTTTAAATTTTGCAGAGGCATCCTGTACTTCTATGAATGCAATACTCTGGTCTTGATGATATTGGCTGAAAAATCCCCACTCCCCTGCGCTCCTATTGTTTGCTGATGAATTTCTCTCGTAGCCTGAAGCTGCCATCAGTGGAAATCAGCAGTTCCTGCACATTAAATATTAACATGATTGACTTTGAACTCAGGAATCTCTTCTTCTCTGGGTAGCTTTCGATTAGCTTTTGGGAGTTCTTGCCCATCTTCAAGATAGGCTGGTTTCCAAGGATTGAAATTTTTCTCTAAGCGTGTCAAGATTATGTTGATGATCTCTGTGTATGCTTGAAAAGATGTGTTATGCACAATAGTTTGTGCCTGTGCAACCATCCTGCCTAAAGCTTCAATGATCCTGAATTTGTTTTGAAGCTCTCAGACTGCTCTTTTGCTTTAAGATTTCTTTCAAACTCCATGACTTTAATATTTCAGATTCTGTCATCACATCACCAGCTGTAGAAATTTTTGAAGCTTCACTTTCTAACATTAATTATTGAACTAGAACATGCTTTAATTCTTTCTTCCCAATGTGATCTGCCTTTCAACCCTGGGAGGAACTTTTTCTGATGTGACTGCAGTTGCTGTTGCTCCATTCCCTTGGTAGGTTCTGTGTCATAAGTAGAGTTCACCTTTAATTTTTGAAGGAACTGATTCTCCTCAAAAGAGATAACTTGACTTTCATGAACAATACCACCCAATTCCAAAGGTGTGGGAAGGTCTGACGTTTCAGATTCCAGTAAATCAATGACTTGAATGGAGATTACCTTCTCTGTAGCCATATAACAAAAGAGCAAACAACAGCCTGGAATAACCTCTAGTGACTGGCTAATGCCTTGATGCTTTATTTTCTCACTGGGTTCAGCCTTCACCCTCTTGAAATACTAGGACTGGAGTGTCTGCCATTGGAAGAATGTTTAAAACTACCAAAGCAGCTCTATTTAATAAAGAATTGTAATGGGTAGGAATCACATTCAAGATATTTGTCATCTCTCTTCCATCGTCATAATTTGTAATGTTACAGGAGTAGTGAACCAGACATTCAGGATAATGTTCCAACAACATGGGTTCAAATCCCACATTGGCAATTTGTGGAATTTAAATCCCACTGGATTTAAAAGATAGTAGCAGCAACCATAACTACTATCCTTGATTGTTACAAAAGCCCATTCACTTCATAGTGATTCTACTGTCCTTAGCCTGGTCTAGCTTACATTTGACTTCAGATCAACAACTGTCCTCTGAAATGGCCTACTAAGCCACTCAGTCCAAGGAAAATTAGGGAAATACAATAAATGTTGCCCTTGCCTGTGACATGTACAGTCCATCAAAGAATAAAAAGAAGTCAAGAAACCAATGTTAACATTACCATTCCTGAACAGGCAAAGGGGGTCACATCACTTTTCCAATAGGCTCTCACCACCTACCCCCAAACTATATTAACTTACCTGACATCAGGCTCGGGGTAGATAGAGGCCTACAGAAAAGTTACTATTTGGTGACATTGTCAGGGGCACAATCCTATTTTGGCTCGAAGTTACAAGAGGCCCTTACAGTATCAAACCCATCAAGGAAACAACAGGAGACAACACTGTGGCCAGGCCAAGGTAAATTTTATTTTTGTGAGCATTTCTGGGCCAGATGTAGTCTGATATTTGAACTTCCGAGAATCTTTGGATTTACTATGCGTTGGCCATTTCTATCCCTGCCTACCACACTGCACAATAAGCTTTTATTCCAGTTATGATTCCTTTGGTTGCTGAGTATAATCGGCCTCTTACATGATATTCCTGCTCTGGAACCCCTTCCTCACCAGCTCCCACACCCCACCCACCCCCTCAACCCCCACCACACTGAGCAGGAGACAGACAAGTTTAGATGTGCTCTGGATTTCAAATGACCCATTCCTTAATGATTCCATGGCTCCAACATGAGTTACCATGGATTGAAAGTTGACCCTCAAGTCACTACAACTTTCACAATGGAGAAAATCATCATGAAAATTTTGGTGCAAATACAAGGGGCTGAATGGCTTCTATCTGCACTGTGGGAATTCTATGATTCTATGAATCCGGCTTCTGGAACCGTGTGGCAAAAGGTGTGGCAGTGGGAGAGACTGTCACGTAGTGATAATGTCACTGGGCTCCTGATCCTGAGGCTCAGGCCAATACAATGCTGCTACACATTCAAATCCACCTCCCCCACCCCCACAACAAATGGTGGAATTTAAATTCAAAACGTAAAACCTGGAATGGAAAGCCAATCACATGAAACCAGTGTTGATTGTTGTAAAACTCCAAGCTCTGTGATCATGACCTTGAAACCATTGTCATATACAAAACATATCTGATTCACCGCTATATTCAAGGGCAATATGGGGGGAGTGATGGTCCAGTGGTATTATCACTGGGCTATTAATCTAGAGATCCAGGAAATTCTCTGGGGACCTGGTTTTAAATCCTGCCACAGCAGATGGTGGAATTTGAACTCAATAAAAACCTGGAGGTAAGAGCTAATGATAATCATGAATCCACTGTAAATTGTTAGAAAAATCCATTTTGTTCACTAATATCTTTTAGGGAAGGAATCTGCCATCCTTACCTGGTCTGGCCTACATATGAGTCCAGACATGTGGTTGAAGTAGGGATGGGCAATAAATGCTGGCCAAGCCAGTGACGCCCTCATCCTGTGAACAAATTTTTTAAAAAAATATCGATAGGCAAAATTTGATCGTTGTGCCAGCCATACACAAATCCCCAAAAAAATTCACACTATGTTCCAGCAACAATTTTTTTTAACCAACCCATTCAGCTACATTGCAACACACCTCTGACATGAGTGGGATGCAAACCTGGACCTCCTGGCTCAGAGAAAGGGATACTACCACTGTGCCAGGCTACCACTGGACCAAAGCATTCGGTTTCAGCACACTTCATAAACATCTCTCCAAATTCATTTAGGCCTTGAAATTGTGGGAAGGATTGACACTTTCAAACCTCCCAATTGGCATTCTGAGGAAACTAAATGAGATTCATCTTCAATTTCTAAAAAACTAAAAGCACTGAACCAGACTTACACCTCTGATAATTGCCACCTGTTTTCAATTAACACTGACATTGAATTCAGCTGAAATCGGAACTAAACCTCTTACGATTACAAGCCAATAGACAAATTAATACACTTGAATAACTGGAAGTAATAAGGAAAGAAAAATCTTGGATGCCCTTGTTATCAATAGAATTTTTTTCTTATTTTAATTTCAGCTCTGACATAAAGAAAATAGAAAAACATTTAAGTGTAGCCCTGTCTTTCAAATTAATTGAAATCTGTCAACTATAATTTGTGATGTTTCTCCAACTAGTTAAATGATAGGTTGGAAGAATTGATCATCCCCTGAGTCATTCACTCATGATCATGTTCCAACAGACTTGAGTACTTTGATAAAAATTAAAATACATATAAACCATAAAACGAGAACACTTTTTGGCAGCTTTAAATGTTAACGACATTTGTAAAGAATTTCTGAAACAGAGGTAAAGTTAGTAACAGAAAACATGAGGCTTTGCTTGAACAGAACTAAAACCTGTATCGTGTCTCACAACTGTTATTTTTATTCATTCATGGGATGAGAGTGTTGCTGGCTGGGTCAGCATTTGTTGCCCCATCCCTAATTGCCCAGAAGGCTTTTAAGAGTCAACTACATTGCTGTGGATCTGGAGTCACGTAGCCAGAACAATCTTTCTTCTCTAAAGGATGATAGTGAACCAGATGGGCTTTTCATGGTTTCATGGTCATCATTAGACTCTTAAATCCAAATACTTATTGATTTCAAATTCTACCATCTGCCATGGCAGGATTCAAACACAGGTCTGCAGAATATTACCTGCGTGTCTGGATTAAGAGTCCAGCAATAATACCACTAGGCCATTGCCTCCCCTTATTAAATTGCCAAAGCCTCTGAGTATCAAATTCTCTAAGAAGCAGCAATGGGACCATGGAGAGAAACGTAGATTTCCAAAGTTAGTTACAGTAGGGTGAAAAGAAAGCAACTGATGGCAGAACCTAACCACAGCAGAAGGCTAAACCTGCTTCTGCTTCAGCTGGTGTGAGGATCACTTACTAATATGCATAATGCATTAACATTTATTTGGCTGGCGCTAGTTAAAATAGGCATAAGCTGCTGAGTTGACAATCCTGTTAATAGAAAAAAAATTATAAATGGAAATAATCTGAAGATTATTCATGAGGATTTCAAGCGATGTGTCCCCAAGATGACGCCGAGCAGCTCATAGTTTGAATCATATTACAGTGCCTTGTTCTTTTTGTTCACAATGATGCACTGAAGCTACCTGAGGAAGAGTTTTAAGATCAATATTCTGTACAGACGGATAGCTAATAAGTCATAACTCAGCAATCGTATGTTACATACTATTTATTAATTCTTTTAGGACTTCGAATCAACTTGATTGTTGATATATCCCAATTTTCCAGTGCCCAGATCTCCAAAGAGCCAACAGACAATTCAAGGACTCCACAGAAGTCGTAAAATAATGACATGTTGCAAATCACCTAGAAGGGTTGAACTATAATTTCCCTGCTCCCCAGGAACCTCTAAAGAGCTCTCCGAATCTGTGTTAGATTCAAGACTTCAGACTGTTCCAAATTTAATACCTGAATAGTAAGCTAGAAAATGTTTGACCAATTAAAACCACGTCTAACCGCAGGGTAACTTTACTAGCACCCTCCCACCTCTCCCCAACAATCTGACTACCCTGACTGCCCGCACAGGCTACTCACTTCCCACCCAGTAATCCTTCAACTCCCCGACCACCCTATGAACCTCCTCCATCCCTAACTCCTGACCACCGGGTTCCTTCCACCTCAAACCCTCTGAGTTCCCCTCAACTCACTGATTCACCCCCAAACACAGGCTGCCATCCCCAGTGATGCACTGACCCTCATCCCCCAGCTCTCCTCAACAGAGCCTGACCCAACTCTACAACCCCACCTAACTACCACCCCATCTAGCTGGCACGTGACCCAGACACCACTCTGTCAACCCACCACCATGCCAGCCTGCCCCCTGTTGTCCTGCGTAATTATCACCTTACCCAGCTGGCACTCTTCTCAGGAAGGAAATCAGGAAACACTTTCTCACACAGAACATCGTGCAAACCTGGTACTCACATCACCAGAAGATTATAGATGTCAGGTCAATTAGTGATTCAAGCCTCTGGGTACACCTCTCCTAACCAACCCCAGCTGTTTAACTGGTAAATGCCCTGTGGTGCACAACATTCCCAATGTGTAAAAATGTTGAAAAGCACAAAGATCAAGACAACGACTAAGGAAAGGGTAGGGCCGATCAGAGACGTACAAAGTAACTTGTGCATGGATGCAGAAGGTGTGGGCAGTGTTCTTTCTAAGTACTTCACCTCTGTCTTCACAAAGGAGACGGATGAAGCAGACATTCTAATTAAAGAGGAGGAACATGAAATCTTAGATAAAATAAACATCATGAGTAAAGAGGAACTGACATCCTTAAAGGTGGGTAAATCAGTAGGGCCAGATGGATTGTTTCCAGGTTGTTAAAAGTAGCTAGGAAGGAAATCATAGACACTCAGAGAATCATTTTCCAATCCTCACTACAGACAAGCAAGGTACCCAAGGGCTGGAGGACTGCAAATGAGTTATTGCTATTTAAAAAGGGTATCAGGGATAGGCCAAATTATTATAAGCAGGTCATTCAGGTACATTATTAGATTCAAATCTGTGAGATGGATACATTTTCGTTTAAAAAGGCATGGATTAACATGGATAATCAGTATGATTTTGTTTAGGGAAGGTCACATCTTACTAACTTAATCAAATTTTTTGAGGAAATAACAAGCAGATTTAATGAGAGTAGTGTAGTGAATGATATCTACTTGGATTGTTGTGAGCATTTGTCAAGGTCCCACATGATAGACTATTCAGAAAAATTAACAGCCATGCGATACAGAGGAACATGGCCAGTTGAATCCAAAATTGGTCCAGTGATGGAGACCAAAGAAGTTTCCAGTGATATTCCCATAAGAATCAGAGTTGATTTCTTAATTGTTTGTTGTATATAAAAGTGATTTGGATGACTTAAGTGTGAGAGGCATTGTTCTGGAATTTGCAGATGACACAACAATTGGCCACTCAGCCTTTAGAGAAAAGGATGGTTGTCGAAACCAGAATGATGTTAATAGCTTCGTAGAGTAGGCAGAAAAGTGGAAAATGAATTCAAGTGCAGAATTATGAGATAACGCATTTAGGGAGTGCATGCAAAACAAGGGAATACACAATAAACAAGAAAATATTGAAAGAGATAAAGTATCTGGAATGCATACACACAGGCCCTTAAAGGTTGTTAAGGTGGTAAACAAGGCATAAGGCATATGGTATGCTTTCCTTTGTTCAATGAGGTATACAATACAGTAATAGGAATGTTGGCAGCAAGACCCAAATGATATTAAGATTGGGCTGACAAGTGGCAACCAAAGGTAGTATCCGTCCCACACAAGTGTCTAATGACCGTCTCTAACAGGAAAGAATCTAACATTCACCCCTTGACATTCAATAGCATCACCATCACTGAATCCTCCACCATCAACATTCTGGGGATTCCCATTGATCAGAAACTCAACTGGACTCACCATACAGGTACTGTGGCTCCAAGAAGAGATCAGAGGCTAGGAATCTTACAATGAGTAACTTAACTCCTGATTCCCCAAAGCCTTCCCACCATCTTTTTCTTTGTAGTACCTTTGGAGGTGCCATTTTTTCAATGAGACATTGAACTGAGCCCTACCTGCTTGTTCAGGTGAATGTAAAAGATTCCATGGAACTATTTGTTGAAGAAGGGCACGGGAATTCTCTCCAGTATCTTGGCCTGTATTTATTCCTCAAATAAGCAGAAATAAATTATCTGAATGTCATTACATGGCTGTGTGTAGGAGTTTGTTGGCTGTAAATTTGATTCTGTGTTTCCTATAATTTAACAGTGACTACACTTTCAAAGGTCTTTCATTGGCTGTAATTACATTGAGACATCCAACGTTCATGATAAGTGCTATATAAATGCTAGTCTTTTTTTTTACCAGCTAAAGTAGTCAGGTTTTATATTTGTAATAGGCATATGAGGTACTACATCTAGAGTAAAATTTACAGTTTCAGTCTCCTTAGTTAAGAAACAAAATAAATGCATTAAAATGTACACTTGACTCTTTCCTGAGATGAAGGATTTATGGGGACAGTTGGAACAGATTGAGTTTTTATTTATTGGAGTTTAGAAAAATGGAGTGGGACAGTGACTCAGTGGTTAGCGCTGTTGCCTCATAGCACCAGCGTCCTGAAGTGTTCAATCCCAGCCCTGGGTCTTGTCTGTGTGGAGTTTATGCGCTCTCCCTGTGTCTGTGTGGATACCTTTGGGTGTTCTGGTTTGCTCCTGCAGACCAAAGATGTTCAAGTTAGGGGGATTGACTGTACTAGATTTCCATGTTGTGTCCAGGGATGCGCACTTTGGCTGAATTAGCCATGGTAAATGAAGGGATAGGGCGGGTAGCTGATTCTGGGTCGGATGCTCTTCAGAGAGTTGGTGCAGACTCAATGGGCCAGATGGCTTCTTTCTGCACTGTAGGGGTTCTATGAGTGGTGATTCTATTCGAATTCTCATAAAAGAGAAGGAGCATGAAATATTGGATAAAATAAACATCATGAGAAAGGAGGAACTACCATCCTTAAAGTGGATAAATCACTCAGACCAGATGGATTGCATCCAGGCTGTTAAAAGTAGCTGGGAAGGAAATCATAGACACTCCAAGAATCATGTTAAAAGCCTTACTAGATACAAGCAAAGGTACCAAAGGACTGGAGGCTTGCAAATGAGTTATCACTTTTTAAAAAATATATTTGGTAAAGGTCAAATAATAATAGGCAGGTCATTCAGAATACCTGGGCTACTCTCCCGCAGAGAGTCATGGACGTTAGATCACTGAAAGTATTTCAAAAGTTATTTTGTTTTGGAATATGAAGGAGTTGAGAGCTACGATAAGAAGCTGCATAAAAGAGGAGTTGAGGCCTGGCTCAGATCAGCCATGACCTTGTAGAATGTGGATCAATAACTCAGCTAAAGGGAATCAATGGCTGACGCTTGTTTCTATTTCTTTTGTACTTATACAACATACAAGGTCCTGAGGGGACTTGATAGGCTGAGTACTGAGACAGTGTTTTCCCTGTGGAAGTGGAATAGACTAGAAACAGGGATGCAGTTTTGAAAATATGAGATCTCTCATTTAAAACAGATGAGGAGAATTTTTTTCTCTCTCTCAGGAAATTGTTAGTCTGTGGAATTACCTTCCCAGAGAGTAGTGGAGGCAGGGTCATTGAATATATTCAAGGCTGCATTGGCTAGATTCTTGATTGACAAGGATGTCAAAGGGGAAAGAGAGAACATGGAAATGTCGAGGTAACTATCAGTTCAGTTATAATCTTATCAAATGACAGAGCAAACTCATGGTGCTGAATGACCTACTCCTGATCCTAATGTGTATGTTAGTGTGTACCACTGGTGTGTTTTTCAATGGCTGCTGGTGTCTGAAATCTCAGTCACTATGTCTGTGTCATATTCTTACGGGTTAACCTTTCATAATGCAGACAGGAATTATTCATCAATGCACAATCATGCAAAATGTTTCTGTAGTGATTGTAATGAGGTCAGCCAGGTGGATTGCACAGAATATGAGTTCTCTGATTAGGGCTGTTAATCTGGTCCAATTAGGGAACCCTGGATGACAGATATAAACAGGAGCGTCAAAGGTTCTGTTCACTCTGAGAGCTGGCTCTGAGGGAGCTGGACCAGTGTCAAGAACTCTCCACATGTAAATAAAGGGTGACTTGGTGACAGGATACCAGATTCGGTAGAATTATTTCAGTTTCAATGACACCAGCTCTATTATTACACTCCAATCTCATTGTTAAATGGTATTTTCTGAGTAGCTGGGAGGTTACATTTTTATTTAATTACAGGCTTGTTTCCATGTATTTAAAAGACTATTTGAAGCCAGTTGTGAAAAAATTGAGAAGATCTCATATATCTTTACTAAAATGTGGCCAAGAAGGATAATGTCAGAAACAGCATTTGCCATCCAGTTTTTATAAGGTGTCATCTCATGTCTGAGGATAGATATTAAGGTACTTTACAGGATTCCCTGAACAAAATGTCAAAATGTAAGGCAAGCCCACCCCATGATCCTTATCCTGTGGAAATTTAACATTGAGTGCAGTATCTATTACTTGAAGGCAATATTTCCATGCCTCTTGGGAGGAAACAGAGGAAACACTGCTCCATCACAGCAAGGAGCTCAGAAAGTCTGTGCTTGGGGATATCTTGACAGGCGGGTGATGGTGGGAGGCTAGGTTGTGAAGGCTGAGGGGACGGTTAAAGGGAAGGTTGATTTTGGGGAGGAAGTGGGAAGGGTGGCCGTAAGAAGGCACCAGGTATCATCCAGAAGGACCAGGTTAGGATATACAAGGGGAACACCATCTGCTGCAAAACTCCCCTCCAAGCCACTCGCCATTCTGACTTGGAAATATGTTACTTCAGTGACTCTGGTTCAAAATCCTAGAATTCCCTCCCCAGTGGCATTATGGGTCCACCTACAGAAAACAGCAGTTCAAGAGGGCATTCATCGCCACCTTCTCAAGGATAACTAGGCACAGGCAATAAATGCTTGGTCCAACCAGTAATGCCCATGTCCCACTTGTGAATAAAAAATAAGGCCATAAGGCACAGCAGCAGAAGTAGCCATTCAGTGCATTGAGTCTATTCTACCGTTCAATAAAATCTGATCTGATAATCCTTAACTCCAATTTCCTGCCTTTTGGTGGTGTCTGATGGGTCCAGCAGTGTGGCAAAGGAGGTGATTTCACCATCCTCTGGCAGGGGCAGGATGACGCCCTTAGATGATCTTTAATAATTAAGGACCAAAATCAGACCAGAGGTGGGTTGTAGGCAGCAGGTAAGTCCCCACTAAATTCTGCATACCATCACCCCTCCCCCACCTCCACAGATAGAGGAATGTAAATTCCAGCCCCTGAAATAGCATCTTGTTACAATTTAAAGTTTTTACCTCTTTTAAAACTTGAGACTTCTTCATCTATCTACAGTTTGCAGGCTTTATGTGTTTGGTTTAAGAAATAGATTGTTGATTTCACCTTGTTGCAGTATATGGTAAATCATTTGATACATGTTTGCCCTCAAGAATGCTTTCCTGAAATGGAATTGCCAAGCATTTGGTCCCATTAGACCATGAGATGATTTCTAAAACTGAATAGTGTGCCCCTTTCAAATTGTAAAGTGAGCACCAAGGGATTAAACTCATGAATTCATACAGATTTACTGGCTCATCAGGGAAATTTCATTGTCTTGTGTTTGAACCTATTTCCTTCTATTCCTATATGACAAAGTAAATTTAGTATTCCATATTGTATATACTTCTGTCTGCCTTTCCTTATAACTCTGTTGTTTTCTCTCTATTCCCTACCATTCTCTGGTCTCCCACTGCTCTCTCCTTTTATGTGAAGTTTCTTTTGTTATTGCAGCAAAGAGAAAACTCAGAAGTTGGCATCTTTCCTGCTCTATGGCAAAGAAATAATTTTTCCTGGTTCAGGAAAGGGAATGAAGTAAACAGGGAAGGAAGGGAGGACAGAAGAAAGGAAGGCAGGAAGGAGTTGTGTCCAAACACACCATAACATGAAATGGGATGGTACAGTATTGAATAAACAGTATTACTTAATGTAAAAATTTATGCTTAGCACAGAATTCTTAGCATCTGACCTGCTTTTGTAGCCACAGTACATATATGGCTAATTCAATTCAGTTACTGATCAATGGGAACTCCAAAATGTTGATGGTGGGGAATTCAGAGATTCTAATGTAATTAAATATCAAAGGGAAATGGTAAGATGCTCTATTGTTGGAGATCATCATTGTCTGGCACTTATGTGCCGTGAATGTTAATTGACACTTGTCAGCCCAAGCATGGATATTGACCAGGTCTTGCTGCACATGGACAAGGGCTGTGTCATTGTTTAAGGGGTAATAAATGGTGCTGAACATTCAGCAAACATCCCGATTTTTGACCTTGGCTGGTCACCAGTGAAGTGGCCGAAGATGATTGTATACTGAGGCATTACCTTGAGGAACTCCTGCAGCCATGTCCTGGAGCTGAGATGATTGATCTCCAACAACCACAAACATCTTACATCATGACTCCAACCAGAGAAGAGCTTTCCCCTTGTTTCCGAATGGTTCTATCTTCGCTATGGCCCCCTTGATGCCATACTCAGTAGGATATTGCCTTGCTGTCAACAGCAGTCACTCTCACCTCCCCTCTGAAATTCAGCTCATTAGTCCAGATTTGGACCAAGGCCATAGATCAGGAGACCAGTGGCCCTGGCAGAATCCAAACTAAGTGAACAGGTTCTTCCTTTGCAAGTGTCATGTGGTCACACTGTCAACAACCTTTTCCATCACCATGCTGATGATGGAGAGGAGACTGATAGGGTGGCATTCTTTCAGAGATAGTAGGAACTGCCGATGCTGGAGAATCTGAGATAACAAGGTGTAGAGCTGGATGAACACAGCAGGCCAAGCAGCATCAGAGGAGCAGGAAGGCTGACGTTTCGGGCCTAGACCCTTCTTCAGAAATGCAAATTCCTACTATCTCTGATATGTTGGCAATTGGCCAGAGTGGTTTTGTTCTGCTTTTTGTTGAAAGGACATATCATTTTTATTCTGCATTGTGCACATTTTTTTTAAATGCTGTACGGCGAAACACTAAACAAACTGACCCTGTTATTCTGAGATAGTAGGAACTGCAGATGCTGGAAAATCTGAGATAACAAGGTGTAGAGCTGGATGAACACAGCAGTCCAAGCAGCATCAGAGGAGCGGGAAAGCTGACTTTTCGGGCCTAGACCCTTCTTCAGAAGAAGGGTCTAGGCCCAAAACATCACCTTTCCCGCTCCTCTGATGCTGCTTGGCCTGCTGTGTTCACCCAGCTCTACACCTTGTTATCTCAGACCCTGTTATGCTGTTTGTTCCATTGACGGTTGCAATCAATATTATGTGTAACACATGGTTGTATGTATAACCAAAATTCAGCAGATGTTATTTGACAGAGAAATGATTGTAGTTGGTTGGAGTGACGCTCCTGATATAGTTCAAGAGATATTTCACAATGTCAGAAAGCTCGGAGGTCATGAAGGAAGACTCAAAGCATTCCAATAACCCTGGACAATGGTAAGAAAAATGAAAATATATACTCTCGGTCTCTTGGGCAAAACTGACATTTCACACTTCCAACTCAGACTTTTGGAAGCAGTACTATGAACTCTGTCTACAACCTCTTCTGTGAATTGCTCATCATTTCCGAAGTTTCAGGGGCGTATTTCCTGCTAGGAATGCACATGAATCAGAGATAGTAGGAACTGCAGATGCTGGAGAATCCGAGACAACAAGGTGCAGGGCTGGATGAACACAGCAGGCCAAGCAGCATCAGAGGAGCAGGACACCTACACTCGGTTCGCAATAAACAACTGCACCTCCCAGTCGCGAACCATTTCAACTCCCCCTCCCATTCCTCAGATGACATGTCCATCCTGGGCCTCCTGCAGTGCCACAACGATGCCACCCGAAGGTTGCAGGAACAGCAACTCATATTCCGCTTGGGAACCCTGCAGCCCAATGGTATCAATGTGGATTTCACAAGTTTCAAAATCTCCCCTCCCCCTACCGCATCTCAAAACCAGTCCAGCTCGGCCCTGCCTCCCTAACCTGTTCTTCCTCCCACCTATCCCCTCCTCCCACCTCAAGCCGCACCTCCATCTCCTACCGACCAACCTCATCCCGCCCCCTTGACCTGTCCGTCCTCCCTGGACTGACCTATCCCCTCCCTAACTCCCCACCTACACTCACCTTTACTGGCTCCATCCCCGCCTCTTCGACCTGTTTGTTTCCTCTCCACCTATCCTCTCCTCTATCCATCTTCTATCCGCCTCCCACTCTCTCCCTATTTATTTCAGAACCCCCTTCCCCTCCCCCATTTCTGAAGAAGGGTCTAGGCCGGAAACGTCAGCCTTCCTGCTCCTCTGATGCTGCTTGGCCTGCTGTGTTCATCCAGCCCTGCACTTTGTTGTCTGGAATGAACAAGAGTTGTGATTGCTGATTATTTTTCATATTTTACAAAGTCGTAGAGCTATACAGCACCACCAAGTTATACAGAGCTATCCAATTAGACCCACTGTTGTACTCCTTCCACAGCCCAAAAGTTTCCAATTCAAGTATACTCTCTTTTAAAGTTATTATTTAATCAGTTTTTAACATACTTCCACACAGTGCATTCTGC
This sequence comes from Rhincodon typus, assembly GCF_021869965.1. Lineage (NCBI taxonomy): Eukaryota > Metazoa > Chordata > Chondrichthyes > Orectolobiformes > Rhincodontidae > Rhincodon > Rhincodon typus. The sequence continues at coordinate 47,829,717 of NC_063348.1, forward strand.
ATCATAGCAATTCTCTGTGCAGACAAATTCCCCTTCTCATCTGTATGGTTCGTTTGTAATTCCAAATGAGAAGGTTACCGCCTAGGTCCGTAATTAGGAGTTTTTGTTTATACAAAGGATTGTGAAGCTTTGAAGTTATTGACCACAAGGCTGTGGTGTCTCAGTCTTTGGGTAGGTTCAAGGTAAAGGTTGGTAGATTTCTGATTACCAGTGATGTACAGGATATTGAGATGGGATGGGTAAAAGTGTTCCATCAGCCACGATCATATTGAATTGCAGGGTAGACTTAATGGGCAGAATGGCCCATTAATGCCTGAAGGGCATTCCAATGTTCCCTGAAATCTGAACTTCCCACTTACAGACCACTCTGGAAGTAGAAACAGTTTCTCACATTTCAGTTTCCAAACTGGAAGTTCCAAGTTGTTCAATTGTTGATAAGCGAGGTGGGGGGATGTGTGATAGGGTGGGGGGGAGAGGGGCTGGAACAGGAGATGGTGGTAAAAGTTTACCCGGGGTCAAGTGAGAATTTGAAGCTGAGCTTGCAATCAGATCAGCCAAATGAGACGTGACCTGGTTGAAACGTATATGATCCTGATTGGTTTAGAGAGACATGGGCCAAACGCAGGCAAATGGTTCTAGTTTAGTTTGGGAAACTTGGTTGGCATGGATGAGTTGGACCGAAGGGTCTGCTTCTATGCTGTATGACTCTATGACTCTATGTTAGATGGTGAACAGATGTTCCCATTATTGGGCAGAGTCTAGAACTGGGGGGAAGAGTTAAAGAATGAGGGAGCGCTCCGTAAAACTGAGATGCAAAGGATTTGCTTCTCTCAGTGGGTAGTGAATATCTGGAATTCTCTAACTCAGAAAGTTGCGTACAGTAGATCATCAAAAGTGCTTAAAGATGAATTAGATAGATGCTTGAAACCTCAAAGAGTTGAGCACTATGAGGAGCTGACATAAAAGAGGAGTTGAAGACTGGGGCAGAACGGCCATGATCTTATAGAAAGTAAAAGGGACAGGTTTGAGGGGCTGAATGGCCTACTCCTACTCCTAATTCACATACTGACATGTTTGTAAGTGCCCCTGGATTCCTGCTATTTTGTTGCCATGGAATTGTGTCAGTGGAATAAAAAGCATTTGACTAATATTGCCAGTCCCTGCCATTATAATGCTGGCTGTATCTTACACATATCAATGCTTGTACTCAATCCACCACTGTGACAGTAATCAACATTAGCAGCATGGCTTCAACCAAATGTGTTTATCCCGGCTCTGTGTAGCACTTAGAAGATCAAAAGGATTCAGACATATACACAACTAATTACATGGCTTTTCTTGCTAAAATTCAGAGATAGAAAATAGCAATCAATCTGCTTTATGGAAACTGCTAAGAATCACAAATCATCTTGCTTTAAAAAATGCCAACTGTGGGCTTGATTCAATGGAATAAAAATGTTTTCTTAAAATTCATTGAAGTGATGTGGTTGTCACTGAGTAGGTCAGCACTTATGACTCTTTCTTATTTTTTTCTTGAACTGAGTGCCACTTGATAGCATTGTCAACAATACCTTCCATCGCTTTGCTGATGATCAAGAAGCAGATTGAAGGAAGATTAATTGAACACAGATCACCTAAGGACATATTGAACTTTTGAATTCCAATATGTGGTTTTGAAAGGAGGATTGATACAGCCAAAATGACTGTGTGTATAAATCCAGCGGCTGTCTGGAGAGGAACACTGGAATGTCTCACCTTCAGGTGTCAAAAAAGGTTCAGAGAGAGAAAAACAATGCAAACTGAGTTATAACCTTCTGGGGTTAAGCTCCTGCAATTTAGCTAATGTTGTGAATGCAATGGGAAGAAAGAATTTAACAGTCTCAGTAAGAGACATGTTTTGAGGCTTCCCCTTTTAAGAGTACACAAGAACATGTAGTTGATATAAAACATCAACTAATTAACAGTTCTGAGAAAGGGGCACCAGACCCGAAACGTTAACTCTGATTTTTCTTCACAGATGCTGCCAGACCTGCAGAGCTTTTCCAGCAATTTCTACTTTTGTTCCTGATTCACAGCATCCACAGTCCTTTCAGCTTTTAGGACAAATGGAATACTGTCTTGCCCTGAGGGCTGCTAAGTAAGAAAACAGGGCAATCTTGCAAAGCCAAGAATCCCAAAGTTGACTGTTCAACCAATATTCTACTTCTACTCCACACAAATGACCCACAGAGACTGACCCATATCTTTCAATCTTTATTTTTTTTTAACTCACTTCTCATTCTAATCTGTGTGGCATTTTTGTTTATTGTTTACCAATAAATTGATTCTTTTGTCAGCTCAAGAAAGCCTATCTTCTAATTGCATATTTTTATGACTTGAATTTGCAAAGAAGATAAGAGCAGGAGTAGGCCATTCGAGCCTGCTTTGCCATTCAATATGCTCATGGCTGATCATTGAGCTCAATACCCTAATCCTGCCCTCCCTCTATATCCTTTGATCCACAACTATATCTATCTCCTGGGGATAACAAGAACTGCAGATGCTGGAGTCAGAAATAACACAGTGTAGAGCTGGAGGAACATAGCAGGCCAGGCAGCATCAGAGGAGCAGGAAAGTTGATATCTTGGGTTGGGACCCTTCTTCAGAAATGGGGAGTGGGAAGTGAGCTCAGAAATAAGGACAGGCCATTTTCTCTCCCATCTATCCACTCCTCCCACCTCACTGACCAATCCCCACCACTCCCTACCTGCACTCACCTATCACCATCCCACCTACCTTCCCCAGCCCCACCCCTCCTCTCTCTATTTCTGAGCTCCCTTCCCCATTTCTGAAGAAGGGTCCGGACCTGAAACGTCAACATTCCTGCTCCTCTGATGCTGCCTGGCTTGCTGTGTTTTTCCAGCTCCATTACTGTGTTGTCTATATCCGTCTCCTTCCTGAGGACAAAAGGCATGTTCACTCTAGGTGGGACTGGAACCCAGAAACCCTGGGTCAGGAGGCCAGTGCTATATACTTTAGGCCACTGGGTTAGCCTATGGTTAACTAGCTGCTATACTGGGATGTGAATCATCCCTCAATAACAGTGATCTCTGCATTACAAGCCCAGTTACCTTACCACTATCGCCTCCTCCCCTTTGTTGAACTATAACAAAAACTTCAGTTAACACAAAAATATTGTTTGACGTTTTAACTTCAAAACTTTCCCACATGATGTGCCATTAATGAGTGTAAATTTAAGCATATGAGGTCATAAAATTAAGTTATATTGTAAGCCAAATCAAAAGTGCAACAGAGCAATAGCTGAGGCATTCATCATTTCAACAATAAACTTTGTTTGCAATTTCATTTACCCTGCAGAGAAAGCGCTGTTTCTTTGTTTAAGACCATCATTCACTCCAATAAATACTGGCAGCTGCTACTTTGCTGTGTAATAAAATACCTACAAAATTAGTTACAGCATTAGGATTTGTTTGAGAGGGTGATAGGCAAGTGATCAACGTTATTCTTCTAGATTGGAAAAGAATTACCCAAACGGCTGTCAAAGCCAACAGCCTGCAAAAAATAATACCCTAATGGATCAAGTGCAATGAAACTTTCCTGCTTGGCATCTCCCTGCGGAATGGAAACTGTCAATTGGTTTGTCATGCCAGCTTACAGTCTGACTGTATTAATGTTGGGTGTTAAAGTAATGTATTTTCTCAGTAAATGATGGAACTCAAAACCGCCTATCAGTCCCACGTAGCTTTTTGCAGAACTTTAGGATCATTAGAATAAAGAATTCCATCGTTTGAACCTACTTCACTCGCATCTTTCTGGAATCATCCCTGTCTTTGTAAAATGGAAGTTTTGTTTCTCTGTTACAACATTCGGAGCATAAGCCTGGATCTGTATGTGACTGTAAAAGTTATCATCCGTAAAATGGGGCTGAAATTTCCCGGCCTCCTAACAACATCAGCAATGTCATTTTCAAAGTGAAGGCATAATCAGAAAAATGAAATTCTTGACTTGGAGACAAATCATCCGAGTTTCCACCCAAAAGCAAGATGAGGATATCGCTTGTGAGCATTGAGGGGTCCATTTACATGCATTAGCATCTCATTAGTACCTAATTTTGCCTCACTTAAATTAATGTTTCTATTCTCCCACGCACCAGAGGGAAACTAGACGGTGACTATTTCTGACATGAAAGTCAGAGCCTTGTGACTCCAACACACCGCTTGCTCCTCTGGGCCTCCACCTTACTCACTTCCATTGGTGGTGACAGGCTGTACCCAAACCCCTGTCCATCTACAGAGGTTGGCATTGGACATGCACCAGTCACAACACATTCTCGCAGCACATCTGCAACCCGCTCAGGATACAGCTCAGGCCAGGCACCCATCTCATGCATTGGTTTGGAGTGAATCCCAAGGCTTTCTAAACAGTCACTCACTTTACACTTACTGGATGTTCCACAACCAATGGATCAGATCTAAGCTCTGCAGTCCTGCCACATCCAGTCGTGAATGGTGGTGGACAATTAAACAACTCACTGGAGGAGGATTGTCTACAAATATCTCCATCCTCCACGATCAATGCAAAAGATAGGGCTGAAGCATTCACAGCAATCTTCAGCCAGAAGTATCACGTGGATGACCCATCTTGGCCTCCTCCACTGGTCCCCAACATTACAGATACCAGTCTTCAGCCAATTCGATTCACTCCACGTAACATCAAGAAACGATTGGAGACACTAGATACTGCAAAGGCTATGGGTCCTGACAACATTCTGGCAATAGTACTGAAGACTTGTGCTCCAGAACTTGCTGCTCCCCTAGCCAAGCTGTTCCAGTACAGTTACAACACTGGTATCCACTCGACAATGTGAAAAATTGCCCAACTATGTCCTGTACATAAAAAGCAGGACAAATCCAACCTGGCCAATTATCACCCCATCAGTCTACTCTCGATCATCAGTAAAGTGATGGAAGGTGTCATCAACAAGTAACAGCAACAGTATCAAGCAACACCTGCCCAGCAATAACCTGGTCAGTGATGCCCAGTTTGGGTTCCACCAGGGCCACTCAGCTCCTGTCCTCATTACAGCTTTGGTTCAAACATAGAAAAAAGAGCTGTATTCCAGAGGTGCGGTGAGACTGACAGCCCTTGACATTAAGGCTGCATTCAACCGAGTGTGGCATCAAGGAGCCCTAGCAAAACTGGAATCAATGGTGGTTGGAGTCATGCCTGACACATAGGAAGATCTCGGAGGCCAGTCATCTCAGTTCCAGGATATCTCTGTAGGAGTCCCTCAGGGTAGTGTCCTTGGCCCAACCATCTTCAGCTACTTCATCAATGACCTTCCCTCCATCATAAGGTCAGAAGTGGGGATGTTCACAATGTTCAGCACCATTCATGACTCCTCAGATACTGAAGCAGTCCATCTTCAAATACAACAAGATCTGAACAATATCCAGGCTTGGGCTGACAAGTGCCAAGTGACATTCATGCCACACAAATGCCAGGCTATGACATCATCAATAAGAGACAATCTAACCACCGCCCCTGGAATTCAATGGGATTACCATCACTGAATCCCCCAATATAAACATCCTGGAGTTTATCATTAACAATAAACTCAACCGGACTCCCTACATAAATACAGTGGCTGCAAGAGCAGGCCAAAAGATAGGAATACTGCGGCAAATAACTCACCTCCTGACTCCCCACAGCATGTCCGCCATCTACAAGGCACAAGTCAGGAGTGTGATGGAATACTCCCCACTTGCCTGGATGAGTGTAGCCCCAACAACACTCAAGAAGCTTGACACCATCAAGGACAAAGCAGCCCACTTGGTTGGCGTTACATCCACAAGCATTCACTCCCTCCACCACTGGCTCAGTAGCAGCAGTGTGTACTATCTACAAGATGCACTGCAGAAGTTCACCAAAGATCCTCAGACAACACCTTCCAAACCCACAACCACTTCCATCTAGAAGGACAAGGGCAGCAGACATATGGGAACACCACCACCTCCAAGTTCTCCTCCAAGACACTCATCATCTTGACTTCGAAATATATCGCTGTTCCTTCACTGTCGCTGGGTCAAAATCCTGGAATTCCCTCCCTAATGGCATTGTGGGTCAAGAAATGCCGGTCAACCAGCAGCACCCATATCCCACAAATGAATAGAAAAAAGAAATCTCTACCTTGCCTTCCCTTGCCTTTACCATCTCTTTGAGAACTTGCAGGTACACAGTGCTTCTGTCTTGCCTTCCAGAGATGAGGGATTTGTCTCATGAAGAGAAATTGAGCAGTTTAGGACTATGCTTTCTTGAGTTTACAAGAATGAGACGTGATCCAATTGAGATATGCCAGGTCTTAAAGTGAGTTGACAAAGAAGACGTGGGAAGGATATGTCCTCGTGGAGCAATCTAGATCAACGGGTCATACTTTTAGTATAATGAGTGTCAGATTTAAAACAGAGATGAGGAAGAATTACTTGTCTCAAAAGGTTGTAAATCTGTAGAATTTACTGCTCCAGAGTGTGGTAGATACCGGGATACGAAATAAATGTAAAGAGGAGATTGACGCATTTTTATTTAGAAATGGGTAAGAGGGTTATGGAGAGGAGGTAGGAAACTGGAGTTGAGGCCGAGATGGGATTAGCTATAAGGGCTGAATTCTTATTCCCACTCCTAATTCTTATGTTCTTCTATCTTATTACAAACACAAAGCCATGTAGTTTGTTCTGGTTGTCAGTAGTAATCAGCATAGGGGGTAACCATGTTCCTGAATGGCAACATGCATGTCAATATCACACCTATAGCATGTGGCTGCAGCTTTGTTGGCTAACACATCAAATATGCTTCAGCCAAATGGCCATGTTTCAAAATCTCAGAGGAGCAGTCCTCAGTCAGGCCAAAGGGGTCAAGTCAAGGGATATCCCATATTCAGTCAGTCAAGCACAGAGTCCAATATCAGTCCAAGGCTTGGGCACAGCCAATCAGTGGCTTTGCCAACATAGCTGCTACCCCATGTACAAGAAATGTGGGTAAGTATAAAAAATAAAATGAAACCACATTGCTTTCAGAATACCATATCATAACACTGCTGACCTCTTCAACAAATTCGGTTCTGTTCCTTCAATATACAACTTATCTGTGATCACAGGTAGCGCATCTGAAATGTCTGTGCCAGCTACCCTGGGAAGTGCCTTGATATCATTGAGAACTCTCAATTTTCTGTTTTGTTTCAAGAGCCAAATGCCTTACAAGGAAGATTCCTTGAAGACAAGGACCACCCTCTGAGACCAAGACTGATGAACTTTCTGTTGCACAACCCTTTGACTGAGGCTGAGCATTATTACATTGTGGCCCAATTTTTTTGCACTAGAGCCACAGTGGGGAAGACAATGAGTCTGCTGAAGATGAAGGTTCAAACTTTGGATTAGATTAAGGCTTGTCTTGCAGTACAGTATAAACAAAGTGGGCCATATAATCTTAGCATGATGGGTGGTTATGGTCTTGAGCTATTGATCCATTGGGCAGTACAGACATGGGCCTGAATCTGGCCTTGTCAGTCAGACATAATGGCAGTTAAGGTTGTAACATTGAATTTCATTAAGCAATTAAGACTATTTTGATTACACAATTTGCATATCCTCTGATTCCTATAGTTTCCAAATATCTACTGAGCTCTGTCTTGAATAAACTCAACAATTGACCGTTCACAGCTCTCCAGTGTAGAGAATGGCAAACATTCACAACCTTGTATGGTAAAGAAGTATGTCCTCATTATCTATTAGAAATCAAAATTCAGCCAGATTCAATCTAGCATTTGAAAGAGAGAAACACAAAACCGCCGTGGTGATTCTATGTTTAGGTAAGGCTGGCTTCAACTTAATGAGACAGAGATGTTTAGAGTAAAATTAGCAAATCTGTAAATGGTTAGTGGGAGCTGTTCAAAAAGGAATTTAATGCACAACCGATTTATACCCTTAAGGGACAAAAAAGATAGCCATTGGTAATGGAAGAGGCAAAAAATGAAATAAGGGTAAAATAAATGCATGAAATCCTAACGACTGGGAAAAATACAAAGAGAAGCAAAGGGTGACAAAACAGTGAAAAAGAAATGAGTAGCAAAAAAGAACTTGCAAAGGAAATCAAAATTAGCATGAAAGTTATTTACAAATATATTAGAAAACAGAGGGTGGTCAGGAAGAAGATGCAGGCACACAGGTTCAATTCTTGAGTGCGTTCGCACATTGATTTGTGCATAATTCAGAACACAATGCAGGAAAGTATAAAATAAACATACATAAGTACGAGAAAATGTTTGTTGTATGTTGGAGCTTTGTAATCACTTAATACACCTCCTCACCAAGACCCCCATATGCCCTTTGTAGAATGATGATGGTGGCATCATTATAGAAGTAAGAAAGGGCAAATCTAATAATCAGTAATTAATAATTACTTTGTGTTCATATTTCCAGCGGGGGAAGTGTCAGTTTGCCAATGAGGGAACTAATATTGAATCTGGGTCAGGGACAAACCAAAGTTACATAAACAGAAAAAAGTAATGGAAATAAAAACAGCACTAAATAGTGATATTTCTTTTGAATCAGAACAATTACATTCCAGGCAGGTAAATAAGTTAGTGAAAACATAGCAGATGTCCTGTTTATCATCACCCAAACTTCTCTTGATTTGGGAACCATTATTTTACATTGGAAAACTGCATGTCACAGTGCAATTTAGGAAATTGACATTGGGAAATCTGGGAATTATACAGCAATAAATCAAACATTTGTTGTCAAGTAATTGGTAGTTTCTGTAATTAAAGACAGGGTGGTGGGTGTTGAGCATCTGGAAAACTTTGAGCTGATCAGAAAGGTGGATGGATTTGTAAAGGTATCTCATATGTGATTAACCAGATTATAATTGTTGCAGGGCTGAACAAAGTAGTGAATTGGGGAATGTTTGTGGATGCTATTTATATGATTTCCCAGGAGGCGTTTGACAAAGCCCCTCATAAGACATTGATGGTTTAATTTGAAATTCACGGGATTAAGTGAAAATTGTTGACCTTTTGTTTGGAAATTAGCTGCACAGCAGCAGGCAGAGCAGAGACAAGGGACAGGTACTCTGATTGGCATCATGGTGTTCTGCAAGGAACTATATTTGGGCTTCTACTATTTGCCATATTTAGTCAATACTTAAGTGGTGAAATAGAAAGGTACATATGAAGAAGGGTCCAGACCCAAAACATCAGTTTTCCTGCTCCTCTGATGCTGCTTGGCCTGCTGTGTTCATCCAGCTCCACACCTTGTTATCTCAGACTCCAGCATCGGCAGTTCCTACTATCTCTAAGCTACATATGCAGATTTATCAATGGCACAAAGATAAGTGAAATTGTAAGCAGTTTGGATAGACTATAACATTGCATGAGTTTGATTCCTGTTCCAGCTGGTATAGACTTTGGACCCTGATTCCTCACCCTGCCTCTGAGATGGAAGGCAATGGAAGGCAAACACTGACAGAAACTGCCAAGAAAACAGCTCAGGGGAAAGCATTAGTCGACAATGAGCCAAGGACCAGCCTTTGTGCAGGACTACACTTACCACACCATTGGTCAACTGCATGAAATGCAAGAACATGCCAAATAGATTTCAAAGTAGTCAACTATGAAGTCGTCCATCTTGACCATAAAATGGATGGAATGAGATATTTCAAAAACGTTGCAAGTTAAAAACAGTGGACATCCAAAGAGACTTTGGGATCCATCCCTATGCACTCGTAAACTATCTTGAACAGGTACAGAAAATAATCACAAAAGCTATGGATTATTATGTTTTTTTATATCAATGGAAATAAAACACAAAGAAGCTAGAGTTCATTCTTTAGATATTCTTCAAAATTACTCTTAACTTTCTGTGAGCAGTTCTGGGTATCATTCCTTGAGAAGAATATATAGATCAAGGAGAGTGCCACATAGATTTAGCAGTACAGTACCACTGGTCATTGGGAGGTACAGTATCTATACACAACACCACATCAGCGCTGAAATTCATATACCATACTAATTATTTGTATGAGAGGCAGAACATCTTTTTGTTTTGACAACAGCACCCTGTTAGTGGTAAATATCACTTAGAGCCATGGAGTAATACAGCATGGAGACTGGTCCTTCAGTCCAACTGGTCCACACTGATCATGTTCCCATACTAAACTTGTCCCACCTGCCTGTATTTGGCCCATATTCCTCCAAACCTTTCCTATTTGTGTACATATCCAAATGTATTTTAGATGTTGTAACTGTACTTGCATCCACCACTTCCTCTGGCAGTTCATTCCACACATGTACCACTCACTGTATAAAAAAGTTGTCCCCCATGTCCTTCTCAAATATTTCTCCTCTCAACTTATAAATATGCCCCTAGTTTTGAACTCCCCATCTTAGGGGAAAGACCTTTGCTATTCACCTTATCTACGCCCCTCCTGATTTTATAAAGTTCTATAAGGTCACTCCCCACCCCCTACACTCCAGTGAAAAAAGTACCAATCTATCCAGCCTATTTCTATAACTCAAACTCACCATTCCTGATAAATCTTTTCTGAACCTTCTCTGGTTTAATAATATCAATTCTAAACAGGGTGCCAGAATTGCACACAGTACTCTAGAAGAGGCCTCACCAATGTCCCGAACAGCCTCAAAATGACATCCCAACTCCATACTGAAAGGACTGAGCAATAAAGGCAAGCATGTTAAATGTCTTCTTAACTATCTTGCCTATTTGGGATGCAAATTTCAAAGAATTATGTACCCAAATGCCTAGGTCTTTCTGTTCTACAACACCACCCAGGGCCCTACCATTAATTATATAAGTCCTGCCTTTGTTTGTTTTACCAAAATGCAATACCTCGCATTTATCCAAATTAAACTCTATCTGCCGCTCCTCAGCCCATGGACTGAATTTAGCAAGATCTTTTTGTAATCCTTGATAATGTCTTCACTGCCCACTATACCACCGATTTTGGTGACATCCACAAGCTTGCTAACCATGCTTCATAAATTCTCTTCCAAATCATTTATACAAATGACAAACAAAAGTGGACTCAGTACCGATCACTGTGGAACAGTGCTGATCAGAGGTCTCTCGTCCGAAAAACAACCCCCCGCCACCACCCTCTGCCTCCTACCATAAAGCCAATTAGGAAGCTCACCTTGAATCATATGCAATGTAACTTTGCTAATTCACCTACCAAGCAGACTCTTATCAAAGGCTTTACTAAAGTCCAAGTAAATAACATCTACAGCTCTGCCCTTGTCAATCTTTTTGGATGCTTCCCCAGTTCTGAGCAATATATGTCAACTGTATACTCACCGACTGCTGGACTGTTTTGAACATCATGTTCTTTCAGCTGTTTGCAAAGGCCAGTTACTGACTGTACTCAAGTGGCCCATCACTGTGAAGCTCAGAACATAGTGCCCAACGTTAAATATGGTTCAAAAACAAAGTTGCTGAAAAAGCCCAGCAGGTCTGACAGCATCTGTGAAGGGAAAAAAGAGTTAACGTTTCGGGTCCAGTGACCCTTCCTCAGAACTGTTCTAAAACTATGACCTCTCGTTCTAGATTGCCTCACATGTGGAAACATCCTTTCAACATCTAAATTCCACATAAATCATTGTTTCAAAGTTTCATATTCCTGCATCTTTCCTAATGAGTACCAGATGAGAAACTTCAATAGCATTTCCATTTCGTTCAACAGTACAGTTTCTTTTCTATTCCCATGTAAAGACATGGTTTCCAATCCCAGTGCTAGAGTTTCTTTCGTCTTTCTTCATAGTTTAGCCTTTGGATTGCTTCTACATCTTTCCTATATTTATATTCCATTTAAGTATCCAATGGCTAATGCAGACTAAAATAACAGCAGCCCTGACAATGATTCCTAAGGGATTTAATTCATTAGCTCTGTCCCTTTTCATATTCTAATTCTCATTAATATTGGATGCTTCTTTCCAACTAATTCAAATTTTACCATGTTCCACATGGAACTTAACTTGTAGCCTTTCACATGACCATATCATTTCAGTGAAAAGGAAATGATACAGCTTATAGAGGGGGACTAAACCTTCTCAAGGCTGTAGTTTATGTTATTCACTCCTGGGATGTGGGCATTGCTGGCTGGGCCAGCATTCATTGCCCATCTCTAGCTGCCCCTGAGAACATAGTGGTGTTCTTTCTTGACCTGCAGCAGTCCATGTGCTGTAGGTAGAACATCAATACCATTAGGGAGATAACTCCAGGATTTTACTCAGTGACAGTCAAGGAACCATGATATACTTCAAAGTCGGATGGTGATGGGATTGGAAGGAAACTTGCAGGTGGTGGTGTTCCATTTATCTACTGGCCTTGTCCTTCTTGATAGAAATGATCGTGGGATTGGAAGGGGCTGTCAAAGGAGCTTTGGTAAATTTCTGCAGGACATCTTGTACTTAGTACACACTGCTGTGACTGAGCATCAGTGATGGACAGAGTGGATGTGTTTTCAATCAAGAGGGCTGTTTTTTCCTGTGCCTTTGTCTTTTGTGTATACTTAAGTGAATTTATTGAAAACCTTAACAGAAACTTATATCAGCGTATGAAGCATTAACTATATATTCCTCTGTAGTGTGCTTATTCTAATCATTTGGGTATATCTATTCCTGTCCAAAGGTTTCATGCTCTGTTGTTCTAAACAATAATGTGTTGCTTTAGTAAACAATATGATCTTTTAAAAAACGTAATCAGAGATAGTAGGAACTGCAGATGCTGGAGAATCCGAGACAACAAGGTGCAGGGCTGGATGAACACAGCAGGCCAAGCAGCATCATAGGAGCAGAAAGGCTGACGTTTCGGGCCTAGACCCTTCATCAGAAAAGGTGTTTGCTTTTGCAATTTAATTTTTGGGCTCTACCACCACTGATACAATCTAGAAGGATTTGCAGCAACAAACAAGTTGAACCCATTGAAATTGACCCTCACCCAATTAATTTCTCTGCATATAATTATATGTAGCAGGGTTTTTGGAAGAAGTTCAAGTTCCTATTATCTGGTACTGCATTTAATCTTTTCAGTAGACATTACATTTGAAGGTATAATCGAAGTTGTCCAACTCCAACTAATTTGCATGATTTCAACTGTTTAAATTGACAATTCTTTTAGATTGTCAAATTTTTCATTGATATTTTGTTTGATGACCAACGGTTACCCAGAAGATTGTGAAGCAAACTACATAAATAGGTTCAAGAAATGTTTCTTTTGGAGAAAAAAGGAATTGGGAAGATACAGGATAAAGTTTGTCTATCAGAAAAGATGGATGCTTGTATCTAATTATATTTTGTAGTCCAACAACCTATGACCTTGTATTGAAAATTTGTTTGGTCTATTTTTGTTGCCTAGTTTTACATTTCAAAATAATAAATTGGATGGCTTGATTTGACTTGCATCTGAAAATTATTGGTTAAATTTGCTTTTATAAAAACATACGGTATTGTAAAACATAAATTGTTAAGTGACTTTTTCCTCTGTAGCCCCCAAAACTATGATTAAATTTGTTCATTTGAAACGAAATCAGGTGATCCTGCTGTGAAACCATGGCTATTGTAAAGTTAGAACATATAGTCCCTGCATGATACCCCTTCAAAAAGTATTTCTACAAGGCTTTGCTGAAATACCCACTATAGCCTTAAGGCAAAATCTAGGGGAAACCTCAGAGAAATTGAAATTCAGCTGAAAATCATCAAAGTTACTGGTGACAACTGCGAGCACTCCCATAGATATTTCAAGTTTTTGTATCAATTAGAAATAAGTGTAAATTCTTGTCTTGTATTTCATATGTAAATTAAATGATGCTATAATAACATCAAGCTGCAAATATTGTTAATACTGTAGATGACTGAAAAAAATACAAGGCAATTTCAAATTTACAATTTGTAATTGGTAAATTGATTTCAATATAGACATGTATGTGAAATGTTTCCTTTTGGCAGGGAGAATGAGGAGGCTATATAGCACTTGGCTAATGAAATTCTAAACAGAGTAGGAGGAACAAATGAGTGTAGGGGACAGATACATAATTCACTAAAAGGAGCGACACATGTTAATAAGGCCATGAATAAAGCAAGCCAATTACTGGGGTTAATATCTAATGGGATAGCATTGAAAGGCAGAGAAGTTATGTTAACTTTAAGTAGACCATTGGTCAAAACTTACTTGGATGTGCTGTGCTCTGATCTCTTCTCCATGTTATAAAAAGGATATGCGAGATGCAAAATAGATTTACAAAGATGAAATGAAAACTGAAAGACTATACATTTCAGGAAAAAGCAAGCAGGATTCTTTGCATGGAAGAAGAGGAAAGGTGAGGTATAATCTAATGATCCCTTTATTAGAACGGTATTTTAGTGTAAACATGCAGAAGATATTTCTACTTGCTGGGGAGACAAAAATTAGGATCCACAATTCTAAAACGATGACAAATAAATTCAAGAAGGAACTCGGGTGAAATATTTTAACTCAAAAGATTGTTAAGAATGCAGCAGATGTGACCACAAGGAGTACAATAGTTGAGGTGATTAGCATCACATATTCAAGGGGAAGCTGGATTACAATATGCGGAAAAAAAAGACATATGAGGTTACACTAATGAAATCTGCTGGATGGAAGCTTATAACAAGGATAAGGACTGACACAGACCAGTTTATTGACCTCTTTTTGTTCTGTGTAATTTTTTACAGTCTTTGTAATTTTAATAAAAAGATTAGTTTGTCTTCAAGGGATATCTTTAGTAATCATTCTTTTGCCTCTTCAAAGTGTGACAAATATTTTTAAATGTTATAATTATCCTGGAGATTGGCCACAATTTTCTTATATCAATAAAACTGACAACTTCAGTTTAAACAACGTAATGACTGAGGTTTAGATAAACAATTGATGTAGTTACTGAAAAAGAAAGACAAATCACTTTCACCCAATACCTTTTTTGTTACTTGTAAGCATCCAAAAGTGTTTTAAAACTGTTATAATGATAGTGGCAAATATAGGCTAACAAATTTTAACCACATCTGCCATCTGACTGCTAAATTTGAAAACTTTCATGGACTAAAATTTTTTTTTATTAAAAAGAATAGACATGATCTTAAATAGGATACAGCAGCATCGGACCACAAATTCAGACAAAGCTTCAAGAGATCCATGCTAATAAAATTCCTCTTTCTTTCACTTAAGAATACCTTGGTAATTGGCAATTTCATTTTCCAGCAAACTATGTTATAATTTTAGTTTGACAGCTAAATGCCAAAAATTAATCTTTTGTTTGTAACTACTGAGAGCTGGTTAAAAAGAGCGGAATTAATTCCCTCTTCACCTCATCATAATAGTATAATAATTATTTGGAGAAACTGACTATTATTACGTCAACAAATGTAGCAACGTTTTTCACACCAGGATCCCACTAACATCAATAAATTAAACACAAAATTAATCTGTTGTTGTTATCGCTGGCAGTGAGAGAAATGCTGAACATCAGGACAATTCCCTGTTCTTTGAATTTCTCTCCATTCATTTTCCATACCTACTGGCAGATGAAGTGTATGCCTACATTTTGTTTCTGTATTTGTTTTCTTCAACAGGGTGAAAAGTTAAAGCCAGTGGCTGTAGCTTGAGGGGCACCACTCTTCATCAAATAAGACTGTCCAGGAATCTTTCCCGCTCTTACTGCCTGTCATAAATGGATAGGTGCAATTTTTCAGCCTGTTTGTCCATGTTATGAACACAGACTTCATGACTGGCAAGCACTAAGATGGACACTAGCCACTAGCCAACTCAAAAAGGCCAGTGGACTCTTGCATTTGTGCATCTGACACTCTCGCTGGAGATAGATGAGCAATGGATTCAACTAACCACTTGTCAGTAACTAGTTGTCAATTATTGGCAATTAAATGGCTGCTTGGGACCAGGGTTATACCAACAGCAGAAAGGCCCCATGCTCAGGCAGGTCCCAGCAACTCCCTCGATACTGCCTCACATCAGATGGGGGGAGGAGGGAAGAAAGGTACATTTATTTAGCAGCTAACACCTCTCACGACCACTTCTGACATAGCTGCAGCTCCAGACCATCCTGCTGAGGCATGCCCTCCTACAACACTGATGGCCTTGTAGCTATGAACATTCACTGCAGACTTCAACAACTTAAAACAATAATGTTAATGAACAAGTGCTTCTAAAAACTCAGCAACAGCCAGTACGATTCAATCAGCCACTAACTTAGAAGTTGTTGATGAATCCTTTTCAATAGTATTGATTGGCTGTGTAGTTAGGTGGGGTGGAGGTGTTCCTACCCATTGCTGAGTGCTCATCTTTAATAGAGAGTAAAAGCCAAAACATTGAGCAGTTGTGCAGAGTTTGTGTCAAATTAGTGTACATGTCGATCAATGTCACAACCTATTTACTCAGTATGGTCTCTCCAGCCATACTTACATCTCACCCAAGATTCCATCTGATGTAGCCCACACTTGATGTCTGCATGCACACTGTCCTCACCATTTTGGAAGCAAACCTTTCAAACAAGGGGAGCTGTGAGGTTAGATTTTGGAGCTATTGCGCTCTAGTGTAATCAACCAATTTCTGGCCTTGACCATTTATTAAGTTCACAATTTTCAGTTCAGAAGCAGGGTCATTGGACACGAAACGTTGACTCTACTTTCTCTCTTTGGATGCTGCAAGACCTGTTGAGTTTCTCCAGAAATTTCTGTTTTTGTTTCAGATTTCCATCACCTGTAGTTCTTTGTTTTATTATAGTGTTACTTTCACATCTGTGCAGGACTTCGACAGGACTTCAAGTTGTAAACATATCTCCTGTTGTTGCAAATGTGAGTTCTGCATGATATAATTTCTTGCTTTCACCATCGCTTGCAGGCCTTACCAGTCACTATTTAAACATTTAATACTCTGATCTGGGCCCCTTGTTGCATTAATTGAATGTGTTAATCTCACATCATCCTCTGTTTTTCGTGATTAATTGGTGATCTTTCCCCTTGTCGCATGAATTGTTTCAGATTTTCTGAAATTTGGCAATTTCACAATCGTCCCGATAAGTGCAAGACAAAAAGATTTGGTAAATTGTCTCTCTTTTCCACATTTAAATAAATTAATCCAAAACCCCCTCTGCCCACATAGCAACGCCAAAATGTGACAGATGCCAAGGTCTATTATATCATCCCAGAATCTGCTCTATGCTTGAAGACTTGGGAGATTTGTTCCTTAAACACATGCTCAGTGATCCGTTGTAGTCCTCATGGAGTTTATTCTTCATTTGGACGCGGTAACTGTGAAGTAGCATTTTCTATCAGAAGTTGCATCTGTAAAATACTTTGCCTCTAGAAGAAATGTGCAATGCATTTCACATTTCTAAAATAATGATAAATTCATGAGGAGGCAATGCAGCATCACCTGTCAAGTTAGTTTAAGATAATATCAACCAAACCCAAGCGCAGATGTTGATTCAAAGGGAGAGAATTATAAATCAGCATGATAATTTCAATTTGAACTTCAGTGCTCCATTGAGTGAGCTCTTTCAGTTCTCATCAGTTACATAAATGGGACAGAAAAGATACAAGAAAAAATTGATCAATGATCCCCTGAATACCCATGAGCCATATTAGGTAGAATTAAAATATAAGGTAGTCTAATGCTTTCTTTCAGGATGCAAAAGGGCTATAATTGTCCATCGCATAAAATGGCCATTGAACTGGGAGGCCAACCATTTGTTTGGTGTGTGATAGAATATTCTCAACTTGCCTCAATAAGTGCAGCTCTACCAACTCTCAGAATGCTAAACACCACCCAGGGTATCTCAGACACCAACATGAACATTCACTCTCTGCTCCACTAATGAACAGTGAGTAGCAGTGTATACCATGTACAAGATGCACTGCAGCAACTCACCATGATTCCTTCGACAGCGCCTCCCAAATCTGTGAAACACAATCCTGCCATGGTAGATGGTGGAATTTGAATTCAATAAAATATCTGGAATTAAGAATTTAATGAAACCCACCTGGTTCACTAATGTCATTTAGGGAAGGAAAATGTCATCCTTACCTGGTCTAGCCTACATGTGAATTCAGACCCACAGCAATGTAGTTGATTCTCAACTGCCCTCTGGGCATTAGGGATGGGTAATAAATGCTGCCTAGCCAGAGACACCTTCATCCTGTTAATGAATGAAAAAAAACAAAAAGACAAGGACAGCAGCTGCATGGGAACAGCACCACCTCTCCAAGTTACACACCACATTTCCATCACTTCATTATTGCTAGGTCCAAATCCTTGAACTGTCTCCCTAACAACACTGCGAGGACACTCCTGGACAGTTGATTTGTGAAACAGTGTGATGCCAACAGCATGGGTTCAAATCCCACACTTGCTGAGATTACCATGAAGGACTCTCCTTCTCAACTTCTCCCCCTATCCGACGCATGATGATCTTCAGTTTAAACAACCAGCAATGGTCTCTCTCTAATCAGCAAGCTGCCCAATGGTCCAGTAGGACCATGGTGACTTCACCTTTACTTTCAACATGGACTGCTATGGTTCAAGAAAGTGGCCCATCAGCATTTCAAACATTTCAGCATTTACTAACAAAACATTATCATTTTCAGCAATACTTAGGTTCTGTACAACCAAATGATAATTATAATTATTAAAATTTGTAACCCATGCTTTAGTTATTGTCAATATTACGAAAGGTGTACAGAGAAGAGTAGGGGACATATTTTTGAGGTGAGATGACAGAGATTTAAAAAAGACATGAGGGCAATTTTTTTTACACAGAGAGTGGTTCGCGTGTGGAATGAACTTCCTGAGGAAGTGGTGGATGCAGCTACAATTATAATGTTTAAAAGACATTTGGATGGATACATGAATAGGAACAGTTTGGAGGGATATGGGCCAGAAGCAGGGAGGTGGGTCTAGTTTAGTTTGGAATTATGTTCGGCATGGACTCGTTTGACCAAAGGGTTTGTTTCTGTGCTGTATAACTCTGTGACTCTATGGCTCTAAGAGCATTACTTTGGAGTACTCCTTTCAATAATTGTCATAATTCCTCACAGAGGAACTGCACGGTCCCTCATAAAATCAGTCATCTATAATTCTTGGCAAGAAATGCATCGTTTGACAACCCAGGTTTCTTCATTGGATGAACATGTAAAGAATAGAAACAATTGACAAACATTCACTGTAATTTACAGGAAAGAAGAGTGAACACTGTAAGGAAAGAACCAATTTGAGGCCTTGTTCCCCATTAACTTGAACTTCTCTTTATTTTATGACAGTGGTTTATGGTGTACTAAAGTCATTTATTGCCAGTGGGTGAGGACATAGCAAACTATTATGCAAGGTGGGAGGAAGAGGTCATAAATAAGGCACACATCAATCATTTCCACCAGTCCATCACATAAGCCAAATGCAGAGATTTGCATCATTTATCAAATTGTCATGATAGAATCATTATTTTCAAACATATTAATATTGCACATGGATACTTATAATCCTGTCACAGTCCAGTCAATATTTCTTATGCCAAATCTATATCAGTGTAACATTTAGTCATTAATATGTTCAACTGAAGCAAGGATGATAGTGGCTTCCTGGTTCCTCATGCTTCACTTTTGAAAAATTAGATTACTTTCATCGATTCAGACACTGCAAGCAGCAAACGTGTTAACAGTCTATTATAATGGAATACATAGCTTATTACTTATAGACTTCCTTTGAAACATCAATTATAGATAATTAGATGCTCAGCACATGAACACGCAAGTGCTAATTAACATTGAGAATTGCACGTGCCAGCAGGCTTCCATCTGCAGAGATTAGGGATATCCAAACTTTCAGCTTCAAGATTTCTGGGACTGTTTTCTTGATTTTTCAATTAATGTTTAAATCTGATTATTAGAACTAATGTTAGCAGATTTTTTTTTCAATTTTTTTTTAATCTGGAACCAGGTCATAATGAGACCTGATGTATCACATTCTCTATCCCACTCCACAATGGGTATAAAACCTTCCTCCCTTTACTATTTATTCATAACAATGAATATGTGTCATGTCATTGTCACTTCATCGAATTTCAGATTTTTTTAAAATCTCTATTTGTGATTTTTTTGCTGAACAGAGGAAGTTAAACATGAATGATAAATTTTATGTTTTCCATCATTACAAAGAAAGTCTGCCGATCATCAATTTCTTTCCAAATAAATGTTATTGTAAAGACACTTATTCATTCTTAAAGAGTATTTTTCTTGCTGCTGATGTTACAGGGCATGGTTTGTTACAGATGCTGATTCTACATTCTCAGTGTGTCATTTATTGAGGATTAATGTAGGATTAAGGGAGCGGTGAAGTATGCAATGATGTAGATGAACTTTCTGTAATGCTTCAGGTCAGGGGAGTGAGCAAATCACCAGATTCTCTGTGCAATTAATTCATCCTTTGCATCTCATGCTGTGAGATATCGAACGAGATTAAAAGGTTTGAAATAATTAGATAAATTATACACATGAAGTTCAATCCCCATTTTAAAGTATACATTCTTGTCATATTTTATTTATTTTCATAAGTTGCTGTGTACATGTTGATAATGGAAATTGCCTGTATAAACATGTTTTGCTATAATTTGATTCTCCCAGTACTTCATTGGCAGTGTTTTGAAATGTGCTAAGATTGCGAAAAGCATTATGTAAATGCAGTTGTTTCTTAATGGTCTTTTCATGGAAAGTGGGAATCACAGGCAAGGCCAACATTTGTTGAGTAGCTTGGTAAGTCACATCAGAGTCAATCATATTGCTATGGGTATGGAGTCACATATGGGGCAGACCAAGTAAAGACAGCAGATTTCTTTTCCTAAAGGGCATTAGTAAACCAGATGAGTCTGTAAAATAATTGACAATTATTTCATGGCATCATTACTTTCAATTTCATATTTTTGTTAAATAATGGAAGTTAAATTCACCAGATGCCATAGTGGAATTTGGACAAGTGTCCCCAGATGCCTGGGAATCACTAGTCCTTATTAGAGGTACACTACTCTCTCCGGATCAATCACAGCACATATATTTTTTAAAAAGTCTTCAGGCAAAATGTTTGATTTTTTCAGATTAATACTTTCATCCAGCTGCAATGTTACAGACAGGATGTTGCTTTTGCAAACACAAGTTGTCTAACAAAATTAATCTGGAGGGTATTATTTGATAAATTCAAAACATGCTCCAAAAATGGAATAAGCGACACTAAAGGATATTATAACCACTACAAATCTAGTATAAACATACTTCTAAAGCTTGCACAGCATATTACTTAGTTTTTTTTACATGATGGTGAATGATGAGGCATCAACTATTATAAATTTATATTCATTTTAAGCTCATACTTGATTAATATTGGTAACCTCAATGTTACAATAACTTACTCTTGCCTTAATTTCAACAAGTTAGAATAAGATTTCGTTCCCTGACAAATTCTGACTTTTCCAATTATATACAATCACTACAACAAATTTTACTTCAGCTGATCTTGGATCTGTAAATCTCTTCAAAGATGTTTCCATCAGGCTTCTTTTGATGGCTAAATGGTTTTGCTCATGTTGTGTCTCACCCACACAGGCGATAAAATAACACAAGTTAATCCCCAATTAACAGCTTCAGCGGGACACAGTATTTAACTTCAGCACCTCAGGTCCCACAGAAGAAATAACAGCTGGGAGACATAAAAAAAAGATTGTTTACACTTTCACATTTTTATCTCCTTACCTAATGTGGCAATGCTTATGTTACTCTTCATAACGTTAGAAACTAGGACATAAGTAATGCTACAGTCATAGAGTCATACAGCATGGAAACAGATCCTTCAGTCCTAACCATCTATGCTGACCAAGTTTCCCAAACTAAACTAGTCCCACCTGCCTGCATTTGGCCCACATGCCTCTAAACCTTTCCTAGTCATGTATCTGTCCAAATGTCTTTTAAATGTTGTAACTGTACCTGCATCTACCACATCTTCTGGCAGGTCATTCCACACATAAATCACCCTCTGTGTGAAAAGGTTACCCCTCAGGCCCCTTTTAAATCTTTCTCCTCTCACCTTAAACCTATGCCCTCTAGTTTTGAAGTCCACTGTCATAGGGAAAAGACCTTTGTTATTCACCTTATCTATGCCCCTCATAATTTTATTAACCTCTGAAGTCAATCCTCAGCCTCCTACACTCTAGTGAAAGAAGTTCCATCCTATTCAGCCTTTCCTTATAAGTCAAATGCTCCAGCTCTGGCAACATCCTTGTAAATCTTTTCTGAACGTTCTCCAATTTAATAATATCTTTCCTAGAGCAGGGGAACTAGAACTGTACAAAGAATTCCAAAATTATTGAAACATCCAATGGACGTTTATCACAGCTTACAATTAGTGCAAATATTACATTCACAGTCTCATCTGTGTCTAGGCTAACTAAAAATAATCAGTTACAAAGAGTTACGTGCTTCCATCAGCTTGTCATGTGTCAAGTGGTTTGGGTTAAGAGTCTGACACATTTATAACCTGATGTCATACATTATGATACAGCAATTAAGTCATGAGTGTGACTTTTAATGGGATACTGACATATTGTGTCTATTAATGGTATACTGACATATGCCATAACATAACTCATAAGACAACAGAAATTCCTACAATAATTGCAAATATGTGTAGGAAAATAGAAACAGAATGAAGATTGACAGTGACCACTTTCCAACCAAACTCATGACCAACTAACTTGCTGCCAATTGCTGTTTAAACTCATGCGGATAATGGTCATGTTAGTGCAGTGGGAAGATTGGTTTTAACTTTGATAATAGTGCAAAGAAGGCCACTCTGATTCTGCTGTCTGCTATCCATCGCTCCTCATCTTCATATTTGAAATCTGCATCGAAGAATGAATTGTACCATCAAAACTTTCCCTGAGCAAGGAGTCAATGACTTGAGGAAGAAGATTGCCAGCATGGAGATTTTGAATTTCTTCCTATAGTTGTGTAATTAGAAATACTAGGGTCTGTGTGAAGAGTAATGACTTTCAGATTAGACCTGGAAAGGAATTGGCACATGGAACCTTTAAATCAATTAATTTCATTATCTTGCAGTACAAATAAACCTGACGTGAAATGTGAAAATAAAAAAGGATGTCTTAAATCAGTCAATTCTCGAGGCAATATATCTCAAAAGATTTATATGTGTAATTAAAATTTCACAGTTACAGATAACAAAATGAAAAGCTAATGAAATGTCAGAAGAATCTTCCTTAAATCTGTGTCACCTTATTTCATACACTAAATTACCACAATTAAATACTTTCTTCAGGTCTTAAGAGTCATCCCAATCTTCTTAAGGTCATATTGGAATCTTTTATGATTTTATTAGCAATAATGAGAAGATTTTTGAAGACATTGTCCCAAATATTATCATAGAAAGATGCTCCAGGCACTAGGTAATTGCCCAATGAAAGTTTCAACTTCTTAGGCAATACAGAGGAAACTAGGCATCCAGGTCCACAGTTCCCTGAAAGTAGAAACAGAAGTGGATAACGTGACAAAGAAGGCATATGGCATGCTTGCCTTCATCGGTCAAGGCATAGAGTATAAAAATTGGCAAGTAATGTTGCAGCTGTATAGAATTTTAGTGAAACCACATTTGGAATATTGTATACAGTCCTGGTTGCCACAATACCAGAAGGATGTGGAGGCTTTGGAGAGGGTATAGAAATGGTTTACCAGATTGTTGCCAGGTTTAGAGTGTTTTAGCTATAAAGAGAGATTGGACAAGCTTGGTTTGTTTTCATTTGAATGTCAAAGTATGACGGGTGACCTGATAGAAGTTTATAAAAACATGGATAGTCCATCTCCTCTGACCATGCCATACTACTCATGCAGGAAGTACTGGCAGGCACAGAGAAGTGAGGACAATTTTCATAGTGCCACCACATGTGGCAATTTCACAGCCTACATTGCTTCTGCATGTCTCGGTTTGGTTTATCATGACCAATTGTGGAGCTTTGCTTAAGTTCAACCAGAGCCCAGTGTGGCAAAGGCTATATAGTGGTTAGTTTTATGTAAAAACCTCATAGGACTTTTCTTGTAGCACCTGAGTATTAGGATGGCTATACTGTAGGTGTTAGAAAGAGGAGGAAAGGATCCATCTCATCGGGAAAAGGGGTTGAAACAGAGACCGCTCCGGATTTCAATGGCGTTCGGAGGATATAAAATAATATAAAATGATGGGCACTCGTATAGTGGTAATGTCACCGGCCTTGTGATCTCGGCTAATTTTCTGTGGACGTAGGTTTAAATTGTACCATGAAACTGGTGGCATTTAAGTTTAATTGACAAGTCTGGGAAATTAGTCTCATTGATGGTGATCATGAAGCCATCATCAGTTGCTGTAAAGCCCATCTAGTTTGCTATCTTTTCTTAGAGAAGAAAATTTGCCACCATTACCCAGTCTGCCCTACATATACCTCCAGATCCAAAGTAATCAGCAACCTGAACAAATCTCTGAAATGGTCCAGCTTCATTCAGGTACAATTAGAGATGGAAAACAAATGCCGGTGATGTTCACATGAAAGGATAAATTAAATTGTTCCATTTCTAACCAGTAATTCTTCTGAGTAAACTTTGAAAGAAAGAAGCAACTTGACCTCAGGTCTTCAGTTGATTTTGTTTTTAATAATGTTTGAGTCTGGTGTAAGCAAATTTTGCTGAAGGCAGGTCAAGAATTGTTCTCCTGGGCTTTGAAAGAAATACCTAAGTAATGGACAAATATGTACCCATACAATATATGGAAGTCATTACAGGCTGAAACAAGGAGAAAGGAGAAATTGGTATTATTTGGAAATGTACTTCACAATGAAGAACCACTTACATAATGGGCAGCAATCTGAATCCCCAAAAGAGAAGCAAGCAAAAAAAATTGAGTATAATTATAGCAAATAAATTGCTTTGCAAAATGTTTGCCCGAAGCTCTTTTTAAATTAGTTTTGCTTTATAATGTTTTTTACTGGAGTTGTAAAAAAGCAACCTCATGGTCATCTGCCTGCAAATAAAGAGATTTGCCATTAATTTATAAGACCAAGCTCTCTCAGAGGGTTCTGCTGACATTTTTTTTCTCTAGCTTTATTCACATGCAGGTCATCGCATTAGCTCACAGTTGTGTATGTCAATTCTGACTCTAGTTTTATACGACACTTGGTGCTTTGAGAACCCAACGTGCATCAGAGAGCGAAGAAATCCGTGAAATATTCAAGCAGACATATTTCTGCATTTCTGACCAGGATGGTTGCTGTCATTTTCTCTCAAACAAATGAAGATATTGAAAGTAAGTAGACATATAGGAAGTTCATATCAGAAGTTTGTACCTCTTCCTCTCTGCAGTTCAAATTGATGCATGTGTCAAAAATGATCCATTTGGCACATATTCTAATGTTGCACAAACCTTATTAAATTGGAAAATAAAAACCAAAAGAATTGTGTATGCTGTAAATCAGAAACAAAAACAGAAATTGCTGGAAAAGATCAGCAGGTCTGGCAGCATCTGTGGAGAGAAATCAGAGTTAACGCTTCAGGTCTGGTGACCCTACCTCAGAACTACAGTTTTTTTTTAATGGGATGTGGGTGCACTGATTAAGCCAACATTTATTGCCCAGTCCAAATTGCCCCAGAGAAGGTGGTGGTGAACTGTCTTCTTCAACTGCTGCAGTCCTTGAGGTGCAGGAACACCCATGGACAGTATGAGAAGTTTGACATTTCATTGTAAAATGCTGGCACGGTGCATCAGTGGTTAGCACTGCTGCCTCACAGAGCCAGGGACCTGGGTTTGATTCTAGCTTTGGGCAACTGTCTGTGTTGAGTTTGCACATTCTCCCAGGGCTTCCTCCTGTAGTCCAAAGATGTACAGTTTAGGTGGATTATCTATGCTAATTGCCCAGGGATGTGCAGGCTAGGTGGATGAGCCATGGGAAATGCAGGGTAACAGGGATGCAATGGGTCTGGGTGGGGCGCTAATTGGAAGGTGAGTGTAGACTCAATGGGCTGAATGACCTACTTCCACACTGTAGGGATTCTATGATTCTAAAAGCTTACAGTTCTGTCCAACAAGCTTTAGTTTTGCTAGCTTCATTAAATGCCTGCTTTGTGAATTTTATAAGCTAACAAAAACAAGGAAAATACGTTCAGAAAATTGCAACTGATAATTCAGTCCTGAGGTAGGACGTCATTTTCAGGGTAAGACTTCAAATTGAGACCTTGTCTTCAACGGGGAAAGAATAGATGCCTGACTCTAACCAAACAAGAACAGTCAGCAGTTAATTGCCCTAGTGATCTGACCATAAGACCGTAAGACATAGGAGCAGAAATTAGGCCATTCAGCCAATCGAGCCTGCTCCGCCATTCAATCATGGCTGATAAGTTCCTCTATCACATTCTCCTGCTTTCTCCCCGTAACCCTTGATCCCCTTGATAATCAAGAACCTATCTATCTCAGTCTTAAATGTTCTCAATGACCTGGCCTCCACAGCCTTCTGTGGCAGTGAATTCCATAGATTCACCTCTCTCTGGCTGAAGAAGTTTCTCCTTATCTCAGTTCCAACAGGTCTTCCCTTTACTCTAAGGCTGTGCCCTCAGGTCTGGTGAGTTAAATCCGAATACACTTTGGAAATAATTCAATATTTGCTGTGAGGAAATTTCAGGGGAGTTCAGGGGCTATAAAATGGATTATATCATTATAACATTGTCCTCTCTCAAAGTCAGAAGGTCCCTATTTATAAATTTATGAATAGTCTTTGTTCTGCAACAATCTGCTCAGTTAAATTTTAACCTTTACAGCACAAATACCTGTATTGTCGACCCAAAATGCCACAAGATTACATATAGCCTCAAGGAGGCTTTGTAGAACTGTCCACAGCACCACACAAATTCACAGCTGCAGAAAGTAACAGAAGACTTCAGAACTAATCCCATATCAAAAGCTCTGAAAAATTCCACACTCCACAGCTTCTGCTTCTGTGCAATAGTTTAAAATATAAGTACATCGCCACAGTAACATGCCGCTTGCCTAATTTTAGTTTTGTTTTAACAAAGTAAAGAATGTTGCAAAGATTGTACTTTTCCAGTATCATCATTTCACCCATTAGAAAGACAAAGAAGTGAACCATTTTGCTTTCACAAACAAAGAACATCTGAGAGAGGCCAATTGATAGAGATTCCAAGAGATGTTCCACAATTGCATTGAAAATGTCTCCTCAAACAAATCAAAAAAAAGCTCAATGTGTCATTTGCACGGCCAGGTTGAGGTCTGACTTCAGTCAGTGATGGGCCATTGCTCCCTGTTAGCTCATGGAAGAACTTCAGCATCCTATGGTTAATAATGACATTGATCACCAAATGCTGCTCCTCAGTGGCAGGTCTTTCTGTGCTACAGGTGCCCATTTTGCCTCCAAAACAAAGACTGTGTAATGCAAACATACAGCTGGTATTAACAGTGGAGAACATTACTTCACTGAGAGTGTTAGAACCAACAGTAGGTGAGATAGCCAAACACAGATGACCAGTGGGACACCCAAAGCTCTGTGACAAGAATATTTTTAGGTATGAACTGACGGCCGTGAGCATTGATTCTCGTACTTGAGATACATGAGACAATGACAAAGGGAAATGGTAACAAGACCCATTGCCACCATGATGATCATTTACTATAGTGCCTACAACTCTGAGACATATAGTCAGGCTCCTCCCAGTGTCGAGATAAATATTTATCCTGTAAGGGACCACATATTTTTCTATTTCAAATATAAATTAGAAAATGAAATTTGGACACTGCTAGATTTGCAATGTGAAGATCAAATGGGATTGTACATTTGCTACATTTCAGAGCTGTGAAATGCATAATATTTTACGAAATAGAGTGACACCAAGAAATATCAAATTTAGGAAACCCTACCTAACAACAGACTTCAGATTAGTCCAGCTGCAGTTTGACACAAACTCTGCCAGGCAGTGCACCTATAGACATTCAGAGACCTGCAAACAAGAAATAGCTCTCACCTTTCTTTTGTAAGTGAAAAAAAACTTGAAGGTTCTAGAGAAAGCATTCTAACACAAAACCTCGGTCAACCCGATTGGCTGTTGAATCACAAATCAACTGTATGGACAACATCATGTCACCACTGCTAAGGATCAAAATAACTGTGAGGAGAAACTCATCCCACCCTTGTGGTCTGGACTTTGATCTACAGAATTTGTTTCTATTTGTCTTTATTTTTTCACCCTTAATGTCTATGTCAAACCTGTTTGTCTGACTTATTGACGTATGTTTTTGGGATATTAATGAGTTAAAGTTGCATCATGGGATATTGTAACTCATTTTGCCATTTGTCAATTTTTGTTTACTAAACTGTTATTTTCCTATTAAAACATAACTTGGTGCAAATTGCTTTTGTCCCAAATAGCAGTCTATGATGCAAATTATGCTTGGTGATTTAATTGGGTATTTACACATTTTGTGGAATAGTAGGGTTCAATTATCAGTGCACAATTCCTAATTCAGTCATGATAATCACTCAATGTAAGATATAAAAAGTAAACATCATCTGTATTCTGAACACGCTGTTGTTTGTGGGAATTGATGGTTGCCATTTTGCTACATTATCATCATGATGACACATAAAAGCTCCTCACTAGCTATCAAACAGTTTTGGACATCCTGAGGCACCAGTGCCAAGTGTATGATTGGGTGAGAAAACTATCATCTTCTGTAGCTTTAGCCCTGTCACCCCAAAGATAAGAACAACCATCTTCTTAATGCAGCCATGATGGTTCCCTACCAGTTGGTATTACTGCCAAGGCCACTCAGCTCCTAACCTCATTACAGCCTTGGTCCAAATATGGATAAAAGAGCTGATTTCTAGAGGTGAGATGAGAATGACTGCCCTTGACATCAAGGCTGCATTTGACTGAGTGTGGCATTAAGGAGCCCAAGCAAAACTGGAACCAATGGAAATTAGGCAGAAAACTCTCTGCTGCTTGGAACCATACCTAACACAAAGGAAAATGGGTGTGGCTGTTGGAGGTCAGTTATCTCTATTCCAGAACATCTCTGCAGGAATTCCTCTGAATTGTGTTCAAGATGCAGCCATCTGATTCTTGCATGACCTTCCTTCCATCATAAGGTCAGAAGTGAAGATATTTGCTGATGATTGCACAAAGATCAGCACCATTCATAACTCTTCAGATACTGAAGCAGATCCTGTCCAGATGTCATAGACATAGCACGGAAACAGACCTTTGATCTAACTCATCTACACCAACCAGAAATCCCAATCTGACCTAGTCCCATTTGCCAGTATTTGGCCTATATCCCTCTAAATCCTTCCGATTCATATTTACATCCAGATGCATTTTAAATGTCGTAACTGTACCCACCTCCACTACTTCCTCTGGCAGCTTGTTCCATACATGCATCACCCTCTGCGTGAAAAAATTACCCCTCAGGTCCTTTTTATATCTTTCCCCTCACATCTTAAACCCTATGCTCTCTCGTTTTAGACTCCTCCACCCTATGAAAAAGACCTAGGCTATTCACCTTATCCACGCCCCTCCTGATTGTATAAATCTCGACAAGGTCATCCCTCAGCCTCTGGCATTCCAGGAAAAAAGGCCCCAACCTCTTCAGGCCCTCCCTATAACTCAAACCCTCCAGTCCCAATAACATGGTTGTGAATCTTTTCTACACCTTCTCAAGGTTAACAACATCTTTCCTAAAGAAGGGCAACCAGAATTGTAGCAGTATTCTAAAAATGACCTTGCCAATGTTCTGTACGGTCACAACATGACATCCCAACTCTTATACTCCATGCCCTGACCCAGGAAAGCAAGCGTGCCAAACATTTTCTTTACCACCCTATCTACCTGCAACTCCTGGACAATATCCAGGCTTGGGCTGGCAAATTTCAAGTAACTTTAGTATCATATAAGTAACAGGCAATAAGCATCTCCAATGAGAGAAAATCTAACAATGACTACTTGACATTCAATGGCATCACTATCACTGAACGTTCAATTATCAATATCCTGGTGGTTACCATTTATGAACTGGACAACCATATTAATACCGTGACTCTAAGACCAAGTCAGAAGCTGGGAATTCTGCGCTGAGTATCTCAAATCCTGATTCCCCATAGTCTGCCTGCCATCTGCAGGGTGCAATCAGGAGTCTGATGAAATACTGCCCATTTGCCTGGATGATTGCAGCTCTAACAACATTCAAGACATTTGACACAATCAGGATAAGATAAAGCAGCCCACTTGGTTGGCAACACAACCACAGAAATTTAGAAGGATTCTTCCATCTAAATAGAGGAGGGGAAGCAAATACATGGAACATCAACACCTGCAAATTCTCCTCAAAATCACTCACCATCCTGAAATGGAAATATATCACTATTCCTTCAATATTGCTGGTCACATGTTGGAATTCCCTCCCCAGTGGTGTTATGGGTCTACCTACACCAAATGGTTCAAAAGGCTGCTCAACACTACCGTCTCAAGAGCAATAGAGATGAGCAATAAATACTGACCCAGCCATCACCAAGTGGACACTGACTGGAAGAGGAAAATGCAGTAGTTAGTTGATAACTCATAATTAACTGCCATGATTACCTAAAATTTAAAGAAGGCAAGTCAACTCTGATTGTTGAAATGGCTTCTCTAAGGGACAAAGCTGAGAATGGCTGTCACTTATTTTGTTGAATTACGACGAGAACAATGTGTATACATGTTCTTTCTGCATGTGAGGAACAGAGTCATCAGTGCCAATACCTGTTACTTCTGTATGTGCAACCATGTACACTGTGAGTCTAAAGTTGGTCATTTTTAACAAACTCATGATAATTCAGCAAATGTTATCCATTTGATGTTGGACACCGTGTTTTCAGTTTTGCAAGCATAGGCTAGTTAGGTATCTGTTAGTGCCTTCCTTATTGTGAAAAGCAGAAAGGATATGCTGTCAGATACAATTGACAGTCTCTGGGACATACAATCCACATAACTGATATCACACCAACATTGAAATTCATATTACACATTACTCATATGTGTAGTGGGCAGAATGTCTTTTCGGCTTGACAGCAATATCCTGTTAGTGATGGATGCCACTCAAGTTGCTACTACAGTATCAGTAAAATGATTAGCTTCACTTGTTACTCAAACTTTCTAAGTATCTTACCCATCCTGGGTAATCTGAGGTAGACTGGGAAATTTGTAGTACCATGAATGGCCACGATAGGGCCTTTCAGAAGTTTGCTATAATCAGCAGGATGGCTTTGACATGTCTTATTTCAACATAGAAATCATAGAATCCCTATGGTGTGGAAACAGGCTATTTGGCCCATCAAGTCCACACCAAGCCTTCAGAGAGCATCCAACTAGACACAACTCCTACCCTTTTCCCGTAGCCCTGCATTTCCCATGGCTAATCCACCGAGCCTGCACATCCCTAGACACTATGGGCAATTTAGCGTGGCCAATCCACCTAACCTGTAGATCTTTGGACTGTGGAAGGAAACCGGAGTACCCAGAGGAAAACCATGCAGATGCAGGGAGAACGTGCAAGCTTCACACATACCTGAGGGTGGAATCGAACCCAGATCCCTGGTGTGTGAGGTAGCAGTGCTAACCACAGGATCACCATGCTGCCCCTAGAATGAGAAATCAAGGTGAACAAGGGCATGGGCCCTATTTATGAAGTTTCCGGTAAGACCATCTTGCAGCATGGGAAACTGTAGGAATCCCAATACAAATGTTAACCAGCAAGGTAGGCATGTAGTAGACAATACTGAAGAACCCCTGGCTGATTTATCAATGTTAAGGAAAGGGAGCTCATTCGACTGCTCTATTTGAAAGGTAAATTTGAGTTCAAGATGAAACATCTTTAGATGTGAATGGAAATTCTTACATACTTCTGAAGATTCCATAAGCAAATGGACTGCCTCCATGTTAGAGATATTCAAGGGCTAGAGGTTTCGGCATCTTTCATGAAGACACGTTCTCATGGAACCAACAAGTGTGTCTACAAACGCTGTGTCAAGCAGGAATCCAATGACAACACCATCTGTTTGGGGTTACATGGTGCTCAGTCATGGTCAGCAATGTTCACATCCCATGAAAGAATTAAAAAAAGCAGCGGAAAGATTAATAATTCATCTTTCTCTGTTTTGTCTATTTATTTACCATAAGTGAAGAAATTCTATTCTCATCTCTATATTCATTCAGTCCTATTTTAAGGCTTGCCTTTAGAAACTGATCAAAAGCTCTACTTTCCAGTAGGAATAGGGATAATAATGGCGCTATCTGTGGAGTTAGTTGCAATTTCCATAATATTACAGCTTGTGAATGCTTCACATCTACAAAAAGTAAATGCCTTTTGCAGAAAAATCACTCGAAATCTTTAATTTTACAAATGTGCTTTTGCAGAAGCTTTGTAAATAGGAGCTTAAACTAGATAAAAAGCTTAAACATGTTCCAAGAAATTCTAATATCCAGCAGTTTATTTCATAGCTGAACTCTGTCCTTTCCGATATAAATAAGTAATTTGCTTCTAGTGCGTTGCTATATGAATCTTAAGAGTTTTTGACCAGACGATTCTACACAAGCTTGCAGTGGCTGTCATATAATGTTTACAGAACACCAGCACATCTTAACAATATTTAAACTGAAAGACTATTACACATTCCATATCTTCTATTTGCATTAGGAAAACAAAATGCTACTTCTTTAATACACTGTCACATTTTTAATGGATGAGTTTTTTTTGGCAAGCCATGTACCTTGAGGTGCTGCACTGACAGGATATTCGTCTCCTCCTTCACATACATACTTAACTGCTTTCCACTGAAAGACATGAAAGCAGAAAGTGTACAATTAACTCTTGACCTTACCAGAAACATTCAAAGCAAATAGAGAAAGACCTTTCTCCTTCTTGCTTCTGTGAATAATGTACAATGTGATCTGACAGCATATCTGATTAATTTTTTTCCTATCTTATTCTACATTCTTAATTTTATTCACATCTTTCCATTGACACCAAAGTTGCTGAGTTCTGCTCAGTGTGATGGCCTCTGTAATCCCACCACTCAAAGGGAAGGCAGAAACTTTAGATAAAATTGCTTTACATATGTACCTTCTGAAAATTCAGTGCCTCATGCAAAAATATGTCACAGTCAAAGCAATGGTGGCAGCTTTGTCAAATCATTTTAAAATTCTAAGCATTCAGGAGGGTAGGTTTTACAAACTTGCAATCTTGGCACAGAGCTGTGTTCATATATAAATGTAGTTGCACACATCAGTCAGACCTTCAGGATGTTCCCTCCATTAAGATTAATGAGCAAATAATCTTCTGAGGTTCGCTGACCTTCATGCTCCAGTTCTTCACTCACGCTCCCAAGTGCCCTGCATTAGGATAGCAAGATTGCAAAACGCACTGTCTGATTGACTTCAATAAGCCTCGTTAAAAAAGCACTCAAAATTGTTTTTCCATTATTTGTTCATTCATGTGAGGTGGACAACATGTTGCCCATTCCTAATTGCCCATCCCTAATTTCCCTTGAGATGGTGGTGGTGAAGTGCCAAATGTGAAAATAGTTCTCACGATACTCAAAGCATTCCCGAGCCAATAGAATATATTTGAGGAGCTGCTACACATGTATAAGCAAATATAGCAAGCTTCCTGAATGCAGTGAAAAAAGTTTTTTTTTAATCAATTCTTGGTTATGTTTGGCACGGACATAAGGCCATGTTCTTACCTGAGTAATATGTCGGAAAGGCTTCATCATTTTTATGGATGGGTTTGAAGGATTGTGAAGATATCTGAATTTTCTTTTAAAGTTTAATGAAAAGACACATTGGATCTGTTTTTAATAAAAATTGAATTTGTTGAAAACCACATGGTTTCCCCCTCCACCCACCCCAGCTCCTCATTGCCCTGACAAGCTAGTTTTAACCAACATCAACAGCACAAACAAAGTTCTCTGTACAAAACAGCACACTTTATCAGCACCCCAGTCACTACCACCAATTCTCACTCTCAGTAGCAGCCGTGTGTACCGTCTCCAAGATACACTGCAGTAACTCATCATGGCTTCATTGACAGGACATTCCAAACCCACAATCTCGACAACCTAGGAGGACAGGGGCAGCAAATACATAGGAACATCATCACCTGCTTATCCAAACTACTCAGCCATTCTGACTTGGAAATATATCTCCATTCCTTCAGTGTTTCTGGGTCAAAATCCTGGAATTCCTTCCCTAACTGTACTGTAGATGTCCCTATGTTCATGAACCAAAGCAGTTCAAGAACTCTCTTGCCACCATCTTCCCATGGAAAAGTTTTGATGGGCAATAGTGGAAATTCCCAGGAAAGTCTTTTTTTTTTAAATTACTAAATCCCCCATCATTGCCATGCTCGAGGTCCCAATTTGATCAGAAGATGAACTCTTATTTAAGTAATTTCTTTTTATCCTTATTGTAACTCAAATTGTGGCAACAAAACATTTTTCACTGCATCTTCAAGTTTTATGTGACAATAAGCCATTCATTCATTCAACATCCTGGACATCAGTTTAGGCCAGAAACTGAAGTGAACTGGCCATATCAACATAGTGGCTTAGTTTTGGAAGTGTTAGAGACGACAAAAGAGACAAGACGGAAAACAGGGAAAAAAAAATAAAGGGCTTGCATGTTGACAGTGAACAAAAAACTGGTGGACATCCAGTGGGCAAGGAACAGATAAAGGCAAGCTTAACTTGTACATACATAAATACATTATGAAGTACCATGAACAAAATTGGAGAACTCGAAGCAGAAATTGCTCTGGGGGGATACGACATAGTAGCACTGACAGAGATGTGGCTCACACCAGAACATGACAGGATACCTAACATCCCGGGTTATAAGGCTTTTAGTAGAAATAGGGTGGGTAAAAAGGAAAGAGGTGTAGTAGTCTTGGTCAAAGATGGTATCATAACCCATGAATGAGATGCAGTTCCTGAATTAGAATCTATATGGTTGGAGGTAAGAAATAGAAGGGAGTGATAACTTTGTTGGGTATTTATCATAGACCTTCAAATAGTGGGTGAGAAATAAAAGTGAGTATTTGTAGGCAGATGATGGAATTCTGCAGGACAAGTACGGATGATTTCAATTACCCTAGCGTAAATTGGGTAAAAGTTGAGTGTGGGGCACAGAAGTGGAGAAATTCCTGCCATGTGGCTAGGAGAACTTTCTGGAACAATACATTTCCAGAAATTGAGCTGTGCTGGATCTGTTCCTAGGAAATAAGACAGGCCAAGTGGAGAACGTCAGCGTGGGAGAGTATTTTGGAAATAGTGATCATAATATAATAAGGTTCTATATTAAATTGGAAAAGAATAAAACTCAATCAATGATTAATATTCCAGACTGGAAATGGGCAGAGTTTAGGGGTCTACAAGTTAAACTGGAGCAGGCTGATGGGAAACCCATTTCAGTGAATAAAATAGTGGATAAAAGCTGGTAGAATTTCAAAAGAGAGATGAATAAGGTGCAAGCTAGGGACATACCCATGAGAAATATCTACAGATTGTTCAAAGCTAGAGTTAAGCCGGATGACTACAGACATTAATGAGAAAATAAGGAAAAGAAAGGAGGAATATGATGCAAAAAGGAATAATAATGAAAATCAGGAAGTGTACCTCAAGTGTAGGGGA
Organism: Rhincodon typus; assembly: GCF_021869965.1. Classification (NCBI taxonomy): domain Eukaryota; kingdom Metazoa; phylum Chordata; class Chondrichthyes; order Orectolobiformes; family Rhincodontidae; genus Rhincodon; species Rhincodon typus. The sequence goes on from NC_063348.1 coordinate 47,865,558, forward strand.
GAGGCTGAGGTTGGGAAAAGGAAGGTTAAGAGGAAGCATAAAGAGATGATGTCAAGCTATGCTGAAACAAACAGAAAAATGTTCTTCAAACATATTAACAGTAAAAGATTAGTGAAGAGTAGAGTGAGGCCTATAAGGAACAAGCAGGGTAAGCTGCTCACTGAAGCTTCTGTCTTTCCCAAATTAGAAAATAGTGGCCGTGGCCTAGTTGAAACCGTGAGTATTGAGCAACTGAACAACATAGTGGTAAAATGAAGAGGAGGTGCTAAAAAGGCTGGTAGCACTCCAGGTAGAGAAGTCACCAGGCTTGGGTGGAGTGCAGAAAGATAAGGGAGAAAATTGTGGAGCTGTTGACAGAAATTTTCTAGGCCTCTCTGAACACAGGATCAGTCCCAAGGGCCTACAGGATTGCAAATGTGACACCATTGTTTTAAAAAGGGGCAAAGGATAACTCAGAAAACTACAGACCTCTCAGCTTGACATCAATAGTGGGAAAACTGGTGGAGGCCATAATAAGGGATAATACACTTAGGGAAAATAAGTTAATACAATGCAGTCAACATGGCTTTGTCAAGGACAGGCCACGTTTGGCAAATTTAAGTTCTTTGGCACGGTGACACAGGCAGTGGATGAGGATAATGCTATGGATTTTACATATTTGGATTTTCAAAAAGCTTTTGATATGGTGCCACATTGCAGGTTAGTTAGCAAATTAGAACTGTTTGAGATTGATGGATTCTTGGCAGCATGGATTAGAAGTTGGCTAAAAGGTAGGAAACAGGATAGGTAGAGATGGGCATTTCTCAGATTGTTGAAAGTAGTGTTCTCTAGGGATCAGTGTTGGGATCCTTGCTTTTTCTGATTCATTTAAATGATTTGCAGATAGATGTTGAAAGCAAAGTCTCTAAATTTGCAGATGATACTAAACTAGGGAGAATAGTGAATTGTGAGGATGATGCTGAGAGGGACATTGATAAGTTGACCAAGACATCTGGCAGATGAGTTTCAAGGTGGAGAAATGTGAGATATTGCATTTTGGTGAAAAAAACATGTAGAGATAATAGGGGCTCAATGGTACAACTTCAAGGGGAATGCAGGAGCAAAGGGACTTCAAGGTTCACATGCACAATTCTTTGAAGATGGTCTGGCAAGTTGAAACAGTTATTAGGAATGTTTACAGAATCCCTAGGTGTTTAAATAGAGGCATAGAGTATAAAAGCAAGAAAGCGATGATACACCTCTCAAATCATGGGTCAGACCACATTTGAAGTATTGTGTTCAGTTATGATCATTCTATTTAAGAAAGGATGTTAAAGCCCTAGAGAGAGTTCAAAGGAGACTTATCAGAATGATACAGAAATTAGGGATTTTATGAGAGATTAGAGAGATTGAGCTTTTCCTTGGAGTAGATAAGATAAAGAGGTGGCCTTTTTGAGGTGTTCAAAATTATGAAGCATTTTGACAGGGTAAAGATGGATATTCTGTTTCCACTAGTTGGTAACTAGGACTTGCAATTTCAAGACTGTCAGGAAGAGAGCTAGGAGTGAGATGAGAAGAAATTTCTTCACTCAGAGAGTTGTTAAAATTTGTAATGCACTGTCTGGGAGAGTGATGTAGGCAGACTCAGTGGATGTTTCAAAAGAGGGCTGGATATATATTTGAAAGTGATGAATTTAAAGGGCTACAGAGATAGGGCTGGAGCATGGGGTTAGCTGGATAGCTCTTTTGGAAGTTGGTGCAGGCACAATGGGTGGAATGGCCTGCTTTTGAACTCTAAATTCCATGATTTTATGATTCTGTAAGGTTGGGAATTCTAAGATGAGAATCTCCAAATCCGGTCCATAATCTTCAACACACAAATCAGGAGTGTACTGGAATACTCTCCACTCAGGTGGATCAGTGCAGCTGGATCAAATCTCAAGAAGCTTAACACCATCCAAGGCAAAGCAGCCCACTTTATTCACATCCCATCCAACACTTTAAACATTCATTTCCCCGACCAGCAGCGCACGGCGTCACCGATGTGTTCTATATAATCATGTAATGCAACATCTTGAAAAATGTCCTTTGACAGCATCTTCAAAACCTGTAACCTCTGCAAGGATAAGGATAGCACTATCTCCTGCAAATTGCTCTTTTCTCCCCAGATCACACTGGTGTGGAGCAGCAGCATCATTCCCTCACTGTCACTGGGCCTAAATCCTGAATGTCCTTCTCTGATAGAAGTGTGGTTGCACTCACAATTACTTGGATTGCAGTGGTTCAAGAGAAGGCAAATGAGCAATAAATGATATCTTTGCCAGTGACATTGAAATCTCATAAACAATTAAAAAGACATGAACTTGGATCACAGAGTGGTAGAATTTCTTGAAATTTCCACAGCATGGCTACACATCAACCTCCTGGGTGAAATCCAAGGGTCAAAGTCAGTCAACCCGAGAGGTGGTTGTTTGCTCATGATTTATATAAGTCGGGCAGCACGGTGGCTCACAAGGCCAGGGACCTGGGTTCGATTCCAGCCTCAGATGACCATCTGTGTGGAGTTTGCACATTCTCACTGTGTCTGTATGGGTTTCCTCCGGGTGCTCCAGTTTCCTCCCACAGTCCAAAGATGTCCAGGTTAAGTGGATTGGCCATGTTAAAATGCCCACAGTGTCCAGGGATGTGTGGGCTAGGTGGATTAGCCATGGGAAAGGCAGGGTTATAGGGATAGGGTAGGAGGGGTTGGGTCTGGGTCGGGTGTTCCTTGGAGTGTGGGTGGGGACTTGATGAGCCAAGTGGCCTGACACCATACTGTGGGGATTTTATGATTCCAACTGAAGTAGACCTCCCATCCTGCTAAGATCATGCTACAAGCTGCAACACAGGAAATTATTCCATACAGCTTGGAGTTATCTCCTACTTTCCACTGGTGTGGTTCTCGGGGGGAGGAGGCTATAGGTCTGACATGTGCAGATGACCGGGAGCTGGCAGAACCAGGTTGGTCAATTCTAAACTGCGACATTCCCCTGGACCTTGGATTTGTGAGCCACAAACTGTAAAATGACTGCTACCAGATGTTTGAAGCTTTGGGACGAACTGACATTAACCACGATTGAAGAAGCAGTGCAAAGTACTTTCTACCATCTCCCTATCCACTCTGGAACTGTAGGCTAAGCTTTAGTGTTGGTGGAAACATTGAATAGTTGCTTTTTAGCTAGGGGACTGCATTCCAATTGCTACACACAAATCAGGAGTGTAATGGAATATTCTCCACTCAGGTGGATCAATGCAGCTGGATCAAATCTCAAGAAGCTGAACACCATCCAGGACTGCTTCAGGGAGATACAAATGAGGTGACCCATATCTATTTATCACTCCAGACAACTAAGGAGAGCAATTTATTTTCCAGTATCAAAGTAATACCACAAAATTCAACGGAAGAAAAGTCAATAAATCAAAGGTGGGACAAAGCAAGAAGAATGAACATAAGACCCAAATGTTCTGGTGACCTGTGAACCTGCTGGTAGAGTGGTCGGTGGGTTAGGTGGGAGTCAGGTAGTGTGGCATGTGGGCAGGTTGGTAGGGCAGCAGATCGGGGTACTAACTTTTTTGTGCTCTTTATATGTAACACAAATAAGTAATGTAGATTATATTTACTTGAAGATCTATGGTAGGTTTATTTACAGCTAAACAAATAAACAGCACACAGTAATCTTCAAATACAGCCTGTGCCTCAAAAATCCAGAAAGCCTGCAGCCTGTGCTCATCTGATTAGGTCCAGATACTTCCCTCACTTCCATGTTGAGCTCGTAAAGGGAGTCACTCTGAAGACAATAACAAAGCAGGTAGCAGCTGCGTAGAAAGGCAGGGCAGCAGCCAGATAGCGGAGCAAGGTGTCAACAGAGCGAGATAAATGGCTAGGTCAGGAGAGGTAATCAGGTGGTGATCTGGTCAGGTCGGGCCAGGGCATGTTGGGAGTTCAGGATGGGGATGCCTTTGGAGGGTCAAGACTAGTCAGGTGGTGGAATCTACTAAGTTCAAGCCAGGGGAAGAGTTGGAAAATCAGGAGATGGACATGAGGGGTAGTTTTGCAGTAATATCTACTCAGTTCAGGCCAATGAGGAAGTTGGGGAGTCAAGGAGTGGGGGGAGTGATGGCCAAAGAGGTAATTGGGTGGGGCGGGTTGTATGGTTTTTGGATTGTATCGTTATCCAGGAGTTAGTTTAAGACTTTTCTATCTAACATTTTCACATTTTAAATTCACAATGTCTTGAGGTTATTAATGCATTCAATCACTTCCAGAGAATGAAGGGCAAACAGAATGATAGAAGAATTGAAGTTTTCATTCCTTCCTTAATCAAATGGATGTTTATATTCATTTATTTATTTGATAATTGTTTCCATAACAGTGTTGTTCACAGTGTCATAGCATGAGAGCTAAAACCCTAAATAACATTTCTCCTAAAAGATAACAATTTCCCTAAGGCTCCTAATAATGTCAAGATAATATCCAAAATGTTATTGATTTGTGACATATTAATGTTTTCTAAAATTAAAATACATCTATTATGTTGTATTTGAGGGAATAGCCATCCTAGATAAATGAAAATAATCACTGAGTGTAATTACTTGAGGTGTTGCGCAAGAGCCTCAACCAAGCAGGTTGTTAGATTGGCATGACATCACAGCGGTAATACACAAAATGGAACAATCATTATAAATCATTAAAATTCTAAATGTAAAATGGTAGAATATTATGATTGAATGATAACAGTGTGTGAAGGAGTGTATAATTGCTGAGTTGAGAGCATTTCTTTTTCATCTGTCACCAAATTAGCAATAATAAAACATATGATACATATTCATGCACACATCTGAATATTGAAGCTTGCACTGCTTTGACAGCAATTGGATACATTTGGTCTGCATTTTATGAACTGTTTCAGCTCTATTGTTGTCATATTACTAGTGACATTACAATTCTTCAACTTTGTAAGTGCACAGCACCGTCATAGTGCAACTCCTTAATAATTACTAGCGAGGTACAAAATTTCAATTATAAATAAAATATAAAAGGCTCACTGCATTTAAGTCAACTCAGCTTGTCATGGGGAATGCAACTGCAGAAAACTTTAACCAAACTAAAAATGTACAGACCGTAACTACATTGTCTAGATTTTCAAAGTTGACCAAAATCAAAGTGTGATTACAGCACAGAATAAGGCCTGTTGGAAACTGACTCCCTGACAGCCCCAGCAAAAGCAATTCAGCTAATCCCTCTCTGTGGTGCTGGTGGCATGAAGCAGAACCGGAGATATTTGAATCACATTCAGTTGTGTTGGGCCAATGTATCATGGAAGAATTAACTCCTTTGTGCTCAATGACAATGAACAAAATAGATGAAGCCAAGAAGGTATCAGCTTTTTGTACAAAATGACAATAGACCAGTTCACAGAAAATTACATTTCTTGTGTGACGCCAGTGAATTTTCTGGCAGATAGCCTAGTTTCTCAGTTACTGCCATGAATCGAGTTGAAAATTGTAGCTTGCTCACCATACATATTAGGCAACATTTTGCTGCATTATAAAATCCACTTGAAGATTAAAAGATCTTACTTTTGTATACAACACTGTATTATCTCCCCATGAAAGCTAAATAAATCATTCTTTTTCTAAAGCAGCTGTTGATGCTTCATTTGCACAAGCATGATGTCTGCAACGAATCTGAATATTTTGAGGCTACATTGGATAGATTCTTTACGTAGGAGCAAATTACTGCAGATGCTGGAACCTGTACTGAAAACATCAAATGTTGAAGATCACAGTGGATCAGACAGTATCCATGGAGAGAGAGGAAGCTAATGTTTCTAGATAACAG
>NC_063348.1:47871817-47884781 GCF_021869965.1 Rhincodon typus
CCTTCACAGATGCTGCCAGGCCTGCTGAGCTTTTCCAGCAACTTTGTTTTTGTGTTGAGGAACCAATTAGTTGATGCCTGGTCTAATTTGTATTTCCACTTGTTTGTATTGTTATGAGAATATTTTATCTGTAATGTTAGGTGATCAATGGCAAAGAGTAAGACCTGCAGCAGGGATAGAGTCAAAGAGTCATAGAGCATGGAAACAGACCCTTCGGACCTACCAGTCCACATCACTCCTAATCCCAAACTAAACTAGTCCCACCTGTCTGCACTTGGCTCATATCCCTCCAAACCTTTCCTATTCTTCAACTTATCCAAATGTCTTTCGAAAGTTGTAACTCTACCTGCATCCACCACTTTCTCTGGCAGTTCATTCCACACAATAACCACTCTCTGTGTAAAAAGTTGCCGCTCATAGCCTTTGTAAATCTCTCTCCTCTCACCTTAAAAATATGGTCCCTAGTTTTGAATCTCCCACCCTAGGGGAAAGACCTTTGTCATTCACCTTATCTATGTCCCATCATAATTTTATAAACTTCACAAAGGTCACTCCTCAACCTCCTATGCTCCAGTGAAAAAAGTCCCAGTCTTTCCAGTTTGTTTGCATATCTCAAAACCCTCCATTCCCAGCAGCATCCTAGTAAATTTTTTCTGAACCCTCTCCAGTTTAATAATACCTTTCCTGTAACAGTGCAACCAGAACAGCACGCAATATTCCAGAAGCGGCCTCACCAACCTCAACATGATAGTGAAAGCAATGGAGAGGTGATGGGAACACAGCAGGGGTGTAGAGAGAAATATTAATTTATAATATCATTCACTGGTCATATTTACTTATTTAAATATCATTCACTGGATTTGTGTGTGTCTCAAGCTTTTTGAAGAGAATATTTTTGAGTCTTTAGATAGAAAATTCCCAATCCAGTTTGTGGGTGCAACAAAGCTACTGCATTTTGGATTAATACTTCAAGAGAACCTACCACAGGGACAATAGTCTTTGACCTCGCTCTCTTTCTCTGGAACCACTCCCATCAACAGAGTCGAAAACCTACCGGAAGATATCATCACTGCAAGTGGGCATTCTCAAATGAGAACACTGAATCAATTCCACTGTCTCCAGAAAAAGAAAATTCAATCAGCCCATAAATGATTCAGTGAGAAACACTAGTACTAGTGGCTTACATGGTAAATTGCATTTTGGAGATCAGCATCTGGAAAATCTGTGAATTTGTTTGTTAAATTGGTACTTGGCCAAGTGTTAAGATTTGATACTCTACAGATTTTTACTGTCTTTCTTGTACGCTTAGGGAACTGTGCTGTACATTGGTTTTTACATTAGTTGGTGGTTGAATATACTTGTACATTTTAAACCTTTTGTTAATAATTTGAACAGTTTCCTGGAGAATGTTTTAAAATTAAAATTAAACCTAAATATTTATTTGTTAGTAGGACTTGACTTATTTCTCATGTCAAATTGTACATAGTGAAGTATTTATTGACTAAATTGGCAATATTACCTCCCTTTTAAATTTAGCTGCGGTAGTCACCAGCTCAGGCAGGGAGGTCAGTTCACGCTTCCTAACTTTGTTGTATCGCTACCTAGGAAACAGCAATTGAGCAAGGCCTTTATTTATGTTGAATGTTTTGCTTGAATATTGGCCAGACAATAGACAACTCCTTAATCATCTTTGAGTAGAGCCAGGAGATCTTTTACATTAACCATTACAGTTTGTTTACTCCAATGACACTAAACAATAATAGTTCCAGATTGAAAAAAGAATAACATCACTCTGCTTTCATTCCAACTGATTATTCTTGACAAAACAAAAGAAATCAGTTCAAACAAATTTTGGCTTTTGTAACTGAGCCTTAACATGTTTGGGCTTAAAGCTCTGTAATTCCTTCCATTTACCTCTCCACCTCTCTCTCTCTCTCTCTCTCTCTCCTTCAAGACACTTTCTAAAACCTAACTCTTTGATTAAGCTATCCATCGCCTATTCTAACATCTCTAACGTCTCAGACCTGAAATGTCAGCCTTCCTGCTCCTCTGATGCTGCTTGGCCTGCTGTATTCATCCAGCTCTACACCTTGTTATCTCAGATTCTCCAGCATCGGCAGTTCCTACAATCTCTTGTCCATTATTGTTCCTGTTATCTCCTTTGGGCTTGTAACCATGTTAGGGACACCAGATAAGGAATGGTTTGACAGCAGCTCCCAATATGGGTGGCACAGTGGCCAGCACTGCTGCCTCACAGAGCCAGGGATCCGGGTTCAATTCCACTCTCAGGTGACTGTCTGTGTAGAGTTTGCATGTTTTCCCTGTGTCTGCATGGGTTTTCTTGGGGTGCTCCAGTTTCCTCCCACAGTCCAAAGATGTGCAGGTTAGGTGGACTGGCCACGGGAGATGTATAGTTACAGGGATGAAGTATTGGGTAGGTCTGCATAGGATGCCCTTAGAAGGGTCGGTGTGGACTTGATGGGATAAGCAGCCTGCTTCCACACTGTAGGAATTCTATGATACTATGAATATTTATCCTCTGTCAGCAAGCAACCTCTGAGCAATGCAATTTTCCACCATTTCCTGTGTCAATTGCGCACTAAGTCAGCAGTAAGATTTAAATGTGGCTCAGTCATTAACAGTGGCCATGATCAATTCAAGAACAAAAACAAAGTTGCTGGAAAAGCTCAGCAGGTCTGGCAGCATCTGTGAAGGAGAAATTAGAGTTAACGTTTCAGGTCTGGTGACCCTTCCACAGACAGGCAAATGGCACCTTATACAGTTAACTGACACCAGAAAATAAGCTCCACCCATCAGGATGTAAAGGTCTGTTCCTGAGTAGAGCAAACTTATACGTGTGTTCAAGTGTTATAGTACCAGTTAAAAGTATAAGATCAATATTGTGAATAGTAAGGTGTACTTACTCTTAATTCAAGTCCGATGATCTCTTGTAAGACTATCATGTATTTCAGATGTATCATAAATAATAGCTAACTACATAATAAATCAAGATTAAGCCCAACATCCTTCACCACATGATACCAGAAATTTAGCCTAGTACCAGTGACAAACTTTGGTAGTAGTCAATTTCCAACGGCACCTCCGATGGTTGCAGTGAAAACAACTATAACATATACCATGTTGTCAGAGTAGAAGATTTTGCTATCTATACCAATGTGCCTCTGGCTATAACTTCTATTCATCCTACTCACATACCATCTTTCTATGTTAGAAAGAACAGCTGTAACCCTTACTGTATCACACAAACAGGAGGAAAACAAACAAAGTGCTCTCTGAAAAGTTAATTTGTGGCATTCCTTCAATTATGTCAAAATTCTACCCCTCTTCCTTTACTTCTTGATGCTTATTACCTTAGCATTGTCCATAATGTTAACAAGCCTTTCAACTCAATTATATAACCTACTGGTTCTTATACAAATGACATAATTTATGTTTATTCAAAACATCAAATACATGATTAATTGCCCAGAAATGATTGTACTCCACAACAAGGACAAAAATGTTATTAATGAGGTTTCTGCTTTGTACAAGGTATTGTCAATTTGAAAATTGTTATTTGCTGCAAGTGCAATCTGTTATTCGATAAACACTCGATATTATGCATGTGGCAATGCATTATGAGAGCTTAGTCCTTCGCAAGTGTGGAAGGCTCATAAATCATAGGCATGAACAAGTAACAATTACTTTGTAAATGACTTATAATGGGTTTACAAGTGAAAAAAAACCATTGAATTGTCCCAGGAATGATGTATTGCTCCATTTACAATAGTAGAACCTTGATGTATGTTCAAAGTATGTTATATGTTTCAAACACCATATCAACATGCATGTTGACTGCATTTGTCACTTACAGGAAAATGTTTTAAAGTATTTAGTTTTAGGCTGGAAGAATAGTGCACATCAAACAGGGTGGAAGACAGAGAAGAGTGGGTGAAATATCAATGAAGCTATAAGACAAGGGATAGTGAATAAAGAGCAATTATAACACAGAGATAACAAGTCTGACTTGTAAATCAGTGTCAAATAAATGAACAATGGATGGAAAAATGGAATATTCTTGCATTAGGCGAGTGTCTGTGTGGAATTTACACATTCTCCCCATGTCTGTGTGGGTTTTCTCTGGGTGCTCCAGTTTCATCCCACAGTTCAAAGATGTGCAGGCTGGGTGGATTAGCCATGGAAAATGCAGGGTTACATGGATGGGGTAGGGTGGTGAGTCTAGGTGGGATGCTCTTCAGAAGGTCAGTGTGGACTCAATGGCTGAATGACCTGCTTTCACTCTGAATAGATTCTATGATTCTATGATAAGCCATTGTTTCACTACCTTCAATTGTCAGTCAGAACATCCAGATCTCGTTCACTTCACACACTTATTATTTTCTTTCATTTAAGAAAATAATCCTGTAATTAAGATAGTAAGAGCTGTCGATGCTGGAGTCAGAGATAACACAGTGTGGAGCTGGAGGGACACAGCAGCCCAAGCAGCATCAGAGGGGTCTCTGAAATAAATAGAAAGAGAAGGGGTGGGGCTGGGGAAGGTAGGTGGGGTGGTGATAGTGAGTGCAGGTAGGCAATGGTGGGGGTTGGTCAGTGAGGTGGGAGGAGCGGATAGGTGGGCGAAAAGACAGACAGGTCAAGGAGGCAGGGTTGAGAGGTAGGTGGAATGGCAATAGGTGAGTGCATTGCCTACCTGCATTCACTATCACCACCCCATCTACCTTCCCCAGCCCCACCTCTCCGCTCTCTATTTATTTCAGAGGCCCCTACCCCTCCCCCATTTCTGAAGAAGGGTCCCAACCCAAAACATCAGCTTTCCTGTTCCTCTGATGCTGCCTGGCCTGCTGTGTTCCTCCAGCTCCACACTGTGTTAATCCTGTAATCGAGTTTTTAAAATTTATATTTGAAACACTTAGCATTTCTCTACATTAAAGGAGAGATGGTGGCATAGTGATAATATCACTGGACTAGTCATACAAAAGTCCGAGCTAACACTCTGATGACGTTAATTCAAATACCGAAGTGGGATTTAAATTCAATTAGGTACTTAATCTGGAATTGTAAAGCTACTGTCACCAATGGTGACCATGAAGCTATTGCTAATTGTCACATTTAACCCTATTGTGTCCTTGTGGGAAGGAAATCTGCCATCCTTACCTGGTCTGGACTATGTGTGACTCCAACTCCTCAGTACTGTTGGTAGTTCCTAACCACCTTTTGAGATGGCCAAACAAGCCATTCAGCTTAAAATCAGTTAAGGATTTGTCACAAATGATGGCCTTGCTGGTAATCCTGACATCCCATGAAAGTATAAATTATTGTCATCCACCACTTGTTTTCCCAGTTCCTAAGTATATTCAAATCCTCTTCGCGTTTATAAAAACATAGAAAATCAGAGCAGGAGAAGGTATTTTGGCTCTTAAGACTACTTGACTACTCTGTGTGATCAGAGCTGATCATCCAACTCAGCATCCTATTCCTACTTCCTCCCCGTATTCTTAGATCTCCTTAGACCTAAGAAGAGTATCTACTTTCCTCTCGTAAACGAAACTTGTTGTTTTTGCCAACATTGAGCTTCATGATTAAGTACAATGTGCCAAAATCTCCTTGGGTTATACCATTAGACAATAGGACCATAATATATAGGAGCAGAATTAGGCCATTTGGCCCATCAAGTATGCTCTACCATTCGATCATGGCTGGTATACTTTTCATATCCATTTGTCTGCCTTGACCCTATAATGCTTGATCCCCTTACTGATCAACAACCTACATATCTCTGTCTTAAACACACTCAATGACTTGGCTTCTACAACCCACTGCAGTAATGATTAACCACACTCTGGTTGAAGAAATTCCTCTTCATCTCAGTTCTAAAGGATTGCCCCTTCACTGTAAGGCTGCGTCTCTGCTGCTACTAGAAACATCTTCTCCACATTCACTCTATCCAGGCCTCTCAATAGTCTAAGTTTCAATGAGTTTCCCCCACCCCCATCCCTCTAAAGTCCATCAAGGTCACATCCAGAGTCCTCAGCCACTCCTCATATGATGACCTCTTCATCCCTGGGATCATTCTTGGAAACCTCCTCTGGATCCCCTCCAATACAAGCACATGCTTCTTTAGATAAGGGGCCCAAAAACGCTCACAATATTCCAAATGCTGTCTGAACAGAGACTTAAACAGCTTCAGCAGTATTTTCTGCTCTTGTTGTTCTAGCCCTCTTGAAATGAATGCTAACATTGTATTTGCCTTCCCAACTGCCAACTGAACTTGCATGTTAACCTTAAGAAAATCCTGAACTAGAACTCCCAAGTTTTTTTGCGCTTCAGATTTCCAAAACCTTTTGTTTAGACAGTAGTCAATGTCTGTATTCTTCCTGCCAAAGTGTATAATCTCACACTTTCCCACATTGTATTCCATTTGACACTTCTTTGCCCACTCTCCTAGCCTGTCTAAGTTCTTCTGTAGCCTCTCTGCATCCTCAACACTATCTGTCCCTCAACTTCTGTGTCATCTGCAAACTTAGCAACAATGCTTTCGGTTCCTACGTCCAGATCATTAATACATAATGTGAATAGACGTGGTCCCAACAAGGACACTTGCAGAATTCCACTAGTCATCAGTTGCCATGAAAAAGACCTCTTTATCCCCATTCTGTGCCTTATGCCAGTCAGCCAATCATCTATCCATACCAGTACCATGCCCCTAACATTATGGGCTCTTATTTAGCAACCTCCTGTGAGGCAACTAATCAAAGGCCTCCTGGAAATCCAAATGCATCACTTATCGATTCCTCTGCCTGAACACCCCCAAGTTACAGAACCTTGTACATACATATCCTGCAATTTCACTTACCCAGTGGCTCTCTTCAAATTGGAACAACCAATTTATCATCCGCAACAGAAAATAATAACTTCTCTGGTGTTTTAATGTATTTTTAACTTTATTCTGACTGAGGAATGCTCAGCATTTTCTGTTTCTTTGAGTATATTCTGCAGCATAAATCACTTTAAAAATTGAAAAGCTTCCCTAATTAAGGGTTCCTCAAAAACACTGTGACTAATATGAAAGAGTGATGGCTAAATGAATTGGATCTTAAAATTTCATACTTAAAGAAATAAGGTGTGCAGTTGGCATCTTTATTGAGTCCTGATTACTTAAACTAATTTATGCCAAATTTTATATTTTGGGTTAATACTATTGACAAGAAATTTGATTGGGATTTGAGCAGAATTGGTGTGGGACAGGACCACATTTGGAGACAACATCCAAATTACGCAATATTGAAAATCTCCGCTCTTTTTTTTTTGTTTTTACATAACGAAAGCAAAGAAATTTCAGTTTCAGGTGGACAAATGATAAATGATCATTTTTGGTGTAATCAGAGATTTTTTTCTAATAATAAAGTTCACCAAAAGGGTTAGTGTAGAGAATGAGCATCTAATTTATCCCGTAATTTTGGTGAGGCCAATTTATCATGAAATATTTTTAGAATATTCAAAAAGTCAAATTGTAGCCAGGGTTTTCTATATATATATATATCCTTCCATCATGTCATGACGCAATGGCATTGAAAATCAAAGGCTTTTTTCTAGGTTAGAGTGCCTCAGCCCGTCATAACTAATGATGAGTGTTTCAGTCGCCAACCTTAGCAAGCTCATGAATAAATAAGCTCTGATCCCTGATATCTCCATATTCTTTTACAGATTTTCTGCAATTTTGATATTGTCTGCCAACTTGTCTTCTTTCTTTACTCCCATAGATTTTTAAAGGTAAGTTTGAAGTCAACTTAATTTATTTCCTATGAGCCTTACTATTATCATGGCTGTGAAAATATTTTATCTCAGTCTTCACAATCAAATTACTACATTATATTAAACACTCCACCTTCGTCTTCAATATTCAAGACAGTGCAATCTGTCCTCTGTGGTATTTTGACATTCATTTTGGCATGAGATAAATAGTTGTTCCTAAGATGTCCAAGTTTCAGCACATTGATAGTCTGCTCAATCACCTCCCTCATTTCTACATGGCTCTAGTTATCTCTCTTCCTTTTCATTTGTGCCCAGGCTACATAAGGCATTTTGTATCCGAGTAGCTCTCAGCTCACACCAGCAGTTTCAACAGGAAAGATTGCAACATAGAAAACAGTCCCTTGACCCCGATCTGCCATTCAACCAGATCATGCTCGATCTTGTACCTCAATGCCATTTCCCCTTGATATCTTTATCTGTCAATCTCTGTTTTGAATATTCTCAGTGACTTCCATAGTTCTCAGGGGTAGAGAATAGAAAAGATTGAACTCCCTTTGAGTGAACTTGTTCCTCCTCATCTCAATTGTAAATGGCCTACTTATATTCTGAGACTATGAGTCCTGCTTCTAAAATCACTAACCAAATCCTTCCTGCATCTACCTGATTGAGCTCTGTAAAGATTTTGTATGCTTCAATAAGATCGCCTCTCATTCTTCTTAATTCTAGAGAATATAGGCCCAGTTCCTTCAATCTCTCTTCATCAGCTAGTCCTGTCATGTCAAGATCTGGTGGACCTTTGTTACACTCCCTCCATGGCAAGTTTATCTTTCCTTAGGTAGAGAGACCAAAATGGTATAAAATATTCCAGCTATGGTCCCACCATATTTCTTTACAATTCTAATAAGATTTCTTTACTCAAACCTGTTTGAGGCCAAGATGCCATTTGTCTTCCTAATTGTTTGCTGGACTAGCTTAATACCTTTTCATGACTTATGAATAAGGGCACCTACATCCCTTTGGTCATCAACTCTTCCCATTCACTCACCAATTAAGAAATACTTTATTTTTCCATTTCTCCTACTGTTGCAAAGTTGGGTGGACTACTTGTGGAATGGAAGGCAGGAAGTTAGAATTTGGTGTCTGTAAAATGCTAAGGGGGAAAGCATTGAGTGGTCCCTTTAAAAGATCATGTGCTTTTTCTGTGCTTAGAGATTTAAAATGGATATCTGTGAGCAGCAGCTTGAAAGTTGACAAGTACACAGAAAGAAACCAAATTGAAACATTTGTATCGAGAGATCGTACAGTTAGCAGGCCAAGCAGCAGTTTTTACTAAGATAACAGGCTTTTGAATTTAGCCAATCGATTTGAACCAGATACTTAGATACCAAAAAACCTGTTAAATTTAAGTCTGATGGCTTTGACAACATAGGACCAATCCTATTGTAAGAAATATTGATATGTCATCAAGGGTATAAAAAGAAGGAGGCAGTTGGATAAAACCCCAGAACTAGCTGCCATCTGCCACAGCTAACGGCCCTCAGCTCTCAAGAGAGAACAGCTGACTCTCACAACCTCCTCTATGTCTTAGAGAAAGCATCATCTACATAACAATGGTACCAACGGCACAACTAGTTAATATTCCTGACAGAAGAATGGACAGAGAAGGCACAGAACATTCCAAAAGACACATAATCTAGCTGTAATTTGGAGAGTTTAAATTCTTTTTTGTTTATATAAGTGGGACTTGTATTTATTGGAACAGCATACCATTAGAACTTTGCTTAATTTGGGAAAAGTTATAGTTAGAGGGGATTTGTTTGGTTTGGTAATAATTTAGTTAGATGAATAAATTGTTACTTGTTGATTTTAAAGTGAGTGTCAGGGGTTTATTATATTTAACCACTTGAAGTTGCTGAAAAGTCGATGACACGACGTTTCGCATTCCTTTTTACAGATTATCGGTCAAGGTGCTCCTCTTTGCGTGTTTTGGTGTTAGTTCTCAGAGGAGGGTCAACCTCTGCTTTATAACACCTATCAAAGCAGATAAGTTCACACCTATGCTTATCATTTTGCATCTGCATATCCTCAGTCATTAATTTCCTGTTGAAATCCCATGGAAATATCTTTTCATTCTCGTCACAATCCACATTCCCATGAAGTTTCAGACCATCAGCCAGCTTGGAAATATCACGGTTGGCTCCCACATTTAAATGATTGATACAGATTGTGAGTAGCTGGGGCCAAAGCACTGGCCCTTGTGGTACATCACTATTCCCAACCTAAAAATGACTTGTTTATTCCTGCTTCTCTGTTAATTAACCAATTTTCAATTCACATCAGTGAATTCTCATTACTACGTTGTGTCCAGTTCCTTAAAAAGATACAAAACATGAATAAAGTGTTTCTAAAGTAGTGGTTATAATTTGTATCATTTGGGCAGATCATCAAATTAGCATTTTTTGAAGCTTGAAGAACAATTTTTAGTCATACCCATTGATTTCGCATCAAGCTGTGACAGAATCTCACCCACAGGAAGAGGTGATTTTAGTGATATTTGTTCACTGCCTGTGCTAATTAAATCTTTTCAACCAGATTAACACAGGCTTTGGTAGTTAATGTTCCATGCACCATTTTATTTAAAACATATGGAAGCAGAATATTACATATGTGCATCTCAAGGAGTTCTTTTAAGCAAAATAAAGAGCATAATCTTTACTGCCAACTAGGCAAATAAGTTGTTACTGAACTTTTGTAACCTTGGCAACTTTCTAGTCCCTGCTAAATTGTCCTCTATACCTATAGTCCTTTCTATCTTACTTGTTAAGTTGCTCTGCATTGTAACCAATTCCTCCTGCATTCTGGAGAATATACAAATATACCATCCTCAGCTGTCAAGTTACTGATGTATTGCACAGAACAAATTTAAGTCTGTGCATTTCATGTCACTGATATGAAGTGGTAGGATAGTTCAAAAATGGGATCGATAGATTTCTGTTAGCTTGTGCTATTGAGGGATATATAAGGGACACAATTGTATAAATTGGGTTGCAGTTCAGCCACCATCTAATTGAATGGTGGAACAGGCATGTAGAAAGTGACCTTGTAACCTTTGACAGATTACTTTCAGCCATGAGAAATAATGAAAGCACACTCAGATATTAAATTAAATTTTAAGCTTTATTAGATCGGACATACAATACAGAAAATCCATTTTACTATGGCTTTTACAGCATTTATAATAAAGATTCAAAGGGGGTTAAGTATAAATCACAGTGCTCACAGTAATAGTCTCGCTAGACTCTTGTGCCTGCTTACATACCCACATGTACACATGCACCTATTTAGTTACTTTCTTAACGTAGCTAGTAGTACAATGCCTGGTATTGCACGTGACAATGCAATGCCTGTTAATGTACCCGATAATACAATGCCTATTAAAGTATCTGCAAATAGGACGCCTGTTAATGTACTTGCTAATGCAATGCCTATTAATGTCCCTGCCAATAAAATGGCTGCTAACGTACCTTCTAATACAATACCTGTTACTACACCTGTTAATATAATGAGCTTCTTATGATACTCATACAGACATGCATGTGTGCACATTCACCCATGGCTCTATGTTACAAAAGCTGTACAAACTCTCCTTACTCTACTCTTAGAAATAAAGATGCGTTAACAATACAATGCCCAAACATGAGCTGAATCAATAATCATTACTCAAATGGCAAACTCCTTTTGATTCAAGATATTTTTCTCATGATGGGTCAGGCTGCCTTAAAGATTCATCTGACAATGAGTCAGCCTTCCTTCCAGCTCCCTTTAGTTATTTTTCTGATGATGGGATTTGCCCTATTTAAACACCTAGTTCTGAGCACAGAATAGAGGTGGTTCTGAAGGCTGGAAGCTTATTGTCAATGTCTCTGCAATTTTCACTCTAACTTTCTATTGTATCCTGGATGCATCTCACCCAGTGTTGACCATACGTCCTCCCTTAAGAAAATGAAGCAGCGTTTTAAAAATGCATTTCACAAGAAAATATGTGATACACAAACAAAACACTAGACTTACATCAATTCAGTCATCTCACCCCCAGCACCAACACTTACCCCCCGCCAATCCCTACACAATGTTACACAGTCTTAGCATTTCTGAAACCTTTAAATTATTCCAAAATTTTACGTTCAGGACAGAACCAGTAATTTCAAGACAGCACTACACAGGAGGCTCCACAGCACTGAGGATGTCACCTAGTAAAGGGACGAAATGTCTGCTATCAAACTTCCCAGCTGGGTGAGCACACCAACATCTAACAACCAGCACCCGAGCAACAGATCTTCACTCAAACCCTGAAGTCCGTAATTTCATTCCAACAATATGAATAATCTTTACATTAAATTCTTGCAGCAAAAGACTCCATCTAAATAGTCTTGCATTCAAAGTTTTAAACTTTTTAATGAAGGCTAATGTATTATGATCAGTGTGAATTCACATTCCCCTGTTACTCTGTCGCACACAGACTTCAAAATATTGTAAAGTTTACAACAATTTCAAAGTCTCTTTTTTCACAGTACAGTATTTCTTCAGATACTGGTTTAGCTTCTTAGAGAACTATCCACTGGCTTCTCTATTCCCGACTCAGCATTCTGTAACACAACAACGCCCAGTCCCAAATCATTAGGATCAATTGCCATTTTGGAAGATTTAGAAAAACCAGGGGCAGCTAACACAGGTTCATTTATTAGGTTTGCCTTCAGCTTCTCAAAGGCTGTTTGGAATTCTGCTGACCATCCCACTTTTACTTTATCTTTAACAAGTCTATTATAGTCATAGTCATTGTGCTGAAATTGCTCACAGCTATGTGGTAAAACCCACATTTTTTGAATTAGAATTCCTACAGTGTGGAAACAGGCCCTCGGCCCAACAAGTCCACACCGAACCTCAGAGCATCCCACCCAGATCCATCCCCCCATGACCCATCACCTCCCTGAACACTACGGGCAATTTAGCATGGCCAATCCACCTAACCAGCACATCTTTGGACTGTGGGAGGAAACCGGAGCACCCGAAGAAAACCCACACAGACACGGGGAGAATGTGCAAACTCCACACAGACAGTCGCCCGAGGCTGGAATCGAACCCAGGTCCCTGGCGCTGTGAGGCAGCAGTGCTAACCACTGTGCCACCATGT
>NC_063348.1:47885181-47973759 GCF_021869965.1 Rhincodon typus
CATTTGTCTGGGACATATGTTAGTCTGGCACAAGTATTACCAAGGACAGCAAAAGTGAAGCTTCTAATCAAATTCCCTCTTCCTAAAATGAAATGATAAATCATGAGATCTATAGGAATATGTGGGTTTTCTCAGGAGATTCACCCTAAGCCAAACGATCAGAGGCTTGGTGCTGACATGATGGGTCAAGTGGTTTCCTCGTTCACAGTAACAATTTTGTGATTCTGTGTTCTATATAATACCAGGAGGAGATCATTTAAACAGTCATCTTCTTTTGACTACAGTGGGTTCTCAATATACAAACATCAACTTACAAACACGATCTCATACATGGGTATTATTTTAGAGACCCAAAATCCAAATATTTCTTGTACTTACAAAGGCCTCCTTTACATTGTCCTGCATTGTGTTCTGACTTGCATACAAATCGACTTGCAAATAGACTCCAGAACAGAACCCGTTCACAACCTGGGGACTTCCTGTACACAATACCTTCTTGTTGCTTCTTGATAGCTTAATAAGAAAAAGAATGGTTAGTTGCTCACTACTGCCTGAGTCTGTCTGAAAAACAATAGAGATGTAACAGTTTTGAAAATTAGGAACAAAGGGTTATTTTAAAAAGTGCTGAGCAGCTTACACGTATAAAAAAACACCAAAGCCGGGAGTTATGCGGTCTTAAGATAGCAGTCTTGTCTGTACAGTGATTTAATTGAAACTGGCTGCAAGATCACACCTCCCAGTCAATACGTCCTGACAGAGGTCACTTGGCTACGACACATTGCTACTGGTTGTGGTTCTATCATCTACACTGGAATTATTGGTTTGACAAACAAAGGTCCAGAGAGAAGTTAACCAGAATCATGCTGCATGTACTTTGGGCAAATTCCAGATTGGGTGTGAGCAGGTTTATCCGATAACGGTCAGGTGTGCGTGATGCAAATGTAGATCTTACATTCCTTAAGGACACTGGTGGCATTATGCAGGAGGCTAATTGTGTGTGTTGATGTCCAGATTCCAGGAAGAACAAGGCAGGTTCTAATGGATAGTTCGCTGTGAGAAAATGAAGGCTCCATGTTAGGAGTGGGAACAATGCCATCCATTCCTGTCGCAGAGAAGAAGGGCAATAGCAGCAGGGGTCAGGTTGGTGAAATTGGGTTGGCAATTCCAAATTGTGACTGAAGAAAGGCAAACTGGAACAGGTCCAATACAATTGGCTGAGCTTGAGTTGGTTACAATCCTGCAGAATTCAAGAGGGGATTTTTCAGAGTTTTGTGTTAGTAGACTATAAGATATAGGAACAGAATCAGGCCATTCAGCCCATCATGTATTCTCTGCCATTTGATCATAACTGAAATGTTTCTCAATTCCATTCTCCTTCTTTCCACCCATAACTCTTGATCCCCTTAATCAAGAATCTCTGTCTCTATCTGAAAGACATTCAATGACCTGCCCTCCCCAGCCTTTTGTAGCAGTGAGTTCCACAGATTCACTGCCCTCTAGCTGAAAAGAAATCCTCTTAATTTCAATTTCAAAGGGTTGTACCTTCACACTGAGACTGTGCCCTTTGGTCCTAGTCTTTCCTACTAGTGGGAACATCTTTTCCACGTCCACTCTATCCACACCTCTTAGTATTATGGAAGTTTCAGTGAGATCACCCTTCATCCTTCTAAACTCCTTTGAGGACACACCCAAAGTCCTCAATCACTCCTCTTATGAGAAGCCCTTCATTCCTGGGGTCATTCTTGCGAATCTCCTCTGGAGCCCGTCCAAGGCCTGAACATCCTTCCTCAGAAAAGAGGCCCAAAACTGCTCACAGTTTTCCAAATGTGGTCTGACCAGAGCTTATACAGCCTCTGAAGTTTATCCCTGCTCTTGTGTTCTAGATCTCTTGAAATGAACGTTAATGTTGCATTTGCCTTCCTAACTTCCAACTGAACCTGCATGTTAAACTTAAGAGAATCCTGAACCAGAATGCTCAAGTCTCTTTGTGCTTCAGATTTCCAAAGCCTTTCTCCATTTAAATCTGGCAGTATTGAAGATTACATTTTCTGCTTCTGCACAATGAGTGTGTATGTTGGGAAATTCCACACATATTGGAATTTAGTGAAATCATAACATTATATTCCACTATATATCACCACCACTTTCCAAATCATCAACTGCCTACAAGAAATGAAGTTTTGCATTCAAACATTTAAGTCTGCGCTGTCTGCGAAAGTTCGTGGGTGGAAAATCACAAGCTTGAGATGTACAATTTTCTGATATGCATTTTGTTGACATAGGTCAGGAAGCCACTTTTTAATGAATTTGACAATTTATACAACCTTCAGTAAGCAGATAATTCCATAAACACACCTTGTAAAAAGTTTTGCAATTTTCAAATTTATATGAGGCAATATGGTTTAGTAAAGGTAATACATTGTGAATAAAGGGGAGTAGAGGGTGGATGTACTCTAGTTGGATTTCAAGATATCATTTCTAAGGTTGATGCACAAATCAATAGCTCATGGTATGGGGGGCATATTGGCATAGATGGAAGATTGATTAGCCAACAGGAACCAGAGACTCGGCATAAACGGGTTATTTATTGCTTGGCAAGATGTAACATGCAGTGTGCCACAGACATCAGTGCTGGAACCTCAACTTTTCACAATTTAAATAAATGATTTGAATGAAGGGATTAAATTTGCTCATGATTTAAAGATAGGTGGGAAAGTAACACAAGGAGGCTGCAAACGAATATAAGAACATAAAAAATTAGGAGCAGAAGTAAACAATTCTGCCATAATAACTTGCTCCACAATTTAAATCGATCATGGCTGATCTCATCTCAGCCTCAACTCTATTGCCCTGTCTGCTCTCCATACCCTTCAATCCATGACAAATTAAAAATCTGTCTTTCTCCTCTTTAAATTTACTCAATATCCCAGCAGCCACCACTCTCTGGGGTAGTGAATTCCTCAGATTCATGACCCTTTGGGAGAAATAATTCTTCCTCGCCTCCGTTATAAATTTGCTACCACTTATCCTAAAACTATGACCTCTCATTCTAGAATATCCCATACAAGGAAATATTCTCTCTATGTCCACTTTGTCAATTCCCTTTAACATCTTAGTTACCTCAATTAGATCTCCTCCCATTCTTCTAAACTCCAGAGAGTATAGGCCTAAACTGCTCAATCTGTCTTCATAAGACAAACTCCTCATTTCTGGAATCAGTCCAGTGAACCTCCTCTGAACTGCCTCCAATATAATTACATCCCTCCTCAAGTATGGGGTCCAAATTGTTTCCAATTGTAGATTGAAGGCTATGTTATATAAATTTATATGTATAGCCAAATTATATGGAAAGCTTAAGTGTGTGGGCTTTGATCTGCTAAAAGGAGTGGACGCATGGAGCCCATTTTAGCAGGAAGAATAAAATAAGAAATTTTATCTGAATGGTGAGAGTTTGGAGACATATGGGATACAGAGGGATCTGGGTGTCTTAGTGTGTGATTCACAAAAGGTGAGAAAATAATTCTGGAAGTTAGTAGAATGTTATCATTTACTGTAAGGGAACATAGAATACAAAATTAGAAAAGTTGATGAGATCTTTCTAGAGTATTGTGTGTAGTAGTGGCCTATTTATTTATAAAAGAATGTAAATACATTGGAAGCAGTTGAAAGAAGCTTCCCTAAACTAATAGCTGGATTGGGTGAGTTGCCTTACAAGGCAAGGTTGAATTGTCTAGATTCATATCCACTAAAGTTTAAAAGTTTAGGAAACAATCTTGTTGAAACACGAGATTCTAATGCAAGAGGCCAAACAGGTAAGGCAAATGAACTCAGGGCATGGTGGGAACATGGGACTGGGATACCATAGCAATTACAGAGACATGGTTCCGGGATTGACAGGACTGGGAGCTTGATGTTCCAGGCTATAGATACTATAGGAAGGATAGAAAGGGGGGAGGGGCAAACGAAGAGGGACACTGGCATTTTTGGTTAGGGATAACATTACAGCTGTACTTAGGGAGGATATTCCTGGGAATACATCCAGGGAAGTTATTTGGCTGGAACTGAGAAATAAGAAAGATATGATCGCCTTATTAGGATTGTACTATAGACCCTGCTCCCCCAATAGTCAGTGGGAAATTAAGAAACAAATTTGTAAGGAGATGTCCATTATCTATAAGAATAATAGAGTGGTTATGGTAAGGGATTTTAACATTCCAAACATAGACCAGAGCTGTCATAATGTTAAGGGCTTGGATGGAGTGGAAGTTGCTAAGTGTGTACAAGAAAATTTTCTGATTCAGTAAGTGGATGTACCTACTCGACAAGGTGCAAAACTTGACCTACTCTTGGGAAATAAGGCAGGGCAGGTGACTGAGCTGTCAGTGGGGTAGCACTTAGGGGCCAGTGACCATAATAGTTTTTAAATAACCATGGAAAAGGATAGACCGAATCTAAAAGTTAAAGTTTGAAATTGGAGAAAGGCCAATTTTGACAGAATTAGGCAAGAACTTTCGAAAGTTGATTGGGGGCGGATGTTTGCAGGTAAAGGGGTGGCTGATCTCGTATTGGTTACTAGACAGCCTTGTCAGTTATCCTTGGGGCTTTCACAATGCATCTTATTCAACCACATCCCAATGTTGCTAACTTCTGTACCTGTTATTCAGTCCTCCCTGCTAGCTGGATGGGAGCTTCTCCTTACTCTCTAAGGATGTCTGTCCATAGGAATTCAGTTAAACATAGAACATAGAACAGTACAGCACAGTACAGGCCCTTCAGCCCATGATGTTGTGCCGAACTTTTACCCTAATTCTAAGGTCTATCTAACCTCCACCCCTACCTTATACCATCATTCATATGCCTATCTATTAGCCTCTTAAATGCTCCTAATGAGGTCAACTCCACTACCCTCTCCGGCAATGCATTCCACGCCCTGACCACTCTCTGAGTAAAGAGCCTACCTCTGACGTCTCCCCTATATCTACCTCCACTCACTTTAAAACTATGCCCCCTTGTAATAGCTACCTCCACCCCAGGAAAAAGTATCTGGCTGTCTACTCTATCTATACCTCTGATCATTTTGTACACCTCTATCAAGTCACCTCTCATCCTTCGTTGTTCTAAAGAGAAAAACCCTAGGTCTCTCAACCTTTCCTCATAAGACCTTCCCTCCATTCCAGGCAACATCCTGGTAAATCTCCTCTGCACCTTTTCCAATGCCTCCACATCTTTCCTGTAATGAGGTGACCAGAACTGGACACAATACTCCAGATGTGGCCGAATCAGGCTTTTGTATGGCTGGAGCATAACTTCACGGTTCTTGAACTCAATCCCTCTATTAATGAAAGCTAACACACCAACGCCTTCTTAACAACTCCATCCACCTGGGCGGCAGCCTTCAGGAAACTGTGAGCATGAACCCCAAGATCTGTCTGCTCCTCCACACTGCCAAGAATCTTTCCGTTAACCCTATATTCTGCTTTCAAGTTTGTCCTTCCAAAATGAATCACCTCACACTTTTCAGGGTTAAACTCCATCTGCCACTTCTCAGCCCAGCTCTGCATCCTATCAATGTCCCTTTGTAACCTAGAACAGCCCTCCGCACTGGCCACAATGCGACCAACCTTCATATCGTCCACGAACTTGCTAATCCACCCTTCCACTACTTCATCCAAATCATTTACAAAAATCACAAATAGAAGAGGACCCAGAACAGATCCTTGTGGTACACCACTCATAACTGAGCACCATGTTGAATATTTTCCGTCCACTACTACCCTTTGTCTTCTAAGGGTCAGTCAATTCTGAATCCAATCTGCCACATTTCCCCCTATCCCATGCCTCCTTACCTTCTGCATGAGCCTACCATGGGGAACCTTATCAAACGCCTTACTTAAATCCATGTATACCACATCCACTGCTCTACCTTCATCTACATGTTTGCTCACCTCTTCAAACAATTCAATAAGGTTTGTGAGGCATGATCTACCCCTCACAAATCCATGCTGACTATCACGAATCAAACTGTGCCTTTCCAAGTGATCATAAATCCTATCTCTCAGAGCCCTTTCCAATAATTTGCCCACCACTGACGTTAGACTAACTGGCCTGTAATTTCCGTGGTTATCCCTGTTCCCTTTTTTGAACAAGGGAATGATGTTTGCCTCTCTCCAATCTTCCGGCACTATACCCGTGGACAGTGAGGACGAAAAGATCACCGCCAAAGGCCCTGCGATTTCTTCCCTCGCTTCCCATAGAATCCTTGGATAAATCCCATCAGGCCTGGGGGACTTATCTATCTTCAACTTCCTCAAAATTCCTAGCACATCTTCCTTACTAACATCGAACTCCTCTAGCCGACCAGCCTGTTTCACACTGTCCTCCTCTACAACTAGGTCCCTCTGAGTTGTGAATACCAAAGAAAAGTATTCATTAAGGACCTCTCCTATCTCTTTAGGCTCCGTGCACAAATTCCCTTTACAATCCTTGATCGGCCCTACCTTTCTCTGGTCATTCTCTTATTCCTCACGTACATGTAAAAAGGCTTAGAGTTTTCCTTGATCTTATTTGCCAAGGTTTTCTCATGCCCCTTTATAGCTTTCCTAAGCTCTTTCTTCAGCTCCTTCTTGGATAACTCTAGTTATCCCTCTAGAGCCTTTTCCGTTCCTTGTTTCCTAAACCTTACATAAGCATCCTTCTTCCTTTTAACCAGACGTTCGACCTCTCTTAAGAACCAAGGCTCCCTCACTCGACCGCATCTTCCCTGCCTGCCAGGGACAAACATATCGAGCACACGCAGTATGCATTCCTTAAACCATCTCCACATTTCAATAGTGCTCTCCCTTGACAGCATCTGTTCCCAATTAATGTTACCCAGTTCTTGCCTAACAGAATTGTAATTCCCCTTCCCCCAAATATAGACCTTACCCTGCTGTATGTACCTATCCTTCACCATGACTATTGTAAAAGTAACAGAGTTATGATCACTACCGCCAAAATGCTCTCCTACCAACAAGTCTAACACTTGGCCCGGTTCATTGCCAAGCACCAAATCCAAAGTGGCCTCTCCTCGTGTTTGTCTATCTACATACTGTGTCAGGAATCCTTCCTGAACGCACTGGACAAAATCCATACCATCTAAACTATTACAACTAAAATGTTTCCAATCAATATTTTGAAAGTTGAAGTCACCCATGACTACAACTCTGTGACTTCTGCACCTTTCCAGTATCTGCCTCCCAATCCGCTCCTCTACTTCTCTACAACTATTAGGGAATCTGTAAAAAAACCCCAACAAAGTTACTGCTCCTTTCTTGTTCTGGACCTCAACCCAAACTGACTCTGTAGACATATCATTCTCGAACTGCCTTTCAGTAGCTGCTATACTAGCCCTGACTAGCAATGCCATTCCCCCACCTCTTTTTCCACTCTCCCTATTTCTTTTAAAGCATCTAAATCCCAGAACTTCCAACAACCATTCCTCTCCCTGAGTTACCCAAGTTTCTGTAATGGCCACAACATCGTAGTTCCAAGTACCGACCCATGCTCTAAGTTCAACCGCCTTATTTCTGATACTTCTAGCATTGAAGTATACACACCTCAAACCATCCCTGTGTCCACAATTATGCTCCATCGACTGCATTTCTCTATAAACAACCTCACTCCCTGTTGTGTCCGTTGGAAGGCTGAAAAACTCATCCTCTGAATTATAAATCCGGTTCCCTACCCCCTGACAATCTAGTTTAAACCATCCTGTATAAATTCCTCATTGTTAGTTTGTTGCTTTAACTTAGAGTTTATAGGTGTATATCATGTATAGTGACAATTACCCAAAGAGTCTCAATTATTTTGGGATCAGACTTTCTTCTAATCTTTACTAAATAACAAACTTTGACCTAGGTGGTAAAAGGGGCCTCTATCAATGGTTTTCCTTATCAAGATAGTTTCGGTGTCTAAAGCTGACTGTCCACAGAAATCAAATTAACTGTTTTAATGTGACACATTAAAACTACTATTTTAAATGTGTGTGTATGTGATTATGATCATGTAAAGGGTCCTAACTAATATGAGCCAAGTTTTTCCCCTTTTATCTCATATTAAATAGCAAATTTTAAATTAGCTTGCGAGAAGGGTTTCTATCAGTGCTTCCCTTATCAGAGCTGTCTTAGAGTAAGTAGTGGCTACTTATTTTTATTTCTTCTTAATAAGACCCTATTGTGTGACTTCAAAGAAACACTTTATTACCGTGTTTGGTTGCTATAAGTACGAAGGCCACAATTCTAACTGTATAAATTACTGCTTCAGCTAACAGTCTTCTTTGGACATTTTAATCTCTACTAAAAACTACAGGCAACCACTTTGTGTTAACTAAAAACTACTGGCAGCCCTAACATTTTATAAAGCGAATGGAAGAGTAAAGTGTCAATGATGAGGGAAATGTTTATGTCTGAGAGGAATGTAAAGTGGCTGTTATAAATTTTCATGTGATAGTGGTCTCCCTATTTAAATTTTTCCTCATAGTTTTTATTTTGTTTTTTGCCCTAACAGATATATGTACCTATATGAATATATAGGTTTGGTTAGGATGGAGTTTGATATGGATAAGTGTGAGGTTATGCATTTTGGTCAGAAAAATAAAAAGGCAATGTAGTATGTAAGTGGAGAAAAACTTCAAAATGCTTCAGTTGAGAGGTACCTGGGTGTGTTCGTGCATGAATAGCAAAAAACTAGTATGCAGGTACAGCAGGTGGTAAGGAGGCCAAATGAGATTTTGGTATTTATTGCAAGAGGAAGAGAATGTAAAAGTAGAGAAGTGTGGTAGCAACTGCAAGACCACATCTGGAGAGTGTCACATACTGTTTGGTCCTCTTATTTTAGGAAGGATGTAATTGCACTGGAGGCAGTTCAGAGGAGGTTCGCTAGACTAATTTCAGAGATGAAAAGCTTGTCTAATGAAGATAGATTGAGCAGTTTAAGCTTGCACTCACTGGAGTTTAGGAAAATGAGAGGATACCTAATTAAGGTTTATAAGATACTAAAGGGAATTGACAAACTGAATGTGCAGCCGATATTTCCCCTTGTGGGGCAATTTAGAATGAGTGGTCATTGTTTTAGGTTCAGGAGCAGCGGATTTAAAACAGAGATGAGGAAGAATTACTTCTCTCAAAGGGTCATGAATCTGTGGAATTCATTACCCCAGAGTGCGGCAGATGCCAGGATGTTAAATAAATTTAAAGAGAAGAGACATATTTTTGATTAGTAATAGTTAAAAGGTTCGCAGGGAGTGGCCACTAAAGTGGAGTTGATGTCAAGATGAGATCAGCCATGACCATATTGAATGGCACAACAGGTTTGAGGGGCTGAATTACCTACTCCTACTTCTTATCTCTATGTTGTTATGTTCTCAAACCTACACAACGTGTGCTGCACCAGTTCAAGAAGGCAGCCTCACCACAGCCTTTTCAATGGCAATTAAAGATGGGTAATGAATACTGGTCTAGTTATCGATGCCCCCTTCCCATGAAGGAATAAAAAAAAATGGTGCGGCAAGATTTGCAATTAAATCTTTCCAAATAAAAGTTATGATCTCAAAAACATTCTTTGTCCAAAGTAGCCCAGTCTACTTTCTAGCCATTAACAAAGACTAACAAGACAATGACACCTTTTGAGGTTGTAGACTCGCTCGCCGTGCCAGTGTGTTTGGCTGTCGACATTTCGTCACCTTGCAAGGCAACATCATCAGTGCACCTCTGGTGAAGTTTTGGTGTTCTGTCCCATTTGTTATTTATATGCCTCGGTTTGCTGGGGTGGTCGGCATCACTTCCAGTTCTGTTTTTCAGTGGTTTGTATATCGTGTCCAGTTCAATGTATTTGTTGATGGAGTTCCGGTTGGAATGCCAGGCCTCCAGGAATTCCCATCCACTCCTCCCAAGAATTCGCTAGCATGTCTTTCGGGAGCCAGTACAGACGCGATAGGTCAATGGCCTCCTTCTGTACTGGAGAATTCTATGAGTCTGTATAATATTGCTATTTTTTCCTTATGAGTTCATAAGAGAAAACTTCAGTTTTTATATAAATTCACCAATTGCTTGAAATACAAAAACTCAATCTCAAGTTTCTTTCAAGTCTCTTAGCAAAAGTAAAGAAACTCAAATTCCCATCTGTCAGTTCCCATTGATGCATAGATTGTAGTTTGGGAAACTTGGATACACCTTCAAAATGCACAGAAGTGTTTAAATGCTCCCTTTACTGCTGCGAGGTAAAAACATTCAATCAAAGCTAGTAGAGTGGTGGATTAACTTGAGATAAATATCTTAATAAAGTTTTTATCTCAATGCTCTTCAAAATTCCTTGAAGAAAAATAACTCAGCTTAAAGCACCAACAGTTAAAGAAAAATCCAATTGATTTGCCCTGCGGAATTAGGACCACTGCACATTCTAAACCTAAACTGAGCTCAGTGGTACAGTTCCAAATAAACATGTCAAGTCAAAGCCCATGATTTTGGAAGAAGCTGAGGACATCAATCAAGATTTTACTGGAGCAAGAAAATACACAAATAGATTTTTGTGATAATTTTGGAATGTAAGGAAAATTAGACGTGATCTATAATGAGTCTGGGCTGATATTGTTTTTGTGGTTTACTATATGTTAGCCCACATAACACATACCAGAGATAGTGGGCTCTTCTTGAGTCAGGTACTTGAAAGCTATTTACAACAGTTGCTATTCACAAGGCTACGAAATTACAGACCTTCACGTATAGTCTGGATTCTGTGCTTAGAGGTTACTGTACATTGCAAACACTTACAGCTAATTGACAGACAGCCAAGTGCAGCAGAACAGTCCATCTGCAGAGTATGCAGTCAGACCTTCATTCTATCATTTGAGCCACTGATGATTTTATTTTTTTGGCTCAGCGAAAGGGGCAGAGTGATTTTGACTTCACCCAAAGTGCCCTGTCTGCTGAGGGAGGTGCCCTTGTGCACTGCTAAGTAGCAGGAAAAATGGAAAGCTGCCAAGGTATTGTCATCTCATTACAATCCAAAACGTACCTTGCCACTTCATCTCTCCTCCCTCACAGCGAAGATTTCACACCTGCACCTGTGCAGGAGATCCCAATAAGCAGGGGATCCTCTAGGCCTGGGGACACCAGAGGAGGCTCACCAAAGTCCTCCATGGAAAAGTGGTAAAACAGCCAGCAAATTTCTACCACCCCAGCTGTGGTTGCTAAACTAACATCCAGATATAGTGGTAGGAAGAGGAAGATGAATTAATATTGAAGTTACTTTGCATGTACAAGTGTCAACCTTTTAAAAAGCACTAAAATATAAATAAATGCAGCGTAATGTTCTCCATTCTATGGTTTTGTGCAATCTGTACATACCTCTGAAAGTTTTGCATTCATTTCTAGAATACCATGAGGGGCAATGACCACATAAGACACTCCCCTACACTTCAGATGCAGCATTATGATGACCATTAATGCTCCCATACCTAGGAGAAACAAACACTCAGATGCGTGAATGTAATTGACACAGTTGTGTTTCATGAGTCAATTAGCATGTTGTAGCTTCTCTACGTCTCTGTGGTATATGAACGTCCCTTGCAAACAAAGGTCTTTGTGATACAACCTGGGATCCCATTAAAGTTCATAGAACCCCATTCTGATGCTCTGGCCATCAAACTGAATGGGAACTTATTGCAGGAGAAGGAACAAAGAAATGTACAATGTACAAGCAGAGCAATGTAAAGTTTCACTTTAATAAAGCAAACATGTACTTGAAAGTAACAAGGCTTGTGCAGCACAACTGGCTAGTAATTCTTCACCTCCTCAAATGTTCATCAAAAGTCAGTAATTGTCAAACCTAGCCGCTGTCAAGCTTCCCCACACCTGTCCATCTCACCTGATTTCTGTCATGATATCGTTAGCATTCATGTTGGTTTTGTCAACATCTCCAGCAGCTTCCACTTGTCCCTTGATGGAGGAGACAAGTAGCTGCTCCATCTGCTCCTCTTTTAATTTGTCATTCCATCATTGACATGGACACTTGTACAGTGTAGAGCAATCAATGATGATTCTGGAGACTCTTTCCATTGAGTTCTGCACTGATCGTCCTGACGGGTCTATCTTCAGGAAACCCAATCATCTGTTCAATAATGGCCCTAGTGAATGCTTGAGCTGCATAGTGTGCAGATCGCCTTCAGTTTGAGTGTTTTGTATTAGTGTCATTAGCCATGTTCCTGGGGGTTCTCCATGTCACATATGAGCCAGTCCTGGAGAAAATATGGGTGTAGGGGGCAATTATTGAAGGAACCTGAGAGCTGTGCTGTAGGTTTTCTGACAGCTCCCCAGATAGTGGGCACACACCTACAGGTTCACAAAAAGGGAGTGAAATCCCTTTCTGTTCAGGAATCTGGCTGTATTCTGTCACAGAGCAATAAGCGTAGTGATTGTAACAAAGTCAGCCAGCTGGATATCATAAAATATGAGTTCCCTAATTGAAGATGTTACTGGTCCAATCAGGGGGTCCTGGCTGACAGATAAAACGGGTAAGTGTCAGAGATACTGACACTCTGTTACCTGACTCTATATGAGGCAGTACCAGAGTCAAGGACTGTTCTTGTGTAAATAAAGGTTAGGTTGGTGTCTGGGTACTGACTTCTGTGGAGTTATTTCAGTGAGCACTACGTGGTTGAGAGTTAGATTTTTACTACTTTTAGACCTTAATCGCATGTAATGTGTACAATTGTTTTACTTCAATGCAAAGGCCTTCAGGCATTGCTCACACAATAGTTTTTGGCATTTTCAGTTTAGCTTGCCAGTCATGAGTGTGTATGCTACCCCTTCTTAAACACATGCAAACAGATCTGGGGCCATTTCCTTTCGCACTGTGCATTCTCCAGAACCTTCACTTGGAAAAAGACTTGGCCAAAACTTGTGGTGGTAAACAAAAACAAAGAACTGTGCATCTGAGATCTGAAACAAAAGCAGAAAGTTTTGGAGAAACTCAGCAGGTGACCTGCATGTGACTCCAGACCCACAGCAATTGTCCCTCAATAATTCAGGATGAGCAATAAATGTTAGTCCAGGCGGCGATGCCCACATCCCAGGAATAAATACAAACGAAAATTGCACCAGTGAATGCAATTCTAGCAGGCTGGGAGTGTTAATGACAATTCACAATGTGCTAATTCAGGGCTTCCCCAAGTCGGGGCATGAACTGAAATTTTGGAATCATGACCTCTGATGCAACAATGACCACAGTACAAAACCATTAAAGCTAGGAAATGAACACCTGGGCATACTGGAGTTCCAGTTTCAGCTTTACAAGATGTCGACGACCAGAATGTTCAGTTTGCAAGTTTTACCGTCTTTGTCCTACTGTTCATTGCCTCCATAGATCTTCACCTTCCCACCTCCGCCAAGATGTCATGACTGTTTTCAGTTTTCACGCCTTAAAACACGATCACAGTCGGAAAGAGCTTGGGAAGCAGTGTGCTAATGTAAGAGAGGTTCTGCCAACTACACTACTCAAAACTGACCCACCTCGAAAGGATTGGGAACTTCCTACCCAGTTAAATTCCCCTGCCTGTTGTACCTGCCCCGCACCAGCACATTCTGCCCAAAGTATCAGGTGAATGATCCTTCATTATTATTTATTTATTCTAACACTTGAATTTGTGTAGCACTAATGTAAATAAGAGGTCGTGACAGACTAGCAGTGAAGAAGATGCTTCTTCTTATGGAAGAAACCAGGACAAGGGGCCATTGTTTAAAAATAAGGGGTCACCCATCTAAAAAGTGATGAGATGATTCTTTTCCTTCCCCTCACAGATTGCCAAGAGTCTTTGGAACTCTCTCCCTGAAAAGGCAGTGAAAAGTAGAGTCCTTGAATACTATTAAGGCAAAGATGGATAGATTCTTGAAAGCAAAGGGGTGAAAGTCGTTATCAAAAGTATGGGGGAATGTGGATTTGAGGTACAACCAGATCAGCCATGACCTTATTGAATGATGAAGCACTCTCAAAAGGGCTGAGTGGCCTGCTCCTTCTTCTTGTTCTCATGTTCATATCTTATTCACATTATGATACAATTTTTCTACAGTAGGAAAATGACACATTAAGCTTAATGGCTTCCATTTGAAATACTTGCATTATAATCAATATTTAAAAGCACACTGCACAATGCATCTGGTGACAGCAACAGTAGCCAATACTTTATATAATATACTGACAATCTGAGCTCAGAGACAGTAGGAGATATTGTGATGGGTCACCAGTGAGCAGTAAATACTCCAGGAGCCAATTTACGCCCCAAAAATCCTAAATTTCAATTTGTTCTGAACGTTTGCTTTGTAGCATGTCAGAGAAAGTACTCTCCTCTAAATGAAGTGATCAGATCACTTGTCTTCTGATCATTATACTGGGAAGACATTATACATTGACTGATTTACAGGTTTGACAGACTCCTTGTCCATTCTATACAGCAGCAGTGACACCTACAGTTTCACTATCAGCTGTGCTTGACATGGAAACTGCTCATGGATGTTTCATGGTCTCTGTTGCTTCCTTTGACGTTGGAAAGCTCTCTTCATGTCCATATTCACATTAGAAAGGTTAGCTGCAACAATATTTCCCATTGTTTGAAAAATCTTTGAAATAAACAATTTGAACACCTTATCATAAACATTGTGGGAGGTTAAGAAAAAAGAAGGGAAAAAATTGATGGCACCATAAGCGTTTCTGGCTTCAGCATAGACTCACTGATGGCCAGTCCATGATGTTATAACTTGCACATCTAGCATATGGTAATGATATTATGATAAGTCTGAGTTATGGTATGTACAAGGCTCATTGCCATATATTTATTCAAATTTAACTCCAACTTCCGGTGAAGTTTCATAACTACACGCATCTTTCCCATACAACATGGATCCATTAAGATTCTTTGAATTTGATTAGTTCATGTTGGCATTTGAAAAGAAAATCTCAGCTTGAACTGGTGTTAAAACTATTTGAAATAAAAACAGAAAGAACTGTGGATGCCTGTAAATCAGAAACAAAAACAGAAATTACTGGAAAAGCTGAGCAGGTCTGACAGCATCGGTGAGGAGAAATCAGAGTCAACGTTTCAGGTCCACATCTGAGGAAGGGTCACCGGATGTTGCCAGACCTGCTGAGGGTTACCAGCAACTTTGTTTTTTCCCCTAATTTACAGCATCTGCAGTTCTTTCGGTTTTTACCAGCAATTTCTATTTCTGTTTAAAACTATTAGTTTTTTTTTGCATTCTACTTTGCTGTGTGCATTAATTTCAGTTTCCTGGATAAACGATTACTCTTTGTGCATTTGCTTTCTTGTACCATTTAAAGTGATAGTTGGCCGTAGTTCCTTTGATTTGCATGATGTGGCATTACAGTTCAATCAAGGTGTCTGAGTTGCTGTGGCAACATATATTTTTTTCGTGTATGCTGTAATCTAGGATTGGTAAAGGCTTCCTTTCAATCACAAAGCTGACCAGTTATCTCTCCTGCCCTGAATGCCTGCCTTCAGCATTTATTAGAAAGATTTGCACATCGTTCCTCAATCTTCTCAGCCATTTTACAAAATGTACCTTGCTTGACCATCAAGTCCTGGTGTGGGACTCAAACCCAAGCTTCTGGTTTACCAGCGGAGAGACACCACCCTCTGCACAACAAAACTGCCCACATGTGACTTGGATAAGGAAGATGTATTGGTGAGGGAGCACACACACACACACACACACACACACACACAGTTCAAGTTGCCCAGTTTGAGGTTTCTGAATGTCTAACAATGAAAAACATATAAAGCTCCCTCATGTTGAAATGAACAAGCCATGCACAACAAAAAAACCATTAGAGTCAACAATGGGATATCAAATGCATGTAAATCAGTACCTGAAGCACTTTGTTCACCCCTGCCATTATTCCAGGCACACATTTATAGTTCCTTACAGATAAGCCTGACTATGCTATAGGAAACATACCTTAAATTTATAAACTAGCACTGAATTCTTTCTTTTCCCAATTAAGATGTAAGTAGTCTTGCATTGCATGGGAAGAGACCAGCACAAATCCGTTAAACATGCAGTGGGTGACCATTGACCATCTAGAATTGGAATAACTTTGCTCAAGAAGGGAAGTTTCACAAATTATGAATTTTGACAACACCAAACCTGCTGTGTTTGCTTGTCTGCATGACTCACATATTCCACATAATAGACAGTTACAATGTTGGCAAGTAGGAACATTTTCATCAAGATATAAAAAAGACAATAGTTGGGCAAGATTCACAGTATTTTCACAGTTCTCTCAGGGCCAGGCATTGCGGATGGGGATTAGGGGTCTTCAATGCAGCTCCACCTTTTTTTTAAATTACACACAAATAACGTTGATGAAGAGAAAAACATATTGCAACACTTTCCATGTTAAAGACATCAGGACAAGTGCAAGAATTCCAAATTTCAGATGATCATATCAAATTGTACTACATGTGAAAAGAATGCTGATTGGTTTGCAAGTCTTCGAGGGTGATTCAAATTTGGTTCTCTTGTGTTAATTAATGCAAAAAGAGAATCTTCAGCAACATGGTTTTCTTGTCAGGGAAATGTTCAGGTAATATCAGGCATATCATCATGCATACCAACATCCTTATCGCCCAAGAGGAAGCCACAATGGTCTCACTGAGACAATGAACAATGGCTGACTGATGGAGATCATGGATTACTCCCTACCTCCAAGCCTGTTGATGCCACTCATACACTCATTCAAATGTTAGAAATGCCCAAGTGTCTGTTGGCTACCTTGATGCCAACACCAGAAAAAAACTGAAGAGTCCAACGTTGGCACAACTATGTGCAAAAGGTCAAAAGATTGTTGAGGATCGTGCTTGATGTAGGTGTTGCACCATAATTCAAGGTACTATGAATAGATTCAAGCCAATACTTTGTAATTTTTACGACATATCTCACCCAGTTCACCCAGCTCCTATTGCTATGCTTTCATCAGATACAAGCCAAACATCCTTTTCCAAAGAAAGCTACAATCCCAGCAATCAAGCTGAAATTGTCTCTGTAGCTGCCCTCCAGCATGGACCTAACTGGAGCTTGTACAATCAACAGGAGGGCAAGTCATTTATTGGACTACTAGGCGCAATAGGCACATTCCCAATGCTCACCTGCCACATACATCCATAACATCTGGTACCTAACTGCCAAGGCAATCTTTCCATCTAACTGACACATAGCAGTGCATCTTTCTAACTATTTATAAGATCAAGCTGATCCCTACTATAATTATTTTCTAAAAGAGTCCAGCACATTCCAGTTCCTGCAGAACAAGTCATGTTCCAGTTCCCTATCTATTGGAAAGCCAGCATATTTCTGTTCACAAGTCCTACACCAGCCCTGATAGTCATCAACATAGGGGTTATCAGATTATATGGAGTCCATCTGCCGAGCTCAGACCCTGAAGCCACTTCCTGCTGCTATTGCCTTATAAAGGTGAGATGCCTCATGCAAAGCTGAACAGAAAATCATTCAATCAGCAGGGATCCCAGCTTAACTAGACCTGTGCTGTTTTTCAGTGGGTTACACTGGACTCTGAAGGGAGTCACATCTCAAGTTGTAAATTATACGTCAGTGGGGGTCCATTGTACTCAGGCAGTGGATATGAAGTGAGGATTCTTCTGTTCTCCCAGACATCAAAGAAGGCCAAAAGAAGGACTGTTGTTTGGAGTTGTATGATATGCAATATCTGTATCCAAAAATGAAAGTTTTTTTTTATATCTGCGTAAAGACTAGACTCCACTCTTTTATCTCTCACTGCCTGAGGACTGAATTCTGAGAGAGTTGAGCAAAACTCCATCAGAAATTTGATGGAACTTTTATCTTTGTACAAGCGAAATGTATGACACTGAGTACACAATATCTAGATTGCTCCTGCAAATACTTTTCTTTAAAGACTGTTGTGAAACTTGAGATCTCAAACAGGGCGTCTCAATTTGGATCGTGAACCTTGATTTCAGAAGGGCTTCAGTGTTTAATCACAATACATGCCTAATAATTAATTCGATCAGCAGTAGACACTTCATTATTTAATTTGCAGTGAGAAGGAGGTCTGTGCTCAAGTGGAGATCAGTGACTTCTGTCAGCTGCTCTCTACTATTTATGTTTAATGATCTTACTGTTCTTCAAAAATAATAATCTTGAAAAGGTATGTGAAGGCAGGTAGCAATCTCCCATAACCCAATACAGTAATTCTGGACGTTACAAGCTTTGTACCAAAGTGCAACAGGACTGGACAGGGTAAATACAAGAAGGATATTCCTGCAGACCAGGGAGTCACAGTCTAAGAATATGGAGTAGACTATTTAGGACTGAGATGAAGGGCAATGTCTTCACCAAGAGATTGGTGTGCGGTATGGAGTTCTCTGCTACGGAAAGTTGTTGAGGACAAAACATCGACTGTTTTCAGAAAATGTTTCTTACAGTTCATAGGGTTAAAGGGATCAAACGGCTATAGAGGAAAAATGGGAACAGGGTACTTAATTGGATGATCAGCCATGATCATACTGAATGACACAGCTGGCTTAAAGAGCTAAATGGCCTACTCCTGCTTCTATGTTCTATGTTTCTATGCTCTGGTGGCCAATCCACTTGTCCGTTATCTATAACACTGTGTGAAAATGCCTAAAGGCCAGCCCAGAAATCTACAACAACAGTAAGGACTGTGAAGCAATCCACCATCCCATCAGCAAGGATCATTTACTTCACTGTGAGTTCTGTGATCCATGTTGGATTAATGAGCTTTGCAGAGTGATGCAAGCAGATTTTGACGGCATTAGTAAGAGAATGTTTTTCTAATCAATGGGGTGCCAAAGTTCTGAACCTCTCCCAAACCCAACTACGCTGGAAGCAAAATCTCAAGATGAAATAAACTGTGAACAGCCTTTCATAGAGGATTTTGCAAAGATGAAATAAACTCTCTGAGCAGCCCTTTATTATTGATTTTGCCTGAACAACTGGGAGAAGTGACTGCCTTTTAGAATGCCTTTTATTTTGTTCTTCCAATATAAACTGGCCGCATGCAGGATCATCTGAACAAATTCGAAGGTGGAAGAGTTTCAAGAATAAGTAATATTCTACTGATGGACTGACAGACTTCCACTTTTACATCACTTAATTAGGGAGAACCAGTATGTTTTAGATTGCCTTAATAAAGGACGCAAATGATTTGAGCTGAGGTAGGATTCCCATTCTCAAACATACCTGAAACTTAAGGCAAAAGGATGTACATGCACGATAGGAGGAGTTGGTGAGACAGTGGTCCACCCAATGCACTACACAGGATGGACAGTAACAGTTGAAGAAGGCGGTCCAACACCACCAATTAGGGATGGACAATAAATGCGGGAGCCGACATCCCATCAACACTTTTTTTTAAATTCCCAGAAGGAAAAGCAGAGGTGAGTCGTAGTGGAAAAAGTTGGAGTTGAGAAACAACCTCACCATGATTTCCTCTCCCAAAAGACTCTGATTGGGTTTTGTCCGATGTGTCAAGATGGCGGCAGAGGACAGTGCAGGAGCCTAGAATTCATCCACAGCATCCGCTTTTTACTTTTTTTCTTTCTCTAGTTTTTATGTGCTTCCACTTATCATCTTACCTCTTTTGACAGCTTCAGTTGAAGGCGTCTTAGAGTCATACAATCATTGAGATGTACATCATGAAAACAGACCCTTTGGTCCAACTCGTCCATGCTGAGCAGATATCTTAAACGGATCAAGTCCCATTTGCCAGCATTTGGCCCATATCCCTCTAAACCTTTCCTATTCATGTACCCATACAGGTGCCTTTTAAATGTTGTAATTGTACCAGCCTCCACCACTTCCTCTGGCAGCTCATTCCATACACACACTACCCTCTGCATGAAAAAGTTGTCCCCTCGGTCCCTTTTAAATCTTTCCCCTCACCTTGAATCCATGTCCCATAGTCTTGGACTCCCCTACCTTGGGGACTTATAAAACTTTTCACTCCACTTTTAGTATAAATTTACTTGACAATAAATTGCTATTCTATTCAATTCTGCGTATTATTTCTTTTCTCGTATCTCTGCAATCTTCCATTCGTTTTTAGTCTAATATCATTAATGTTCACATTCTACAGTATAAAAACCCAATAAACTATTTTTATTGCCTTGTTATACCTATTAATGATACCGGCGTACTATATTTTGAATTTTATTTCTTTCTTTTCTTCTCCAGAGATTCAGCAGCTGCTTGAAGTACAAATTACTTTAGATCAATGTCTGAAGCAATTCCATCCACTCGCAGTCTGGTCATTCTTTTGCTTCCCATTTCCCATCATTAGACTAATGTCAGCCCCAATCAAAAGTGAAGAAGAAGATACTGTAAATTATCTGAAATGATGTGGGAGCATAAGAGCAAAGGGGGCTAACAGTATCAGAAATAATTAATGGAACCATCATCAGAATAAAGATAACAAGGTGTAGAGCTGGATGAACACAGCAGGCCAAGCAGCATCATAGGAGCAGGAAGGCTGACGTTTCAGGCCTAGACCCTTCATCAGAAAAATGGAAAGAGGAAAAGAGGAGAGCAGTTGATTTCTGCCTGGTCCTGAACATTCTTGTAACAGGGGTTCATATAAATGTGCCCCTT
The DNA here is from genome assembly GCF_021869965.1 of Rhincodon typus. Lineage (NCBI taxonomy): Eukaryota > Metazoa > Chordata > Chondrichthyes > Orectolobiformes > Rhincodontidae > Rhincodon > Rhincodon typus. Next base: position 47,905,875 of record NC_063348.1, read on the forward strand.
TTGGTTCACACAGTTGAATTTTGAGTCCACAAAGACACAACTAAATTAGAAACAATACAATATGATGACTTTTGACTTGAAAGCAGTACAATAAAGAAATTTTGCAATTTCTTTCAAATACCCTTGTGGAATCTGTAATTGGTTTTAAGAAAGTTTGGAAAGGGCTTTTACGAATTTGCATCCGTTGTAAAAGGAAAAGCTGTAATTTCCTTGATTAATTAAAAAATACTGATCCGAGCGACCTGGCAATGCCAGACCTGGAAGAAAAACTAACTTGAAGCCGGTTAACATACGAAAGCCATGTGGCCAGAAACAAAGTGGGCCGATGGGCAAAGAAAACTGCAGCAGAAGGCAAGAAATAGAGAAGGCACGTGTACACGGCATTGTGTGTGTGGGAAATGCAGCTGCACAGAACTGAAAACTTAAGATCAGCTTAAGAGTACGAATTGTGAAATGGACAAATCTACCGTTGTTGCTTTAATTTTTGCAAAGCCAACCAGACCATTTAAAATGGTTTAATAAAGGCGATGGATAAAAAAAAAGTGTCTGGGAAATATGTTCCTTCAACCCTGCCATGATCCTATCTAAGCAAGTTCTGCAGGATTGTCCCATTCAGGTGACAACTTTCTCCAGGGACCTCAGATGGAATAACACGTAGAAAGTGCTGAAGAAATTCAGACATTCTGGCAGTATCTGCAGAGAGATAAAAACAGAGGTAATATTTCAAGTTCAAACTGATCCTCCTTTGGAACTTACCCCAAATATAATACAGCTGCTGGTGAAAAAGAACTTGTGAGATGAACTGATTCAACGAGAAAGTGAGAGCTTCAAAATACCAAGACTTTGTTAGAGAATTTTGAAACATCACATAGGGTGCCATGGGTCTACAGGGAACGAGACAAATGCTTGGAACTGTGATTAACGTTTCTTTGTTGCACCAACAACTTAAAGTGAAATTTACTATTTTATTTGAAGTGTCATTTGCCTGTTAATTCATGCTCAATTTGTGTTGATTTTCATGATATGTTTGCAGGCCAGAAACACTGGAGCTAACATATGGAAATTTTTTACACAACTGAGGCTGGTTCATTCCAATTTTCTTATGCACATGCATTCTCAAATGACTACAAGAGGGCACTGTCACAATTCCTAATCACGATAAAGTAAAAATTACAAGTGGAATCATATGGCAATTTCTTATTTGGTAAGTTAGGTTATTTTGACTAAATAGTTCCTCCATATGAACCAGTTGGAACTCAGTTGGTTTTGACTTCTGCTTTCCTGCTTGGACAGAATTCAAAAATGTAAAGGAAAAACACAATTTTCCAGAAATTATATTGGATTAAGCCAAAAATGTTTTTAGTATTGGTTCGACTGGATAAACACTTAATTCCAGGCAGTATTGTGATTTTCCATGGTTAGCCAAGCTGGTTAAGTAATCCATAGCAGAGAGTTTTGAAATCAAGATGACCAGGTAGAATATCAATTAAAGTCCACTAGCCCAACAACATGGTGGCTCAGTGGTTAGCACTACTGCCTCATAGTGCCAAGAACGCAGGTTCAATTCCAGCCTTGGGTAACTGTCTGTGTATTGTCTGCACATTCTTCCTGTGTCTGTGTGCAGTTTTTCTCCCACAGCTCAAAGATGTGCAGGTTAGGTAGATTGGCTATGCTAAATTGTCCTTAGTGTTCAGGGATGTGCAGGCTAGGTGGATTAGCCATGGGAAAAAGCAAGCTTATAGGGATAAGGTGGGTCTGGGTTGGATACTCTTTAGAGGGTTGATGTGGACTTAATGGGCCAAATGGCCTGCTTCCACACTATAGCTATCTGGTTTAAAGATATCAGATATCTGCCTTCACAGTTCGAAACAGGGATCAAATGGCATGTGAAGCCAGGGAGTAGGAGTTTAAAAGGGTCTAGGTTATTTGAGATGCTGATCATTATGGGACTTGTTGTGGATGAAGAGCATCTCAAATCTCTTCAATATCCCAGGCATTCCAAACCCTTCCACATTCAGGACATCTACCATGGAATAAAACCCAACACAAATTTGCAATATTCATCTTGAACATTCATCAAACGTCATAAAACACAGACAAAACAGTCAATAAAACACTTGATGAACTAATGCAATGTAGGAAAAAGTGGTGGAAATTGTACCAAAATTAGTAGTATTATTGCGAGTGAACATCACTGGCAAGATTACTATTTGGTGCCATCCTTCTGTGTATTTGTAAAGGTTGTAACGAGTCACCTTCTAGAAACAGGCTTGTTTATGGGATGCAGGGAGATAATATCAGTGTTTTGACCTGATGACAGTAATGATATAGCATCAAAGTGGTGTGTGGCTTTTTGGGGAACTTTTAAGTGGTGGAGTTCCCATGTAACTGCTTCCCTTCTCCTTCGAGGTGATAGATGTTGTGGGTTAGAAAGGTGCTGTCAGAGGAAATATTGTATGTTTGGTACAGTTGAGTTTCTGACCAATTGTAAACCCCAGAATGTTGATGACAGGGCATTCAGTGTTTTCTATGGGATTAAACTCCAAAAGGAGATTCTCTCTTGTTGGCTGGCACTAATGTGTCATGAATGTTAATTGTCATTTCTCAGCCCTAGTCCATTTGTCATCCAGCTCTTTCTGTACATGGACATTAACAACTGCTAAAGCACCAAATAGGTAATGATGCTGAATGTTGAGCTATCATCAGCAATCATCCCACTTTTGACATTACGATGGAGGGAAAGTCATTATTGGAGCAGCTGAAGATGGTTGTGACGAGGACACTGCCCTGATGAACTGCTGAAGAGATGTGCTGGAGCTGAGATGACTGATCTCCAACAACCACAACTATCTTCTAATGTGCCAGGTATGACCCCAACATCTGCAGTGCTTTCCTCTCATTGACTTTGCTCCTAGATGCCACTTTCAGTCAGATGCTGGTTTGATATCAGGGCCAGTCTCTCATATCTGGCATTCAACTCTTTTGACCATGTTTGAACCAAGACTCGAAAAGGTCTGGAGCTAGCTGGCCCTGGCACAACTAGATCTAGCATAAGTAGGTTGACTTGCTAGCATTGCCATATTTGAATGAAGACTTGAGGTAAGGTTTTAGATATCTCAAAGTGACTTGTGCCAATGCCTCCAGCGGTTCTCTGTTGCTAAGTTCTTCGAATCGATAGCAGCAAGAATTTCCTGGGAAAACCAGCATCACCTAATCCCTCAGCCCAGCCTCCTCTTTCAAGCATACCCCATTGTCTTTTGGAGGGTGGGGGTGGGGGTGGGAGGAGTGGGGGCAGGGCTGTCAGAATGCTGGTGTAGCAGCCTCTATAACTGCAACTTAAATCATTTCCAGTCCCAGAGATTTTGAGACCTTCATGCCTGTGCTTTTTGATTGGCTGTTCTTAAAACGGTGGAAACAATGAATTACCAAAACATTGCAGTAAAAAAAAATCAGCTGCCTTTGAACTTTGATCATATATACCCTCATAATCCGGCATGGAAACGCTAACAGAGCAGATATGTTGTAATGCCTGCACTTTGCTAGAATAAACACAAATATGAATTAGGATCAGGATTAGGTCATTCAGCCCTTCAAGCCTGCCCCACTATTCAATAAGATCATTGTTGATCCACTCCACTTTCTTGCCTACTGCCATACACTTTAACTTGCTTGTCAATCATGACTGTAACTCAGCCTGAAAAATATTCCCCGAACCTGCCTCCATCTCTCCATTGCCCCCAGCAATGCTTGAAATCTCTGTCCATGTGCCCAGTACACTTTCCTGATAACTCACTATGCAAGCCTCACATTTTAATCTTTAGCTGTTGGTCATTCTTCAAGCCTGATTTTCCTCAGATCGCCACTCACTCCTGGTTCTCATCTGTTATCTCAGGAATGGAAATCTGCCATCCTTATCCAGTCTGGCCTAAGAGTCAAATTGACACCTGCAGTAAGTGGTTTGCTCTTAACTGCGCTCGGAAATGGCCTGGAGAATCAGTCAGTCCCAAGGGTAAATAGTGGTGGGCAATGAATTGCCAGTTGTGCCCGCAACATATACATCCCATAAAAGCATAAAGAAGAGAAAGAAACTCTGTGTACGACCTTAACAGTCCATTCCCACTCACTTCCCGACCCTTTTTTGCTGCGTGTGTGCAAAGCTGGAGGGGCTGGGTTAAAAAACTTTTAAAAAACACACAGCACCCGGCTGCCTATTGTTAACGGTTGAGATTTTAATGAATACAGGGGAAACTCTAGGTTGAAGCACAGGCCTAATAGCAAACTGAACTTCAAATTGCTGGATATTTGACATTAATTCAGAGAAGAAAGTCAAAGACTAATCCAAGGAGTGTTTTATATTCTTTGCTACTTTTATGAGACCAACTGAAAATTGATTGCATACTTCACAAAAAGATTGCACTGTTGAGATAGGCTGTTTCATGTAGCTACAGTGGAATTAATGTATTTAGAAATTGTAATTAAGTGATTCATTCACTGGGGACAAAGTGTTTTATGACTGGATGTAATTTCTTTTGGTTTGAAGAATCTTTTCTGAATGGTCAGAAAAGTCATGCAAAAAATTTTATTTTTCCACTAAAAATAAATTGAAGTTTCTTTTTGATACAAGTAAAATGATTTTCAACATTTTAAACAGATTTTATTTTAATGTGCAGTCACGTTTCTAAATTGTTCTTTCCTTAAATTTTTTTAACAATCAAACTGCCTTCAAACTTAAAAAATGCTGGAGAAACTCAATAGGTCTGGCAGCTTCTGTGGAGAGAAGGCACAGCTAACGTTTTGAGTTCTATTCAGAATGATCCCAAAGAAGATTCAGGCTCACAATATTTTCTGTTGTATTTCAGATTTCCAGCATTTTGCTTTTATTTGACTGCTTCAAAATCAATTGACATTCTATCATTACTTGGTTGTCTAATTGCAGTTTGTGGGATCATGCACCAACTGACTTGTGTATAAGCCAACATAACCACAATAACTGTTCTTCAGAAGTAATTCATTGGCTGCCGAATACTTCAGAGAATCCGGGGGATCTGAATGGGCATCACTTAATTTGAACTTTTGCAATAGACAGATGGACCCAAGTCTCATGACAGTGGTAGCTGGAGATTGATGCTGAAATCAGGGAATTTATTAATTGAGTGTGTTTTAGGAGTAAAGTCAAGTTTGCACATGTCTTGATTTTTAAACAATCAACTGCAGGAGACTGTGTGTCCAATTTTATGATAGTTTTATTTGATCGACACATCTGCCTCAGTTATTAGTCTAAAGCAAAAATCCAAAGAGTTGATTGTCTTTACACTATGATAATCCTCATATCTATATTCCAATCTTCCTTCATGTGCAGTGAATAAAACTAATGTCCCTCTTTGTCATAGGCTAAAGTGCTAAGGTCTCATTCACCCAGTCAGAGAGTAAACAATCAATGTTGCCCTAGATGTCATAGTCTCTTCCTTTATCAGTGTCTATCCTACACTATTAGTATCTTCCCAAAGCCTTCTTTTCTAACTGCCTCCTATTAACACATATGTTTGCAGGGATTGTGCTAACACTAATCACTAAGCTGCATAAGGTTCACTCAGTAGAAAGCTGAAACCTGCCTTCCACTTCCAATATGGAAATTTTATTTAGCCCTTAAAGTCTAAAACTCTAAATTTCCTCAAACACACTTAACATTAAATTTAACTGCACCAGCAAACTGCAGTTTCTTTTTCAATGTTAAACAAGCTCACTGCTAGATGCAGGTGCAGTTAGTTAATTCAGTGACTGGATTTGGAACTGGTTCCCAGAAAATTGTGACTGACTCAGAACACTGGAATCTGAGCTTGTACAGACAGATGCAGGAGGTTTAGCAGATGCACACAGTAAGTCACACAAAGGTGGCAGCTAGAGACTGAGTGAAATGAATCAGAGTGCTTAAATTTAACAAATTGATGGGTAAAAGGAACCAATGAAGTAATGGTGGAGATGCTCCTCTGGCCTTTACAAAAAGGAGTGGCACAAGAGAGGAAATCAAAAACTTGATAGCTGTAACCTAGATGAGGGTTTAATTCAATGTTTATGGTGGTGAGTTTAGTTTCTCCCTCTAAACTATGACAGCTTTTTAAACTGGTATAGGAGAAATACAAGTAATGTATTAAATTTATAGCACAACCAATTAAACTCCAAAGTATAGAACCACAGAAAATTGTTAAGATATATCCTAAACTTGAAACATAATTAGTTAAAACAAAACAAAATATAACATGTTTAGCAAGTAATGTGCCAGAGGCAACAGTGCTAGAGGCTCAATTTTTTACAATTGGTATCGATGACTTGGATAATGGGGCCAAAGGTATGGTGGTGAAATTGCTGATGATACAAAAATAGGTAGGAAAGTAAGTTGAGAAGAAGATATAAGGAGGCTATAAAGGGACATTGATCGGTTGAGTGAATAGGCAAAAACCTGGCAAATGGAGTAAACTGTGGGAAAATGTGAAATTGTCCATTTTGGCAGGAAGAATACAAAAAAAAAGTTAATTATCTGTGTGTATAGACGCCGCAGAGCTCTCAGATGCAGAGGGATCTAGGTGAGTTAGTGCATGAATCTCGAAAGGTGAGAATGCAGGTACATCAAGGAATCTCTTCTCCCAAAGAATCATGAGTCTTTGAAATTCCATTCCACAGTGACTAGCTGGTTCTTCCAATATGTCTAATGATGCATTGGACAGATTTCTGACGAACAAGGCAATTAAGACTTTTGGAGGACAGGCAGGAGAGTGGTGATAAGGGCACAGTCATATCAGAATCTTACTGAAAGACAGAGCAGATTTGGTGGGCTGAATGGCCTAATCGTGTTGATATTTCATGCAGTGTTCAGTGAGGCATTTTGGGCTGCATTTAGACTTCACCTTCAACCATTTCAGTAAAATTCCCTGAGTATCATTCACTATTGAATTTTAACTGCCAATGTTCTAACAGTATGCTTACTTTGTCCACCTTGTTCTATAGTTTCAGAGCTGCATCCTTGGATTCAACTGGGTCTTTCCAGTTTGAAATAATCCATAGATCTGACCACTTTGCATTGAACCTCTGAGTCCTGTATAAATTAAGAATGGTAAAGGCATCTTACCTCCGTGATCCTTCTAACAATGAATGTATAAAACTGCTCATTATTATATACCATTTAGTCAATTTTCTATCCCGTCTGCGGGTTTACACTGAACCCCACAACTCTGAACTTACAAAATATGGATAAGGAATAAGAGTCGGCCACTCGTCCTTTCGAGTCTGCTCCAACACTTCATAAGGTCATGGCTGATCTGACTCTGACATCAATCCAACGTTCCTGCATATCCCCAGTCATCTTTCATCCACTTGATTCACAACTTGAGTGAGTGCCGTTCTTGTCTAGTAGCTGAGGTATAGCATGTTGTAGGATTTGTCTCCATTTACAACGGTATCTCTTCAAATAAGCCAATAGATTGGTCAGGCACAATAAAATCCATAACAAAAACAGAAATTACTGGAAAAGCTCAGCAGCATCCATGGAGTGAAATCAGAGTTAACGCTTTGGGTTCAGTGACCCTTCCTCAGAAGGATCTTTGATATACCAGGTTGCTAGTTGCACAAATTCGTGAAGTTCATAATCTGATCATCAATCCCACTATTCTTAACATAATGGAAGTAAGACACCCTTTTTGAACATGGGCATTGCTTCTTCTTCTTCTTATGGATTTTTATCCACCATTTTTAAATTCAAAACATTGACATTCTCCAAGTAAAGTGAAAGGAAGGCTTCTTGATGATGCTGAATAAGTTCTAAACAAAGCTGTCAGACCTGAATTATCTGTTATTTCCAGCAAATGCATGCTTCTAAGTGTCTCACACATTGTGTTTTCTTCACATCGCCGCTGAAGTTCTGTATAAATTCCATTACTGTCCTGTTGTTGATGAAGTCAGATGTCCTGTTGATACTACTGTCGCATCGAGGTAATTGAGAGAAGGAACAAACAAATCAACAATCTTATGTACAAAGGCACAAATATCAGACAATGGCAGCACTCCAAAACCATTAGTAATAGTCCAAAGTGTTATTCTCCTTGATGAACACTGGACTGTTTCCAAGACACAAAACCTGTGCCGTTCCCATCCTCCCTGTGGCAATAGTAATTACACAGCAAGCTGTTTTACTTCAAACAGTTTGTTTTTCCCTTTAGCTATAACATACCCAAATGGCATACATAACAGACAAGCACTTATACACTGCTGTAGCAAATTTCACAAACTTCTAGACAAAAAAGGTGGCTCATTTTGCACGGTCTTATGGTATATAGGCAGTGGATCTGCCAGATTTGCACATTGCAAGGTTCCACAAACAAGCACTGAAATGATTGCGCAGTTGAAAGAATTGGACCCCAGAACAAACTGCTCCTCCGAACTGTAAGCCACCAAACCAGCTGCAGTTGCCTTCAAATTAAAATGTCATGGTTCAGAATGACATTTAACAAAGTTGAAGCATTTTTGTCTGAGATTTATCAGGCAATGCTTCCTTTCCAAAGTGAATGCCATGAACCTGTTGCCCTTTTCAAATGCAGTATTTGTCACTTGCTTCATGCACTACAGACTGACTAAAGTGACAGATGTGCCCTGTAATAGGTTGGAAGTATGTAGCAACATAAAAACATACTGCAAATATCCTCCCCACTATCGTAATAGCTATTCTTTACCCAGATGTTTCCTGCAGATGTTACAATCTCTCAGATAAATACGGATGGATCTTGTAATAATGGTCTTGCAATGTAAACACAGAAAGGCTAAGTGCCCAGGCACCCCTGCACTTGTAATTATTTATCCATTGTCAGTTTGTGATCCAAATGTAAGTTGAGGAATGGGTTTGAAAGTTTTGAGGAACATGAGAACAAATTACATTCGCACATCGCCTTTGACATAGAGACAAGTCCCAAAGCACTTCACGCGAACTTAATGAAGTTATTTGATTTAAGGGGAACAGGAATTAATGAAGGAGAGGAGATGGAGAGGTTTAGGGAGGCTCTCCATTGTGTGGTAGCGAGACAGCTGAAAGGATGATTGTTAATGATGGGTCAGAGTGAAAGTGGTGCAATCCACCAAGGTCAGAGTCAGTGAGACAGGTGGTCCACAGCAGGATACAAAGGACTTTATAGCCGTAGAGAAGGATGCAACTATGAAGGAATTTAACATGAGGCTCAGAATTTTAAAAATGTGGGAGTGGAGAGATGGGAGCCCATGTAAATCACCAAGCTACAGGATGACAGGCAAAGTGGGACTTAATCAAGGATAGGATTCAGACAGCAAAGATTTTCATGGTCTAAACATAATAGAGAGTGAAGGATGAGTGATTGTTTGGAACTGTCTCATTTCAAGGTCATATAAGCATGAATGAGATGAGGAGATGTATAATGTTTTAGAGGGGGAAAATAGGTCTTTGTAAAGGAAAGGATATGCAATCAGAAGTTCAGGACTTAATAGGAGGCTTTTTACTTCAGTACACTTTAATATAGATATTGACAAGGCATTTGATGGAGTATATCATCAGAAAATAGTGGAGTGTTTAAACTAGAAATTAACAGAAATGAGAAAAGAGTAATTTAGAATCTGTACCAGAATCAATCAGCAATGATGAGACTTAATAGCAACTTGACGAGCAGCTTCTCAGTCAAGAGAGGAGTGTGCCAGGCATCACTCCAATCAGTGGGAATTTGTACACCCCACCCCCAGCTTGGTTTATATTGATTCCAGTTTTGCTGGGGCTCCTTGGTGCTACAGTCGGTCAAATACAGCCTTGATGTCAAAGGCAGTCATTCTCGCATCACCTCTGGAATTCAGCTCATTTGTCTATGTTTGACCAAAGAGATTAGGAACTGAGTGATCCTCGCGGAACCCAAACTGGGCATCACTGAGCAGGTTACTGCTGCCCATCACAGAAGCCAACCTTCCGTCCATGGAAACCAAAAGAACTGCGGATGCTGTAAATCAGGAACAAAAACAGAAGTTGCTGGAAAAACTCAGTAGGTCTGGCAGCATCTGTGAAGAAAAAAATCAGAATTAATATTTCAGATCCAGTGACCCTTCAGTTCTCAGGAACGGTCACCGGACCTAAAACGCTAACTCTGATTGTTTCTTCACAGATGCTGCCAGACTTGCTGAGCTTTTCCAGCAACTTCTGTTTTTCTTCCATCCAGGGACTCTATTGACCTGGTCTGCTGCCGCAGAAAGGCTGCCAACGTCATCAAAGACCCATCGCACCCTGGTAATGATCTCCTACAAACCCCCTCTATCAGGCAGATGGTACAGAAGCCTAACCAATGTCCTGTACAGCTGCAAAATGATCACCCAACTCTTGTATTCAATGGCCTGAACACGCGCACAAGCAGGTTCAGGAACAGCTTCTTTCCAGCCGTTATCATACAGTTGAATGAACTCTAGCCTCAAAAAATGTAACCTGCAATGTAACCTGTATGCCTCTAAGTCTTTTTGATCTGTACATCCTTTGCTTGCTGTGATCTGCCTATACTGCTCGTAAACAAAGCCTTTCACTATATTTTGGTACGTGTGACAATAAAATCAATCAATCAGCAGGTGCTACATGATAAATGTTGATGACGCCTTCCATCACTTTACGGATAATTGAGATTAAACTGATGGGGCAGTAATTAAATGGGTTGTATTTATCCTGCTTTTTGGATACAGGACATATCTGTGCAAGTTTCCACGTTGTCAGGTAAATGCCGGTGTTGTAGTTGTATGGAACTGCTTGGCTGGAGGTGCAGCACGTTATGGAGCACAAGTCTTCAATACTATTGGTGGAATGTTGTCAGGGCCCATGACCTTTGCAGTATCCAGCCCCTCCAACTGTTTCACATGGAGTGAATTAAATTGGGAGGCTGAGGGGTGGGTGACCTTATAAAGGTTTATAGAATCATGAGGGGCATGGATAGGGTAAATAGACAAGGTCATTCCCCCAGGTTGGGGGAGTCCAAGACTATGGGACATGGATTCAAGGTGAGAGGGGAAATATTTAAAAGGAACCTAAGAGGCAACTTTTTCACGCAGAGGGTGGTGCGTGTATGGAATGAGCTGCCAGAGGAATTGGTGGAGGCTGGTAGAATTGCAACATTTAATAGGTATCTGGATGGGTACATGAACAGGAAGGGTTTAGCAGGATGAACACTATATCTGTGAAACTGGAAAGCTCAGAAGGAAGCTGAGATGGATCATCTACTTGGAACTTCTGGCTGAAGGTGGCTGCAAGTGGTTCAGACTTTTCTTTTGGACTAATGTCCCAGGTTTCCCCATCATTAAGGATCAGGATATTTGTGGAGCCTCCTACTCCAGGCCTTAGTTGAAGCCAGGTGGTGCATCCAGTTTCAATCCTTTCTCAAGACGTCCTGGTGGTAGAACAAACTAAATGACTTGCAGGGCCATTTCAGTGGGCAATGAAGTGTCAGCGATCTTGTTGTGGGCCTGGAGTCACATGGAGGCCAGTCCAGTTTTCTTTCCCTAAAGAACATTCATGAACCAAATGTATTTTTTCAAAAATCAATATTGGTTTCATGGTCATCTTTAGATTTTTAAAGGTGAGATTAAGGTGAATGATTTCAAATCAGTTGCCATTATGCATCTCTCGTGATTTTCCTTTGATTGAAATCAGTGATTTACAGTATAACATTCCAACAACACTTCACACTCACTGATCCCACAACAGTTTGAAACTTGGATCAGGAGCAGGCCATTCAACCCTTCAATACTACTCTGCTATTCAATATAATCATGGCTGTTCTTCTGTCTCAATGCCACATTTCGATTTGCTCTCCATATCCATTGATGCCTTAAATGTTTATCAATCTCTTTCTTGAATATATTCAGTGACCAGCCCTTACAGCTTTCTGTGTTTGCAAATTCCACAGGTTGACCATCCTCTGCGTGAAGAAGTGTTTCTAAATCTCACTCCTAAATGGCCTACCCCATACCCAAAGACTGTTAGCTCTGGTTTGAGATTCCCCAGTCAGGATAAACATCCACCTTGCATCTAGCCTGTCAAGTCCTGTTAGAACTTTATGTGTTTCAATCAGATCCACTCTCATTCTCCTAAATGCTGTTGAATGCAGGCCTGAATGAACCAATCTGTCCCCATACAATTGTCCTGCCATTCCTAACGTCAGTCTAATGAACCTCCACTGCACTTCCTCTGACTGAACTCAATCACAGGTCATTACCAGGAAATTAATGGTAGTCTGCCCAGTAGGTAGGGACTTACGAGTATATGTGGACAGAATGTGGAGTAAGGTTATTCTATTTACGGTTAAATTGGAAAACCACTGAATTAGAATACTTCACATTTCCATTAGGTTTATATCATTATTCAAATTTCCAGAATCAAGGGTCACAGTCTAAACGTGCAACAGAGATGAGGAGAAATTTCTTCAACTAGAGACTGGTGAGCCTGTGGAATTTGCTTCCACAGAAGGCAGTTAAAGCCAAAACATTATACAATATCAAGGGGGAGTTGGATACAGCACTCAGAGCTAAAGGATTGAAAGGATACAGGGAAAAGTGGGAACACACTATTGTGCTGGATTATCAATTATCATAAAGAATGGCAGAGTAGGCTTGAAGGGCTGAATGGCCAACTCCTGCTCCTATTTTCGATGTTCCTATGTTTCTATTTCTTTACCCATTTTATTGCCAGATTACTTTATCGCACTGTTAAATAAACTGACTTTATGCATCAAACCTAACTTCCAATATCAGCTCAGTCCAGCTTTTAAACGTGCATATGTGAAAGGCAAATGCATCTGGTCCAGGTTACAAAGAAACAGCATTTTTCTAGCACCTCTTCACGCTACCATGCAAGTAGACAGAAGATAATACCAGTCAAAAAGCAAATTGTTCAGATCCAGGAGGAACTGATGCCAGCAAAACTAAGAACCTATCTGTGGCAAGTTCAAATTTCTCATAAGCATTAATCTGTAATTAGCCAGTACATGGCTGCAAATGGAGCACAGCCAGAAAGTAATGAAAATATTTCCAAAACATTAGAAAAGGCTTGTAAAGGCAGACATGCCATAACATCAAAAGAAGATTGTTCACTAATTATACTTATGTTTAGAGTTAACTAAATAGAAATGTGTTAAAAGTTAGCAAGATACATTGCATCTCATTCTACTACAGCAGGCGATATGCATCATTAGGTTCTGTGCAAAATTATATATCAAGCGATTAGAGAAAGCCAGTATTCATAGATATTATACAGTAAGTGGAAACATTTGGCTGTAACACAAAGGGCAGTCTGGAGATCATCAGCAAGGAAGATAAGCTGGCTCTCAGGAACACTGTGGTTTATACGGTCCCAATTCGTGGAATGATAGTTGCATATGTTCACTGCAAAAAGGATTTCCACTCTGATCAGATTCAAAACATCGATCATTCCCCACCAATAAAACATATCATTAACTTGTAACAATACAAAGAACAATGTCCATACGGTTGTCCTCTGTCTAATAGATTTTTTTGAAACAGAGCAAAAGTACAGATCAAAGAAAAAGTATTGTGAAACTAAAATACATACTGTATTTCACCAGTCTGCAATGCTGATTTTACTTCAGCAAACATCAGCCAAACATGCCATAAGATATTACTCATGATGCAACTGAGATTAAAACACTGATAGGAAGAAAAAGACACTAAGATTAAATGGTATCATATGAGCAGATAGCCTCTCTGCTCCTATGATGCTGCTTGGCCTGCTGTGTTCATCCAGCCCTGCACCTTGTTGTCTCGGATTCTCCAGCATCTGCAGTTCCTACTATCTAAGATTAAATGAGTAACAATATGATGCAAGATCTGGATACCAGGGGCCATGTCCTTAGCATCAAGCTAGCAGTTTAGCAATAAGGAACATATGTGCCATGCAAATGCCAAGCAATGACTATCTCCTAAAAGACAGAATCTAACCATTGCCCCTTGATGTTCAATGGCATTACTGTCACTGAGTCCGACACAGTTAATATCCTGGGAGTTATCACTGACCAGTGACAAAACTGGACCAACCATATAAATATATCAGCAACAGAAGGTAGTCAGAAACTAGGAATTCTGCAGTGAGTAATCCCCAAAGCCTGTTGACAATCTACAAGAACAATCAGAAGTGTGTTGAAATAGTTTCCACTGACCTAGATTTGTGCAGCCTGAACAATACTTGAGAACCTTGACATAATCAGGGCAAAGCATGTTTGCTTGTTCGACGCCCCATTCACAGCCTTCAATCTTCATTCCCTTCCTGATTCACATGTGGTGACAGCAGTATGCACCCTCTACAAGATAAATTGCAGCAATTCATCAAGACTCCTGAGACAGCACTTTCCAAACCTGCAACTTCTACTATCAGAAGGGCAAGGGCGGCAGATACATGTGAGCACCAGCCCACCGTCCTGGTTCAGAACTACATCACCATTCATCCACTGTCACAGGGAGAGAATACTGGAATTGCTTCCTGATCAGCATTCTGGGTGTACCCTACCCCATCATGGTCTGCAGCAATTCAAGAACGCAGCGCATCATGACCTTCTCAAACTCAATTGAGAAATGGACAATTATTAAGATGGTGTTTGTGACCAAGTTAGATCCCAGAATCAAACCTGGCTTGATAGATCATGTGTTTTTTTTTAAAGTTAGCTAATATGATGGTTAGTCACCGAGACATATTCACACAAGATTGTGAGTGTTCTTTAAAAACACAACATAAATTCTTCACACAACAGAGAAAAGAGTCTATTAGAAAGATCTGAACAGTAACGGAAAAGCAAAGTTTCAACCTGTTTCTCTGGATTAAACCCTACAGAAATTCAAGTCCAGAGAAATCACACCCTACCTCAACTCTTCAGGTTTCAACGCCAGTTTCTGTTCCATGGACCACAGAGATAATTCTATGAACTCTTTCCAATTCCGAGAGCCCAAATTTTCAGTTCCAACCCCACTTGAAGATTTTTAAACAGCTACGCTGCGCTTGGAAGGTTCAAAAACTGGAAAACAATTTTACTGAAGTATCTAGTCCCCCTGAACTGTATTTATTCTCTTGCTAGTATAAAACTGTCTGCCTTCTGAATGAAACCATTGTTTCTTCTAGGTCTGAACTGAAAAACTTGATCCTTCTGTTTTATAAAGTCAAACCAAAACTAATGGGTGGAATTTTACAAGGGCCTGAGTGATGTGAACTATGTACAGAAGAATTCAGATAAGAAGTCCAGTGAGGCCCATCTCAACATCAGGAGCAACTTGCTCTATCTCTCATCCTTTAATGCACAAGCAGCGCAGCAAGTTCAGCAAAAGTTGCCAATGGACAGTGAATATTGTTTTTTAAATGCATCGTTAATGGCCCAATTTACCTCATTCATATTCAACATCCCATTGCACGAGACTCACTAAACAATTTAGATGGTGGGAGTAAAGTAAGATTGATCTCACCACCTGCTTTGGATGACCTTCATGTTGCCTGCAAATAAACTGCAGCCCAGGATATTATCCATGAGAACCAGCCATACTCACAGTCCTTCCCCTTTTCTGCCAATGGTCAAACACTATCCTTCAACAAGCAGGGCAGATTCAGGAAGCCAGTGCTCATCTAGCTGCACAAATGGCTTTTTAAAGATGGCACAGATGGAAGGGACTCCAATATTTCAGTGAATATTTGCCGAGTGGTGAGTTGTTCTGAGAACAGTAACTGATAAGATGTGACAAAAATCAAACACGAGGACACCTGAGGGGCATGGTAGGTTATTAATCTGGTGAGTTTACTAAGTTAGAGCAAGAAAACACATTAGGCCTTGCTGCAAAAACTCTCCAAAAAGTTCGACACAACTCAAGTTAAACAAAAAGATGTAAGATCCAGCTTTGACAAAACAAGGTGTAGAGCTGGATGAGCACAGCATGCCAGGCAACATCAGAGGGGCAGGAAAGTTGACATTTCGGGTCTGGACCCTTCTTCAGAAAAATCCTACAATTGCTAAGATCCAGCTTTGTTCTGTTTACTCTGCCTGTCATGAACCCAACAGTATAAATGGCTTATCCATTAATGCTACATGGGTTCTCCCAGGCACTTGACTGTAGGCACATGTTTTCATAATGATTTACTTAGGTCACTGTTCAGAATGACTTTCTGGTCTTTGAAAAAAAAATTTTCATATGACTAATCAAAACCTCTCTGGCTCTATTTTAAAATCCAGCTTCCAAAAATGATAATGATATATATTTTGTATAACTTTCAACACACAATGATTTCCGGTCTAGCCAGAAATACCTACATCTCCGGAACAAATAGAGTCTTGCCGTAGAATCATACAGCATGGAAACAGGCCCTTTAGCCCAATTCGTCCATGCTAACCAGGAAGTACCTGCATCACAAGAAATAGAATGATTCAAGTTGAAAGTTTTGTCCTTATTTTGGCATGACTGACAGTTGCTGTATTTGTAGCATTGCCAACAATTCTTACGTCCCAGGAGTAAATGAAGAAAATGCAGTATCATTGGATCTATGTGATAAAGTATATTGGAAGCATTTGCATCCAGAAACCACTTTAGGAGCACAGAAAACCATTAATGCCTTCTGCATGAACAGCTGCTTTAACATGACTGTTATTAAAATTCACAATCAGCGCATGTTCTAATTTTTATGCACCAAACAAATTAAACTTCTAAGCCTGAATTCCCTTGCCACTATGCACTTTATTCATCTCTTACATTCTGCTGAATTTATTACACTTTTTAAGCAATATTACCACTGAAATCCTGGGTCTTAGCTACTGCTTATTAATCATAGAATCATAAAATAGTGACAGCACAGGAGGCCGTTTGGCCCATTGTGCCCATTGCAGTTCTCTGCAAAGCCTGAACAGTCAATCTTACTCTCCTACATTTTCCCTATGGCCCTGCAATTCTTTTTCTCTTCGGATAATTATCCAATTTTCTTTTGAAAGCCACAACTGAATCTTCCTCCATCACATTTTCAAGCAGTGTACTCCAAATCCTAATAACTTGTTACATAAAAAGATTTATTCATTTTTTGTATTTGGGGTGGCTCAGTGTTTAGCACTGCTGCCTCACAGCACCAGGGAACCAAGTTTGACTCCACCCTCGGGCAACTATCTGTGTGGAGTTTGCATGTTCTCCCCGTGTCTGTGTGGGTTTCCTGCAGGTGCTCCAGTTTCCTCCCACAGTCCAAAGATGTGCAGGTTAGGTGGATTGGCCGTGGGAAATACAGGGTTAGTGTGTGTCTCGTTGGATGCTTTTCAGAGGGTTAGTTTGGACTCAATAGGCCAAATGGCCTGTTTCAACACTGTAGGGATCCCATGCTTTTTTGCCAATCACCTGAAATCAATGCATTCTGGTTCTCCACCCTTCCATCTATGACAACAATTTCTCCCTACTCACTCAATCTAAATTTTTAATGATTTTGAATATTTGGTGTCCAGACTTGAACACAATCCGCAAGTTGAGGTCAAACCAATATTTTATAAAAGTTCATCAAAACTTTCCATTTTCAGTCTATTCCTTGATTTGTAAAGCCCAGGATGCTCCATGCATGATTAACTTTCTCAATCTGTTCCATTATCTTCAATGATTGCACATATGTACCTTCAGGTTTCTCTTTTCCTGCACTCATTTTAGAGTTGTGTCTTTTACTTGATATGGCTCATCCTCATTCTTCTTATCACAATGTGGAGGTGCCGGTGTTGGAGTGGTGTGGACAAAGTCAGAAGCCATACGACAGCTGGATATAGTCCAACAGGTTTATTTGAAATCACAATCTTTCGGAGCATACTCCTTCATGAGGTGAAGAACTGACAAGGAAGCTGCGCTCCAAAAGCTTGTAATTTCAAATAAACCTACTAGACTATTACCTGGTGTCATGTGATTTCTGACCTTCTTACCATGAACTATTACTTCACTTTTTGATGCATTATATTTCATCTGCCACGTGTCCACCTCCTTCACTAACCTGTCGATGTCTTCTTGAAGTCCACCATTATGCTCTTCACATTTCACAATACTTCCAAAATTTGAGTCATCAGAAATTTTGAAATTGCACCATGTGCATCTAGCTCCAGGTCAACAATGTATATCAAGAGAAACAGAGGTTATAGTTCTGATGCCTCACCATACTGTTGTTCAGTTCGAAAATCAACTGCTCTCCTCCACCCTCTTCTGTCAGTGAGCCAATTTTGATTCAATGAAGCCATTTCCCTTCTCTGTGAACTTTCAATTCTCTTTCGCGAAGGTGAAAGGAATTCATCTTTTTCTAGTCAGTTTCTGGGTTTGCTGCTGCTTTAGTCCATTAGACTTACATGAGACACTGTTATATGAGCCTGTTAGTACCCTGAAAAGGGTTAACTGGCAACACAAGATAAGATCTGCCCATCAAGATTGGAATGGCTGTTTCTGGGGTGAGCTATTCAGTTGTATGTGTGCCCTACAAGTTCTGCATCTGTTCATTAGAGAGTGTACAGTACTTTGGAGATTACTGCTAACAGCATGTCGCTAATGTAATCATGTGTAAGTTGAGCCTGATAATATCATTAGAGACATTCATGTATCTCAAATGTAATGCAACTAGCTAAGTAAGATGAATTAAACCTATTAATTGCGCATCATCATTGGGCTTACCTCCTACTGAACTGTTGTGTGGTCATCCTTGCCCACATGGGATCAGTAACTTGGACTTACACCAGTAAGGAGAACGAGTGGCAGTGAATCAGCCCAAGACGGTTCTAGCAGAAGCCAACAGATATGAGCGATATCAGGGCCCAGATTTTCCAATTATAATTGGACAAAGAAATACCCCCTTCCCTTGAGAGGAGAGCCCAGTGAGAAATTCCATGCCAGTGAAATTCTCAGCTGAAGCCCCTTCATTGGTCAGTGCTTTGACCAGAGGAGTTGGGATGTCATGTCACAACAGTATGAGATATTGGTTAGGCCACTTTTGGAGTACTCCATATAATTCCGGTCACCCTGCTATAGGAAGGATGTTATTAAACTAGAAAGGGTGCAAAAAAGATTTACAGGGATATTACCAAGCCTGGAGGGTTTGAGTTATAAGAAGAGGCTGGATAGTCGAGGAGACTTTTTCCCGGAGCATAGAAGTCTGAGGGGTGAACTTAGAGGGGTTTATAAAATCACAGGGGACATTTGGTGTCCAAATGTGAACACAATCCGCAAGTAGAGGTCAAACCAGTATTTTATAAAAGTTCATCAAAACTTTCCATTTTCAGTCTATTCCTTGATTTATAAAGCCCAGAAAAGGTGAATAACAAGGTTTTCTCCAGGGTAGGGGAGTCCAAAACTAGGAAGCACAGGATTAAGGTGAGAGGGGAGAGATTGAAAAGGGCCCCGAGGGGGTGCGTGTATGGAATGAGCCGTGAGGAAGTGGTAGAGGCAGGTATAATTACATTTAAAAGACATTTGGATAGGTACATGGATAGGGAAGGTTTAGAGGGATATGGGCCAAAAGCAGGAAAATGGGACTAGTTCAGTTTAGGAAACTTGGTCAGCATGGACAAGCTGGGCTGAAGGTCCTGCTTCCGCGCTGTATGACTCCATGACTCATTCCCAGTATTTTGCTTTATGACAGTCTCCAGACCAGGAAGCCACAGTGAAGTGAACCAGCACTGAGACAAAGCTCCTTTTTCATGGCAATTCCTAATGCACTTCAGGATTTAAAACTTCTAAAACGACTTCCACAGTTACTGAGAAAAGGTAAATGCATAACTTAAGTGAGG
This sequence comes from Rhincodon typus, assembly GCF_021869965.1. Lineage (NCBI taxonomy): Eukaryota > Metazoa > Chordata > Chondrichthyes > Orectolobiformes > Rhincodontidae > Rhincodon > Rhincodon typus. The sequence goes on from NC_063348.1 coordinate 47,925,677, forward strand.
GAATAGGGGACTAGATTGCTGGGAATGGAGTGCCAGGTGGATGAGGGTTGCGGATATGGGAAGGGGGGAGTGTGAAGGATTAGAATGCTGGGTGAGTTTGGGTTTGGAGTAGCAAGAGGGTCAGGGGTTGGGTGCCAGGTGGGTGAAGTGTAGGACGCGAGGTGATTGAGGGGGTCAGGTTCCTGCTTTTGGTTTGGAAGATGTGTGAGGGGGTAAGATGGTAACCATGTGATGGAATTGAGGTGCCAGGTTATGTGTGGATCTTGCCAGGGAAGTTATCCAGAAGTTGGAGCAGGTTTTACTTCCTCTAGCTTTTCTTGAGTAACCCCTGAGCTGAGACAATGAAATCCCTCCAAAGTCTCTTGCCCCAACTCACAACAGAGCAGTCCTTTGGAGGCTTCTATCCACTGAATGATTATCCATCAGAGCTTTCAATTTCCAGCACAATTCCTAAAGCATTAGCTACTTTGGGACTTCTCCATGGTCCTTGTGGACAACTGCATTCTACGTTGCTACAATTACTATCTTTGCATCAGCAGATCTAGGCCCAGATAAAACGCCAAATTAGTTGTTGAAAGTTGATTGTGTTTGCCCACACCAATGATGCCTCCAGGCTTGTTCTAAGCTATTACTGAAAGAAGTCAGTTGACTTTTGCAGTAAAATTAGTGACTTTTCAGGCCTTCATTGTCATTTATGCATCAATGCTTTGGTGTACTACAAAAAATCATATTTTGCCTTTTTTCTTTCCGGCATATTTATATCTCAGGATATGTTTAGTCGAGGTCTAAAGCAAACCTCCAACATAAAACATTAGGGAGTGTGTCATTTACATAATTAGGCCCATGGCAAAATATTTTTGCTCTTTTACACCACTATCACTGTTTCTGTAAGCATTTCAACTAATCAAAATGTTAATCCTCCCAGGCTACCAAACACTCAGAATTCTTGCAATTGCCCTGAGTCAGACGAGTGTAAAATAAAGTTCGGAATTTTAGGGAAACAAAGTAATTTTTGTTGATTTTATTACTATTTCTGACGCAATTATTTTTCAATTTCTCCTCACTGGGGCCTTATATTTTTGTTTATTTGATTATATTTTATGGGTTCAGTACAAGTCATATTAAAAATTAAAAAGCTGAATGAAAAGTTCCTAGACTGCACAAACAATAGTTTAGAACAGACGGGATAAAAACCGAAAGAACTGCGAATGCTGTAGATCAGGACCCTTCTGAAGAAGGGTCACCGGACCCGAAACGTTAAGTCTGTTTTTTACCTTCACTGAGCTTTTCCAGCAACTTTGCTTTTGTTGTGTTGAAAAGACAGGACATCGGCGCAAAGTAAAAATGCTTAGAGGCAGGTGCAGAAATGATGGGCTGAATGGCCTCCTTTAGTGTGGTAAGAATTCTGTGACTCTGTGATTGATCGTTTGTAAATTTAATCATCATATACAAAGGAATACACAATGGGAGTTCAGTGTTTCTGTTAGTTTTCAATTGTTCACCACCTTGCCCTCATGTTAATGTGCATTCCTTTCATTTTGCAGAACATTAATTGTAGGCTGCAAACAGGAAGCACAAATTAGGTGTAATTTCTTGATGACAGCACACAGGCAATTCCACAGCATTGGGGATGAATGCACTCAGCAAGCCCTGTGCTTTAGACTGAATGCAGCAGGGAATCAGCTGAATTTTCAAACTGCCCAAGAAGAACCCACAGGATAAAACAGAGCATTAAAATATTTTCGTGCTTTTGGTGCTGAGCGATGATTTAATTCAGGATTGACGTTCTTCTCTCTGTGGTTCTAATGCATCAACAAGATACAGTGGAAGCTGGACAGGAAGAGAAAAATAACACCAAATGTGAATCTGTGCATTTCCCAACAAGTGTATCTGTTGGTAGAAAAATGTCTGAGGTGTTTTATGTGGATTTTGTTTTAAGAATTAGCAGTGACATTCAGTATAAAAGTACGCAAGAGCAAAGAGCAGAGGTTTTCTATTCTTGCTGCCAAAGTGGACAAGCTCATATTTTCCCACATTATACTCCACTCGTCCACTCACTCAACCTATCGCAATCCCTTGTATACATCTTATGTCCTCTCGACAGCATATTTTCAGACCTATCTTTGTGCCTTCAACAAACTGAGTGCCTAAATATTCGGTCCCTATATTCAGTGAACCCAGTGCGGCACAGATCAACCCCAGATTTGAACTGGTTTTCCAAAGCACCCCTAAACCAGGAATCGTCAATTGAACTGTGATGAATTTTTACATTCTTGTTCCCTTCTTATTTACGACTTCTGTCGTTAATTTAGGTGCTGTGGTATGACAGCTTATAAAACGTTTCACTGTATTTTTTTGGTAAAAATACACATGACAATAAATTGCTATTCTATTCTATTCAATTGGTTTTGAAATAGGTTTATACATTATGCGCACGGAGTAAGGAAATTCTTCCAGGAACTTTCTGGATATATGGTCTGAACAAGTGCACCAGTGATCAGAAAGAACATCAGAAGACAAGCTCAGAGATTTGCTTGCAATCTTAATTCATACCTTATACACTTTTCCGGCAATATTCCCAGACGGGTACAGAATGCTTTTCCAAAGAGTATGCAAGAACCTGTTTTGCTAGGCTGATCCTGATCCTAATGCAATTTCATAGAACTTCAATCACAACTTTTTTGGATGTGGGTGTTGCTTTCTAGGTCAGAATTTATCGCCCAACCCTAATTGCTCTTGAAAGTTAGTGGTGAGTTGAGCTGTCTTCTTGAACCTGTGCAGTCCTTGCACTGACAATGCTGAAGGAATGGCGTTTTGGTTTAATGACTCAGCAGCAGTGAAGGAGCGCTGTTGTAGTTCTATGTCAGATTGGCATGTGGCTGGGAGGGGAACTTGCAAGTGGTGATACGGCCCTGCAGCTGCTGCCCTCGCTCTGCATGGCAGAGGTCACAGGTCTGGAAGGTTGAAACGACCATTAGTGAGTTATTGCAGAGCATCTAGTAGATGGTACACAATGCTACCACGGCGCATCAGAGATGGAGGGAGTGAATGCTGACAGTTGTGATTGGGGCACCGCTCAAATGGACAGCTTTGTACTGGGTGAAGTAGAGCTTCCTGAGTGTTTTACCAGCAATGCACTGGTATTGTTGCACATCACAGAACATGCATTCAGCAGAAATCTGTTAAGAAAGAGGACAATTAAACTGGAAACACACTTACTATTAGAAACCAGCTCCATAATTCCAGAAACAGCTAACTGCAGAGGAAGTCTGTCTTCATTAAATTTTAATTTTAATTTAATTCCCTGGTTATGGAACAAGAAATTTGGCTCCTAGCACCATTGGGACAGGTGCTACAAATGTCAAAGGCCCTCAGAATAAAGTATCCTGAACTTGCGCTGCAGCCTGCACAATGGCCTCTGCTGGGAAGGGATCTCACCTGGTCATGTCAGATTTCAAACAGAAGCAGCCTGAAGAACATAACCTTCTGCCCTCAACAGGTCTATAATTCAGGGACCAGAATGGCAATGCTTGCTGACACTTGGGAGTATGCGCAGTAGCAGTGAAATGTTACAAATATATTTAAATAATGAGTAATAAAAACCTAACAAACGCCTAAAAGTGAAAAAAAGTAAAAGTACATCAAAGAATAGAAAAAAGATCAAACAAAATTATTTGGATGAGAATATAGAAGGCATGGTTAGTAAGTTTGCGGAAGACACCAGAATTGGTGGTATTGTAGACAGTGAAGAAGGTTTTCTAAGATTACAAAGGGATCTTGATCAAACGGGTCAATGGGCTGAAAAATGGCAGAAGGAGTTCAATCTGGACAAATGTGAGGTATTGCATTTTGGTGCAACAAACAAGGGTAGGGCTTATTCAGTTAATGGCAGGACCTTGGGTAGTGCTGTAGAACAGAGGGGCATAGAAGTTCAGGTGAATAATTCTTTGAAGTTTGCATCACATATAGACAAGGTGGTTAAAAAGGCATTTGACACAATTGCCCTCATTGTACAGTCCTTTGAGTGTAGGAGTTAGGAAGTCATGTTGAGGTCGTGAGGACATTATGAGGCCTCTTCTAGAATACTGTGTCCAGTTCTGGTCACCCAGTTATATGAAGGATATTATTAAGCTGGAGAAGGTTCAGATGACACTTACCAGGATGTTGCCAGATATGGAAGGTTTGAGTTATAAAGAAAGGCTGATAGGCTGAGACTTTTTTCACTGAAGCAGAGGAGGTTGAGAGGTGACCTTATGGAAGTTTATAAAATAGTGAGAGGTATAGATAGAGTTAATGACAGTTGTCTTTTCCTTAGGATGGAGGAGTTCAAGACATAGGGCTCACATTTTTAAGGTAAGGGCAGAGAAATTTTTAAAAAGACACAAGGGGCAAATTTTTTACACAGAGGGTGCTTCGTGTGTGAAATGAACTTCCTTAGGAAGAGGTGGACCTGGGTACAATTACAATGGTTAAAAGACATTTGGATAAGTACATGAATAGGAAAGGTTTGGAGGGATATGGTCCAGGAGTAGGCAGGTGGGACTAGTTTAGTTTGAGATTATGTTCGGCATGGACTGGTTGGATGGAACGGTCTGTTTCTGTGCTGTATGACTCTATGACTCTACAAACGTAATGGTTTTCATTTTTAAAAATTACGACATTATATTGCACATGCTTATGTGCTGTCTGAAAAAACTGGAAGTGAGCCAACACAGTCAGCATTTACCATAGGAGCTTTTGTTTCAGCAACCATGTAGGAACCTACAAACATATAAACAATAAATTAACAGTAGGCCCTTTGAGCCTGTTCTGCCATTCAAAAAGATCTGCAGAAGGTTTCTCAATAGCTTGAGAAAAGTCAGAAAGGATAAATTGCTCATAGTAACTGTTTAGCAAAACAAAAGCAACATTACTGATTGCTGCAAACAGGTAGTTGGCAATACAGGAATGTAAGACTATCAGGTTATGCAGGAATGTAGTATTGAGGTTAAGATCAAACATGATCTTTTTGAATGGCAGAGCAGGCTCGAAGGGCCTACTGTTAATTTATTGTTTACATGTTTGTCGGTTCCTACATGGCTGCTGTGGTGAATGCCGACTGTGTTGGCTCACCTCCAATTTTTTCAGACAGCACATAAGCATGTGCAATATAAGACATATTTTAAAAATTAAAAAAAAGTCTTTGGTTGGACTCTTTTTTCCCTATTGTCCAATGTACTTTTTAATCTTTTTTTCCATTTTTAGGTGTTGTTAGATTTTATTACAGTTAATTTAAATATATTTGTAACACTCCACTGCTACTGCATGTTCTCCTGAGTTGCCATTCTTGTATCTGAATGATAGAACTTCTACAGATCACAGCAACCATTTACATTTTTAAAACGCTATTTCTATTTTGCAAAAGTTCAGCCCAGATAATAAGTGGACATGAGGTTCATTTTAGACACATTTCTCTTTCAACGTGTCACTTCATCTAAAAAGTGAAGCTAAGATATAAATGAAATGATTGTCTGGTTCATCATTGTTATGCTCATTAACGAAAATCAAGTGGGTACTTTCAGGTTGTTGAGCAGTTTAATTTGGATTATTACATGTTATATTCTATTGGACAGCTTAGTAAATCTCCATGTGAAATAGTGGAAAGTGACATTCTTATAGTTGGGTGGTGACCGTGCATAATGACCACACAGTTACTCTCCAACTAGCCTTGAAGTCACCACAAAGGACAAATTCACACAGTTGTTAACCTATAGTGCTTCAATTTCATTTTGTAGGTTTATATAGAAACTACAGCACAGAAATGAGCCAAACTGATCAACATTTTTTTTATTCATACATGGGATGTGGATGTTGCTGGTTGGCCCAGCACTTATTGCCCATCCCTAATTACCCAGGGAGCAGATGCTGTGTGTCTGGAGTCGCATGTGGGCCAGACGAGGTGAGGACGGCAGCTTCCTCACCTAAAGAACATTGGTGAGCTAGATGGAATTTTCCCCAACAATTGATCATGGATTAGTTGTCATCGTTGGACACTTAATTCCAGATTTTTATTGGAGTCAAATTACACCATCTGCCATGGCAGGAATCCAACCCAGGACCCCAGAGCATTACCTGGCTCTCTGTAACGATAATACCACTTGGCCACCAGCTCCCGTCAATGCTGGTGTTTATACCATAATAACAGCTACAATACTGGCATCTACCTGACAATGTGGAAAATACACCATGTAGATCATGTCCATAAAAATAGGAAATATCCAATCCATCGGTCCACTCTCAACTGAGGTGTTGGAAACAGTGTTATCAAGCAATATTTGCACCCCACTGCTGAGATTCAATTCTGCCAGGGTCACTCACTTCATTGCAGTCTTGGTCCAAATATGGATAATAGCTGAGCTCCATTAGTGAATGCCTTTGACATTGTTTGCATTTGACTGGTAGTTACATCAAGTAGCTCAGGCAAGTTTAAAGTCAATGCGAAATAAAAACTGAAAGAATTGCGGATGCTGTAAATCTGGAGCAAAAACATAAGTTGCTGGAAAAGCTCAGCAGGTCTGGCAGCATCTGTGAAGAAAAAAAAATCAGAGTTGACGTATTGAGTCCAGTGACCCTTCCTCAGTACTGGCTCTGAGGAAGGGTCACCGGAACCGAAACATAACTTCTGATTTATTCTGCACAGATGCTGCCAGACCTGCTGAGCTTTTCCAGCAACTTCTGCTTTTGTTTAAAGTCAATGCGACTTGGTGGAAGGGTTACTTCTTCACTGGTTTCAGTCAGACCACGCACAAAATGCAGATTGTTATGATGTAGGAGGGTACACCTGGATATCACTACTGGAGTTCCTCAGGGTAGGTCCAACCACCTTCAGCTGCTTCAATGATTTGTCCTCCATCTTAAAGTCAGAATGGTGATATTTACTTCTGATTATGCAACTTTCAGCTCGATTTGCGACACTTCAGAAACTGGCAAAGTCAATATCTTGATGCAATAAGGCCAGGACAACATCTAGTTTGGGTTGATTACAGCAAGAAACATTCATAACACATGCATGAAGCAATAACCGTCTCCCACAAAGGGAAAATTGAATCATCATCTGCCCTGGCATTTGATCCCTATTATCAACATCATGAGGATTACATAGACCAGAAACCTAACTGGACTAGCCATATAAATACTATGGCTACAAGAGTAGGTCAGAGGAATACTGAAGCAGGTGACTCACCACCCCCCAAACTCCTCAAAGACTGTCCATCATCAGCCAAGCACAAGGCAAGAGTGTGATGGAAAATTCTCGACTTGATAGAAAATATTAAGCTCCAAAAACGCTCAAGAAACTGAACACCATGCAAGATAAAGCAGTCCACTTGATCAACACCCCACCCAAAAAACATTTACTCCCTTAATCACCAAGATGCTGTTTGTGCAAAGTTTGCACATTCTGCAAAGATGCACTGAAGCAACACATCAAGCCCTTTTCAACAGTGCTTATCAAACCTCCTTAAAGGACAAGTGTAGCAGATCCATGAGAACACCACTACCTGTGAATTCCCCTCCGAAGCACACACCATCTCAACTTCAACTCATAACTTTCACTGTGACTGGGTTAAATTGTTGGAATCACCTTCCTAACAGCATTTGGATATTCTGACACCACATGGACTTTGTTTTACATTATTTCATTGAATGGAGGTGTTGTTAGTAAGGCCAACATTTACTGTCCATCCCAACTTCCTCAAGAACTGTGTGCCTTGCTAGGGCCATTTGAGTGGGCAAGAGTCAACCACATTGTTGTGTGGCTAGAGTTACATATAGGCCACACCCACTGGGCAGATTTCCTTCCCTAAAACACATGAGTGAACCTGATGAGTTTTACAACAAATGACACCGGTTTCATGGCACCATTATTGAAACTACACTTGGATTCTTGATTTATTGGTTGAATTTAAATTCCACCAGCTGCCATGATGAGATCGAATGAGCACAAAATCAATCTGTGCCTCTGGATTATTAATCCAGTGAAGTTATTGATGTCAACAGTGTTTTATTGGATTACATTTACCAACAACGCCACTGGCAGTTCAAGAAAGCACCTCACCATCTCCTTCTCAAGTGCAGTTAAGGATCGAAAACAAATGGTGGCCTAATCAGTGATGCCCACATCCCATGAAAGCATTTAAAAGAAATGCAAGACTTAGAAAACATCCTCAGGCACTTATTTTCCACACCTACTCTCCATCTCCCTTACCAAACTGGCAAAGTCAATATCTTGATGCAATAGGTGCAGGATAACACTTACGTTTGGGTTGATTACAGCTGTGCAGATGAAATGTTGTATCCTGTGTGTCTGATCAATGGCTATTGTGCCAAAGCACAACAAATCTTCTCATTTGATGCTTTATTAATTGGAACACCGACATCTATGTAAGGTTAGAAAAAGACTGCGCTGTCCATAATTATCAATTTTCTGTTGAAGAGGCTTGAATCAAATGTAAACTAATTTGAGAGGATGCTGCTTCCCCATATCAAGAGCTCATTTCAATTAAAAGTGGTTGGCTGTCCTTTACAATCACATAACCACTAATATGCAACTTGTGTCAGTTTTGAGTTTGACACTTTCAACTCGTGAACATTCGGACTGCATTTTGAAGCCTTCAAAAATGATTCCTTTCCTCATTTTTATTGTCTTGCATCATATTAGATTTCTCCAGTACCCTGTTGTATATGTTATATCTTGGATATATCCAGAGATGATACTAGTTTTGTAGTAACATGTTTTATCCTCGATGCTTTAAAATGTCTCCTCCATGCTTCAGCTCCGGCTTCCAGTTCTTCCTAAAGCTTTGCTTACTTTTCCAAGTTGGCATTCAGGCATTGCCAATTAAGCACAGCAAAAGCCAGTAGTAAACCATAAATAACAATCTTTTTCATTCTTTTATGGGATGTGGGCATTGCCAACTGGACCGGGAATGTTTGCCCATCCCCAAGGTGGTGATGAGCTGCCTTCTTGAACCATGGAGTCATAAAGTATGGAACCAAACCCTTTGATCCAACTTGTCCTTGCTGACCAGATATGCTAAGCGGATCTAGTCCCATTTGCCACGATTTGGCCCATATCCCTCTAAACCTTTCCTATTCATATACACATCCAGATGCATTTTAAATGCTGTAATTGTACAAGCCTCCACCACTTCCTCTGGCAGCTCATTCCATACACGCACCACCCTCTGCGTGAAGAAGTTGCCCCTTAGGTCCCTTTTAAATCTTGCCCCTCTCACCTTAAACCTATGCCCTCTAGTTTTGGACTTCCCCCACCCGGGGAAAAGACTTTGCCTATTTACCCTATCCATGCCCCTCAAGATTTTATCAACCTCTGTAAGGTCACCCCTCAACCTACAACACTCCAGAGAAAATAGCCCCAGTTTATTCAGCTTCTCCCTTATAGCTCAACCCTGGCAACATCTTTGTAAATCTTTTCTGAATCCTTTCAAGTTTCATATCATTCCTATAGAAGGGAGACCAGAATTGCACTCAGTATTCCAATAGTGGCCTAATCAATGTCCTGTACAGCCGCAACATGACCTCCCAACTCCTATACTCAATGCACTGACCAATAAAGGCAAGCATACCAAATCTTTCTTCACTATCCTGTCTACCTCAGACTCCACTTTCAAGGAACTATGAACCTACACCCTAAGGTCTCTGTTCAGCAACACTCCTCAGGACCTTATCTTTAAGTGTGTAAGTCCTGACCTGATTTGCCTTTCCAAAATGTAGCACTTCACATTTATCTAAATTAAACTCCATCTGCTACTCCCCAGCCCATTGACCCATCTGGTCAAGGTCCTGTTGTACTCTGAGGTAACCTTCTTGTCTGTCCACTACACCTCCAATTTTTGTGTCATCTGCATACTTACTAACCATACCTCCTAAATTAACATTCAAATCAATTATATAAATGATGAAAAGCAGTAGACCCAGCACCGATCCTTGTGACACACCGCTGGTCACAGGCCTCCAGTCTGAAAAGCAATCCTCCACCACCACCCTGTCTCATCTACCTTCGAACCAGTTGTGTATCCAAATGGCTAGTTCTCCCTCTATCCGTGTGACTTAACATTGCTAACCAGTCTACCATGTTGACTGCCTTACTGAAGCCCATATAGATCACACCCATCATTCAGCCCTCATCAACCCTCTTTGTTATTTCTTCAAAAAACTCAGTCAAGTTAGTGAGCCACAATTTCCCATGCACAAAGCCATGTTAACTATCCATAATCAGTCCTTGTCTTTCCAAATACATGTAAATCCTGTTCCTCAGGATTCCCTCCAACAACTTGCCCACCACCGATGTTGAGCTCACTGGTCTATAGTTCCCTGGCTTTTCCTTACCATCTTTATTAAATAGCGGCACAACGTTAGCCAATCTCCAGTCTTCTGGCACCTCACCTGTAGCTACACGATGGTACAAATATCTCAGCAAGGGGCCCAGAAATCACTTCCCTAGCTTCCCACAGAGTTATAGGATACACCTGATCAGGTCCCGGGGATTTATCCACCTTTATGCATTTTAAGATGTCCAGCACCTCCTTCTCTGTAATATGGACATTTTTCAAGATGTCGTTATTTATTTCCCCACATTCTATATCTTCCTTATCCTTCTCCACAGTAAACACTGATGCAAAATACTCAATTTCATATCTCCCCCATCTCCTGTGGTTCCACACATTAGGTGGCCTTGCTGATCTTTAAGGGGCCGTACTCTCTCCCTGGTTATCCTTTTGTCCTTAATGTATTTGTAGAATCCCTCTGAATTCTCCTTAACCCTACTTGCCAAAGTTATCTCATGTCGCCTTTTACCATCCTGATTTCCCCCTTAAGTATACTCCTACTGCCTTTATACTCTTCCAGGGAATCACACAATTTCTGCTGTCGATACCTCTCATTTGCTTCCTTCTTATTCTTGACCAAAACCTCAATTTCTCTATTTATTCAGCATTCCTTACACCTACCAGCCTTGCCTTTCACCCTAACAGGAACACACTGTCTCTCGACTCTCACTATCTGTGTCGGAAGTCAAATAGTTCAAACTTTATCCTCAAAACAATGACAATTTGTCTTTGAGATGCATTGCTGGAAAAACATAGACCTGGTCGGCATGCATAATTGACAGGATCTGTGTCAGAGCCAAACAGGATTGTTTGCACAATCAGCAGATGAAAATAAAAGGTCTACTGCTTTATGGTGCTGCAGTGATGGTGTTTTGTCTATTGTTCTCCACACAATTTTTGTCATTTCCTATTCTCACTGGAAGAAGTTGGTAAAACTGCAATTAAATACATTATTATTTTATTTTTTGTTAAATCAATAATTTCTTGAAGTGGTAACTCTTTGCATAACAACTGATATAAAGCTACGCAAAGTCTAATTGTACATCTGTCACCTTGAAGCCAGAGGTCAAAACCCTGCAAACTGCAATATATAATTAATAAAAGGATTAACAACCTGCTGCAAACCTGGACTATTTTAAAGAAATACAGCTTCACTTAAACAATAAAAGGCATAACTGATAATGAGGCACTATACAGAAGTTTCTTGGCCTTGAATTGTATCTAGCGTGGACCATTGCTCTCTAGGCAAAACAGTTTGTATTCTTCAGAACGAAATGATGATTAAATTCTACTTCCCGTGATAGCTGCTTTAATTGCAGCTGCAATAAAATATCAAGATAGAAACCACTTCAATTTTTTAGTTGATTGATTTGTTACTTATGTAATCAACAGAAAAAAAAAATTATTTTCAGTGCCATAAATTGTCAGTCTGGAAATTTGTGCTTCATCTAATAAACCATCTTAGCTTCATTGATTCAGAATTTACTCTTTGTAAGACATTTTAATAGTGATGTTGCCATTGTAATTCTGAATAGCCGAGCTTTATAACTTAATGTGACAACTTTAGTAATCTGAATTCGACAGGAACAAGTTAAACCTTCAGAGCTATGAATGAAATAAATCAAGGTCATAAGTGGATTTGTAGTTTTGATTATTCATTGGTAGAATTCTGAATATTTATAGAGTGATCATTCCACATCCGGGTAACCATTTTGTATTAGCATTATCAGTTGTCCAATTTAACCAAATAATTATAAGCTGGCCACACCGAAATGTAATATTGAGTAGAATCTTTTGTCCTTGTCCGTGGGCAAGTTTGGTGGTGTCTAAATCAGACAGGAGGCTGGCAGATGGGGATCCCGGACCTGCCTGTCTCTGCCTTGATTAAATCTGTGGTGGGAAGGCCTGTGTATAGTCTACCCAGCCTGACACCAATGAAGCCCTTAAGTGGCCAGTTACTACCATCTTAAGGCCTTCATTCAACAGCACTGATATTAACCTAGTGGTGAGTAGGGGTTGTTTCACCATGTTAGAAGCGCAACAATTAAAGTATTTTCAGGTTCCCTCATGGAGGGCTTTTATCTTTCAAAGGCACTCAAAGCCCAATCAATGGGCCTCCACGTCCAGAAGCAGGGAGTCCACTCAGAACCAGCTCTTGCTGCCAAGTCTCCTTCCCATTCCCCAGCAACCCCACCCCATGACCATCACTCCAGCCTGGCATTCAGCAATGTGTCTCACACAGGTGATATATCAGCATCAGCTCCTTGGCTAGTAGAACTTGATCCCATGGGAAGGCCAGGCACTGGCCTGTCAAATGCTTGAGTGGAACAAGGTGTAATGGGCCCTCCCAAAAAAGAGGCAAAGTTGGGGTCTCACCAGCCTTCCAGTTAGCAACTGAAACTCCTGTCACCCTAACAAGATTGTACCTATTGTTTCATTTGCTGCACATATCTGTTTTAATTTATAGGTATTTCACCAATACCAATTCTGACTTGTTGCCTATCAAGGACCTCAGTGATGAAAATAGTATACGGCCTTGTAGAAGAAAGGTATTGCCCATCACAACAAGACTGAAGAAATATCAATATGTTGCATTGACCCAAAAGTGTTGGTGACTTAGAGCAGGCTTAGGTGAAAGACCAGATTTTGGGGTGGGAAGAGGAATGTAAGAGAAATGGGCATGAGGTTGGCTGAAAACATGTTTCAGAACTTAAAGAGAAAATATAAGTTGGAAACAGATGCCAGCCTCTTTGTCTTCCTCTATTTTATTGATAACAATATGGCTGCTGAAGCTCCTCTTAAACTTCTAATTCAACCTCTTAAACATACGTCCTCCTCCCTATCCCTGAACAACTTTAAAATAAAAATTCCTGCATTAGTTCATTCTTTCCAGCATCTCAGATTATAAAACCGCTCATGTATCTCAAACTTGTCAGGTCCTATAATCTTCCAATCTTAATTCACCTAATTTTATCATGACCATAGGAACAGCAGTAGGTCACTTGGCCTCTCAATAGGATCATGGCTGATCCACATTCCTCACACCACTTTCTTGCCCTTTTCACATATCAAGTGATTCCCCTCCTGATCAAGATTCTATCTATCTCAGCGTTAAATATACACAAGGATTCTGCCCCCACAGCTCACTGTGGTCAGGAGTTCCAAAGACTCAGAACCCTCCAAGAGAAGAAATCCTTCCTCATCTCAGTCTTTAATTGGTGCCCCTTAATTCTGAGACCGCACCCTCTGGTCCTAGACCCTCCCAATGGGGTAAAACATCCTTTTAGCATTTACTCTGTCAAGCCCCTTAAGAATTCTACGCAAGCAGATGTTGCTAGAAAAGCTCAGCAGGTCTGGCAGCATATGTGAAGAGAAATCAGAGTTAATGTTTCAGGTCGGGTGACCCTTCCTCGGAACTGAGTTCCAGTAACTTCTGTGTTTGTTTCTGATTTACAGCATCCACAGTTATTTTGGTTTTTATTTTCCCTTAAGAATCCTATTTGTTTTAATGAGTTCACCTCTTATTCTTCTAAATTCCAATGGGTAGAGCTCCAACCTAGAACATAGAACAGTACATCACAGTACAGGCCCTTCGGACCACAACGACCTATTATCCTACTCTAAGATCAAACTACCCTGCATACCCTGCATTATACTATCATCCATGTGCCTATCCAAGAGTTGCTTAAATGTCTCTAATGTATCTGACTGCACTACCACTGCCGGCAGCGCATTCCACACACCCACCTCTGACATCTCCCCTATACCTTCTTCCAATCACCTTAAAATTATGCCCCCTCATAATAGCCATTTCCACCCTGGGAATAAGTCTCTGGGTATTCACTCTATCTATGCCTCTCATCATCTTGTACACCTCTATCAAGTCACCTCTCATCTTTCTTTGCTCCAATGAAAAAAGCCCTAGCTCCCTCAACCTTTCCTCATAAGACCTGCCCTCCAGTCCAGGCAGCATCCTGGTAAATCTCCTCTGCACCCTCTCTAAAGCTTCCACATCCTTGCTATAATGAGGTGACCAGAACTGAACACAATATTCCAAGTGTTGTCTAACCAGGGTTTTATAAAGCTGCAGCAAAACCTCACGGCTCTTAAACTCAATTCCCCTGCCAATGAAAGCCAACACACCATACGCCTTCTTTACAACCCTATCAACTTGGGTAGCAACTTTGAGGGATCTATGATCGTGGACCTCAAGATCCCTCTGTTCCTCCACACGGCCAAGAATCCTGCCATTAACCCAGTATTCTGCATTCAAATTCGACTTTCCAAAATGAATCACTTCACGCTTTTCTGGGTTGAATTCCATCTGCCACTTCTTTGCCCAGCTCTGCATCCTGTCAATGTCCCGTTGCAACCTACAACAGCCCTCCACACTATCCACAACTCCACTAATCTTCATGTCATCGGCAAACTTACTAACCCACCCTTCCACTTCCTCGTCCAAGCCATTTATAAAGAACACAAACAGCAGAGGTCCCAGAACAGATCCCTGTGGAACACCACTGGTCACCGAGCTCCAGGCTGAATACTTTCCATCTACTACCACCCTCTGTCTTCTATTGGACAGCCAGTTTTGTATCCAGACAGCCGAACCTGTTTCATGTTTGCTCGTAAGACAATTCCTGAACATTTTAGTGACCTGAACATTACCTCCTACTTCACCCTCGTCTGTTTTACATCCTACTGGATAGTCATTGATTTGTTAATAAAATCATGGATAATTAAAATGCTAAATCCAGCTAATATTATTGTAAGACACAACCTGTAGGACTGGTCAAAATTTCCAGAGAGAGTTCTGAATTCAAACAATTTCAACTCTGTGCACATATTTTGAATGATGATTGCAACCTTATGCCCAATACAGCGACAAGCATTTACAAATGAGATGCAGTGACAATTATTTCATGATTGGACAAACAAATGGAAGTACCACGTTGAAGGTTTAACAGTGTGTGCTACAGTGTGCGGTTCCACATTCCTTTTAGTGTCAGTTAACTCCAAATAGTATTGTGTACTTGAGCTTTATGTCTTGAACTAGATCAGAACCAGTCAAGCACATTAATTATAAGCTGTATGAATTTTTACCTGATGGGAGAAATTTAATATCTTCATTCAAAATTAAAATTTAACTCGAACTCCAAGATTAATATTCATCTGGAGAGTCACACAGTTTCTTGCATACTCCTGAAAAACAGTTTGAGCAAAGAATTGAGAGATTTCCAATAACTTAAATGCAAAAAATGAAAATCTAAATCCAACAGCAAGATTGTAAATTTTGGCATGACCTTGATGATGTGAATTTATTTCCTTTTGTGGAGATATTATCACATCCTTTAAAGGTAGTGTGCTATTTTAGAGTTATTTGTTTAATTGATTAAATCAGTACAATGTTGTGTTTGGTTAATTTGTGTGATATCATTCAGATTGTCTCATTGTAAATAGGAGATACAATGGAGTCATGTAGTGTCATTAAACTCAAATGGCGAATTCAACAAATAGGCCCAGATATTCTGATCGTTTGAGAGTTGTTGGAGTTAGTTCTTGGGGCTAAAGGGATCAAAAGGTTTGAGAAGAAAGCAGGAACAGAGTTTTGAATTGGATGATCAGCCATGATCATATTGATTGGTGGAGCAAGCTCAATGTGCCAAATAGCCTACTCCTGCTCCCAGTTTTTCCTGTTTCTATGAGCAGCATAGTCTGAAGTTGCACTAAAGAACCGTGAGGAACCTGTTAGGCAGCTGACTCCATGGCACTTGCCCAGAAAATTGAAACTTTGAATGAGCAAATTCCCTCATATCTGAAACCCTCCCCTCCCCTCTCTCCCCACCACCCACCCACCCACCCCACCACCACCATCCCAAAAGCCAATAAAATGTCAAAAACTTCAGCTTTCCAACTCAGTTAATCTTAATAGTTACTCAGTGAAAGTTAGAGGATTAAAAAGCTATTCTAACTCCTGGGTAAATGTTATACTGACCACCCTGACTTAACACTGACCAGCCCCCTTCCTGAACTGCAACTCCCCCAGATACTCTGACACCCTCAACCCGACACCCACTAAACCGACACCATCCCATTTCCCACCTGGGAACCAACTCAAACCTTCTAAATCCAATACATTGCCTTCATCTTGACCCAACTTTACATCCTCACTCCCACCAGCCTTACCCTACCCTAGCCCAACACGTCCCATCTCTGCTAGCCTGACCAACCTCTAGACCCTATACCAGACACAGCAAGCCAGTTCATATTTCCACCTCCCCTCCCGGCCCAACAAGAATAAGGCCACCATTTTACCCCTACCATCTCGCATTCACAGCTGTACCCCTCTCTCTGACCCTGTCACTCCACAAGTATCTCATCAAGGCTCATGTTCCATAACTCTTCCTACTGCATGCATCATGATCACTCAATCATTCTCACCCACCTCATCTCCCAAACTACTAGCTCCTCCTGCCCTTCGAGCTTCCTACTCACTCACGTGGGACACTTCACCGCCTCTTTTGTCCCTCACTTCCATCACATTCAATCTCTCCGTTTGTCTCATTATTGTGAGCAGTTTTGAGGCCCATACCCAAGGAAGAATGCGCTGACCTTAAAGGGAGTCTAGAGGAGGTCTACAAGAATGATCCCAGGAGTAAAGGTCTTTTCATATGAGGAGCAGTTGTGGACTCTGATTCTGTACTCAGTGGAGTTTAGAAGGATGAATGGGGATCTCAATGAAACTTACGGAATAATGAGAGGCCTGAATAGTGTGGATGTGGAGATGTTTCCATGAGTAGGAGAGACTAGGAGCCAAGGGAACAACCTCAGAGTGAAGAGATGATCCTTTAGAATTGAGATAAGGAGGAATTTCTTCAGCTGGAGTATGATGAATCTGTGGAACCCATTGCCACAGAAGGCTGTGAAGGCCAAACCATTAAATATATTTAATACAGAGACCAGTAGCTCCTTGATTAGCAAAGGGCTCAAGAGTTGCAGGAATAAAGCAGGAGAATGGGTCAAAAAATATGGAGCTGGATAAGCACAGCAGGTCAGACAGTATCCGAGGAGCAGGAAAGTCAACACTTTGGGTCAGAACCCTTGTTCAGGACCTGAAGAACGGTTCTGATGCAAAACGTTGATTTTCCTGCTTCTCGGATACTGTCTGACCTGCTGAGCTTTTCAACTCCACATTTTTTGACTCTTGCTTCCAGTATCTGCAGTGATTTCCGTCTCTATGCAGGAGAATGGGTTTGGGAAACAGATCAGCCTTGATCAAATAGAGGAGCAGACTCAATAGGAGGAACGGCCAATTCTGCTGCTATATCCTATAGATCTTATTTTAGGATAAGTTAGCGCACCGACTGGACTAATGTCCCAACAGCATCCAGGTTAACCTGCCTATAAACCCCAGACCGGTTGTACTTGATCTGCAGGACTGACCATGGTCCAATCCCCAGAGAGCAAAAGACATGGATCCCTGGACCCTGTAGGGCCAAGTGCCTGATTGCCCATGATCAACCCCCTGACCTGGAGTCAAAAGACCTCTTAGACTGTGGTAGCATTTGCTTACTGACTGAAGTTTCCTTTAAGCTCACCAAGACATCGTCACTTGCTTGAAGCACGTGCAGTGTGTTTTTGTAAATTGTTGCTACATGCTGTGGGTATGAAATTGATGCAGCATGGTGCCAAACAGTGTTGTGTCCACTCCTTTGACTGTTCAATATTCTGAACCACCACCCGCTGACTGCTCTTCCATGCAGAAGGAGAGACAATGCAAGCATTGATGTTTGTAGCAAAGTGAGTGAGTGTTAAGAAATGACTGCAACAGCCATTTAGATTTTATGAAATGTTTGTGTCCCTGTGCTCAAAGCAGCATGGCAGAAACTTCAAGTCATGGGGGTCTTTGAGCTCCAAAGTGAAATCCTGAAGGGCTGAAGTGGTGTGAGAGTCGGTCCAAGAACAGGTTTGATGCCAAATAATGATCAATGGTGCTGATGGCAATTTTCTTGGACAAATAGTGGAGGAGGATAGTGTCCATGCAAATGCAGGGACGCCACATTGAAGACAGCATTGGATCAAAGCCCAGAGAGCCAAGCATTGAGCTGCTGCCTGCAGGAAGCCACTTTGACTATCACGTTAGGAATTTGTGGCATCTAGTTTCTCAGGACAAGAGAACAGAATTGGAAACCACATAGAAATGAGGAGATTCAGACTAGTAATGAGTTGCAGATGCATGGAAACAATGTTGTCATTGCTCAATAGCAAGACTCTGAGTTCACCTTTAAATTTTAAGGGGAATATCAGAAAACAATTTCCTTGGCACAAGATTCTGCTTTTGTCACTATTGCCATACTTTCCCTCATTTCTCACCATTAGCCACAAGGCTCAAGAAAGGAGAAAATTCTACCAGGGAAATATACAGCTCACATTCTTCTGCAATCCACTGCCTGAACTTTACTTTACATATATAAGTTTGTCCTCATTTTCTCTTAATACACCTACTCCATAACCGATTTTTCTGGTCAATTCTGATCTTGTGCTAATTAAGAGTTAAATCCCAACTATATCAATAATAATTGTCTAATATTGGTAGGTAGTGTACAGATGTTCCGGAAAATTTTCAGAGTTGCTAAAGTTTTATAAAATTCTTTGTCACGCACTGCTAAAGAATTTTTACAGTATGCTGAGGTAAGGAAAACATTAATCTTACTAAAAAACAACTAACTGCGGCTTCATCTTATCATGAGGATGTGAGAGACAGCATGATCATTGTGCTGCTTCCTGTGATTATGTATACAGTCAGATCGAAGTCCTTATATTACAGTTCATGCAAATATAACCAAAACAGAAGATCAAAGCGATTGCTCGAGGGGCTTTTGTAGTGCAGTGGTAGTGTTCCTGTCTCTGGGCCAGAACTCCGTTGTTGAGGTCCTACCTGCTCCAGACATCTGAATGAGTTGATTAAAAATATTTAGAAGAGATCATTGCTTTCCCTGACTATTGATCAAGGGATTGCATTTGTATTCAATGCAGAAAGGCAATCTAAAAGATAATAGGGAGGAAAAAAAGTAACAGTTTCATGTCCGAATAAAATATATTCTTTGTCAACTTTGGATCATCATTCCATGGAAGAGTCAGAATCTACCCTGATTCCCTTACAGGTTCAGCAATTATTTTCTGAAAGCTATGACAGTGCCACCCACATTCACACAGCTACACAGTAAGTCATAAAAGTCTGAATAGGAGTTGGGTAAAGGAATACCAATTCTTGTATCTTAGAAGAACTGAAGGCTTTAGATCACAACTTCTCGAGATTTCAAAAGCAAAATACTGCAGATATCGGGTGATCTCTGATGTACAAAAGTACCATTATTAGGTTTCTATCTTACATATTTTGTGATTCCTCATGATCTGTCTCTGTAGGTCTGTCAGTGTTGCTCGGACAGATGTCAGTTTTCACTCTAAAAGAACCAGTGACTGACAGTATTGACCTTTCTCCACACTTGTGAATTATGTGGAATTTCCAGGCCATTATTATATCTATACCATTGATAAATAACTCAAAAACAGATACCCACAAATTCAAGCTATTCAAAATGCTAGCATTTTCTTTGCAACCCATTCCAAATTAATTTTCATTTGAGCATATTAATACAGGTTTTACCATGCAGCTCAATCTCATTCGAAAGCTAAAATGGAGCTTTATCAAATTTCTATCAAAACCTAAATACATTATTTTCTAAATGGTCATCATCATCTCCACATTGAATTTTAAACACATATTGGCTTGCATCTTTCAAAAAGTGTCAGTCAGTCAGGTGACAGGCAGGTTGGGAGACAGGTGACAAGGTGGTGAGATGGTAGATAGAAAAGGTATTCGGCGAGTAGAATAGCAGGGTGTTGGAGAATAAGGTGGCAGGTGAATAGGACGGGACTCTGGGAGTCGGGGGGCTGTCTCGAGGTCAAGGAGATTAGCTGGAGGTTTGTGGGCAGTGGTTGGAGTCAGGAGTTAAACTAGGCTTTTGCCAACAATCCCAAGACCACAAGGTATGAGTCAATTTCTTGAAAAATGTGTTGTATACCTTAATGTTTTCATTCTTTCATAGGAGGAGCATCGCTGAGCCAGCATTTGTTGCTAGTTTCTAGTTGCCTTAACTCAGTGGCTTGCAAGGCCATTTAAATCTTTTAATTGTAGCTTCTTTAAAAATTAGTTAAATTAATTAATTCATTTTATTTAAATTCCAGCAGCTACCAAATGGAGTTTGATCTCTTGGCTCTGGAGAATTTACCCACAACTCTGGGTTGCTAGTATAGTTACATTAGCCCTGGATCCCCGTATCATTGGTTTTTGCAATGAACATAGAGTCCGATGAATTTATATCAATAATCTTTCCTTCTAATGATCTTTTACTTATTTACAAAACACTGATTCAGTAAAACATGAAGTTCCCTGTTCATACTTTGGAATAATATATGCTGTTCTATTACAAAATATATAGAACATTTAGTGTGGTGATCCCAAAATATTAGCCAGAATTCTCTTTATTCCCTTGCTCAAACTATTGAGATTTTACAATGTATCTAAGCTGATCTTATTATTTTATGGTGTCATGACCAAGTTAGAAAGAGTGGACTGATTCCTTTCCTTGTCCCACTCCTCCAATGGCCACAAAAAATTGTGCCAATTGTATTTAGCAGCAGCTACATTACTGTCAAATATCCGACACTATGGAAAAGTGCTCAGGTATGTCCTATGTGGAAAAGCACGACAAATCCAAGCTGGCCAATTACCAACATATAAGTCATCGCGGTGATCAGCAAAATGTTTGAAAGTGTTGTCGACCATGCTATCAGGCAGGATTTGCAAAGTACTAACTCATTCACAGATGCTCAGTTCGGGTTCTACCAGGGCCAATTGGCTCCTGACCTCATTAGAGCCTTGAATTAAACATGGGCAAAAGAGCTAAACTCCGGAGGGCAGGTGAGAGTAACTGCCCTTGGCAGCAAGGCAACTTATGACGGAGGGTGGCAGCAAGGAGCCCACGCATAACTGGGGTCTATGGGAATCAGGAGCCAAACTCTCCACTGATTGGAGTCATACCTAGCACAAAGGAAGATGTTTATGATTGTTTGAGGTCAATCATCGCAGCCCCAGGCCATCCCTGTAGAAGTTCATCAGGGTAGTGTTTTTTGTCCAACAATCTTCATAAATGACCTACCCTCCTTCAAAAGGATAGAAGTGGGGATGTTCACAAATAATTGTACCAGTCACAACTGCTCAGATTCTGAAACAGCTCATGTCACATTCGGAAAGACCAGGATGATGAGCATGCTTAGTGGCAATTAATATTTGTGTAAAGACCATCTCCAAACTGAGAGACTCTAACCATCACCACTTTAAGATCATTGCATTGCCACAATGATGCCACCCCGAAAGCTGCAGGAACAGCATCTCATATTTCGATTGCGAACCCTTCAGCCCAAAGGTATCAATATGGACTCCACAAGCTTCAAAATCTCCCCTCCCCCAACCACATCCCAAAACCAGCCCAGCTCGTCCCCGCCTCCCTAACCATTCCTCCCACCTCAAGCCCCACCCCCATCTCCTACCCACTAACCTCATCCCGCCTCCTTCATCTGTCCGTCCTCCCTGGACTGACCTATCCCCTCCTTAACTCCCCACCTACACTCACCTTTACTGGCTCCAACACCACCTCTTTGACCTGTCTGTCTCCTCTCCACCTATCTTCTCCTCTATCCATCTTCTATCCCCCTCCCCCCTCTCCCTATTTATTTCAGAATCCCCTTCCCCTCCCCCATTTCTGAAGAAGGGTCTCGACCCGAAACGTCAGCTTTCCTGCTCCTCTGATGCTGCTTAGCCTGCTGTGTTCATCCAGCTCTACACCTTGTTATCTGTAAAGATGACCTTATGATTTATCAAACTAGATTTTATTCTAGGATCTGACTTGACTTGTATCACCATTTGATGAGATCATAACACTTTACTCTAAGGCCCAGAGGTAGATATGTGCAACAGATAAACTATGGTCGAAATGCCATAGGACACATCAAATAGCAAATTCACTCAAGACAGATCCCACAGAATTCTCAGCAATTCTTCACATTTGAAGATTTGGCTTTGAAATTCCTTCAAAAGTCACTCAACTATGGACTAACCCAATGACCTCTTACATCTTAATAGTTCATTTTCCTTTCCTGGTAATGTGTTCCTCTAAAGTCTTGAGTCTTCTCTCCGGGCCCATTGGACGTAAACTTACAGATTTTTTTAGCAGACAGCTAGCTTTACTATGCAAGTACTGCCCCAGCTTTCTCTAAGCTACAATATTTCTCACCTGCATCAAGCAAATTCTGTTTGTGGGCTTCCTTCAGCCCATTCTCAGTTGCACTGAACTATTAATGGATCACAGGCTTGTTCTGAGCTCTCACAGCTCCAGGATTTTTTTTTAATACCTAACCCCAACCTTTAGCTGCACAATGACTGCTTCCCAGGATGTGTCTGAGCCCTAACTTCTTAGAGCCTGTGATAGCAGCACCCCTTTCAGGATACAGTCACCTCTCCCTACTGCCAACCACATGACTCAAATTGACTCTGATTCTTGAACAGTTGGTCACTGACACTTGAACAGTTTTGGGTAACCTATTAAAAACTTCACAACAAGCCTGAGAGGTAGCAAGAACTGCAGATGCTGGAGTCAGGGATAACACAGTGTGGAGCTGGATGAACACAGCAGGCCAGGCAGCATCAGAGGAGCAGGAAAGTTGATGGTTCGGGTCGGGACCCTTCTTCAGAAAATTCACAACAAACACTTCCCATATTACTAGGCAGGATTAAATGTAACTAATATTGGGTCACTACGTTCCCTGAATGTTACAATTCTCCAACTAACTTTCTCTCCACAATCGCTAATTTCTGAACACATGGACACACATGGAATCACCACAGTAGACTTTGACATTTTTTAAAGTAGTTCATGTTTTGTTAATATTCACATGTATTATGGGCTCTAGAATCTTTATTCAATTTGACAGTATCTGAAATTTGATTACTGTCAACGTGAGAATGGAAATGAAAATTTGATGTAAGTCATTGCCCCAGTCGCACAAAAAAGGAAGTCAAATTACACAGCAAACTATTTAGATGCACAAATTGCATAATAATATTACTTTAAGATTCTATGCTACCTAAAATAAATTGAGTATTTTGCTTCAACCCAAGTAAATTGATTGCCCTATCTGACACTTCTTTTACTTGTAGAAAGTTAACATATACATGTGAATCTCTGTAACCATGATGAATGCCGAGTGACAGTATAGCATAACATAAGCAGATTATTTCCGTCTTCTGTGAAATGAAGCAGTCAAAAAGCGCACAAAATAGCATTTGTATTTACTTTTATAACAGGTGATACATTATCCAATATCTCAGAAGGAAATACACAGAATCTTCAGCACAGAATCTGTGGTATATGCCTATGTTGATATTCCAAATGAACATTCTCACACTCTAATTACTCTTCCCACTCTGCTCCAATTTCTCTTTATTCTCTTCATCTTCATATGCATCGGCCTCCCCTTGAATACAACGGGTGCTATGTTACCTCCTTAAACCAGTCTGTGCGGCCATGAACTTTACATTTCCACCATGCTGTGTAAATAAATTCTTCTTACATTCCTTACCTCATCTGTTAGTGACTATCTTATTTGTATACTGTTTTATAGAGTCATAGAACTTTACAACATGGAAACAGACAAACAACATGGTCCAACTCATCCATACTGACCAGGTATTCTAAATGGATCTGGTTCCATTTGCCAGTATTTGGTCCATTTCCCTCTAAACCTTGCCTACTCACATACCCATCCAGATGCCTTCTTAGTGTTGTAATTATACCAGCCTCCACCACTTCCTCTGGCAGCCCATTCCACACACCACCCTCTACATGATAAAGTTGCCCCTTTGGTCCCTTTTAAATCTTTTCCCTCTCGCCTTAAACCTATGCCCTCGAGTTTTGGACTCCACTACTCTGGGGAAAAGATTTTGGCTATTCATTCTATCTATGCCCCTCATGATTTTATAAACTTCTATGAGGTCACCCCTCAGCATCCAATGCTCCAGGGAAAATAGCCCCAGCCTATTCAGCCTCTCCATAAGCTCATTTTCCTCTCTTCCTTTTACTTTGAATTCATAGAATCATAGAATCCCTACAATGTGGAAACAGGCCCTTCGTCCCAACAAGTCCACACCGAACCTCAGAGCATCCCACCCAGACCCATCCCCCTATAACCCAACTAATCTACACATCCCTGAACACTACAGGCAATTTAGCATGGCCAATCAACCTAACCTGCATATCTTTGGACTGTGGGAGGAAACCTGAGCACCCGGAGGAAACCCACACAGACATGGGGAGAATGTGCAAACTCCACACAGACAGTCGCCCGAGGCTGGAATCAAACCCGAGTCCCTGGCACTGTGAGGCAGCAGTGCTAAACACTGTGCCACCATGCTGCCCAATTAATATGCATTTCCAAGAATGTTCTTTTACGAAACAAAAAAAAACATACTTGCCAAGCTGCAATTATGGACTAAGGATAAGTTTATTAAAATAAATGCTCTTAATGAAAGATGTGGGTTTTATGTACAGCAGCTGCTTATAAACAATGAATTCCCTATGTAACACATTGGCAATTTCACTTCTCTAACTAGGCATCTCCATGAGCAGCAGTTATCAATTAGGACTATATATTGGAACTTGCATTTTATAATTCTAATTTTATAATTCATTTTATAATTACAACAGGCATTCATCCTGTTCGTCTGGATCGGATTCAGTGTTCCATTGGTCACAGAACACTGATCTACTCCACTCCTCCAATCAGTCCCATTGTACTACATGTCCTTAATATATAACTCAGATTAAAACCATTACACATCAATTTATAATATTTTTTAGACTGGTCTCTACTCTTTTGACAGGATCAAATCTCTTGTTGAAGGAGAAGCTCCAAACTCTCCCATCACTGCTCATTGCTGATTCAACTGAGTCTGTCCATTCTGGCTAATTCAGATGACAATTATCCCTTGATGCTCAATGTCAGGAGGCTGAGCTTCAGGCATAAGGCTCTGGTCTCTGATGTGACTAGATCTGCAAAATGATGTTCAGAGTATGAAAGTTGTCAATGTGACCAAAACTCTCAATATTTATGCCACAAAGTCATTCTGGAAAAGTACAGGAGACTTTATCAAGGCATTTGCTCTTTTGTAGGGCTATTCAGCCATTCCCTATTGACCAGCTCAATTTATGTAATTTGACAGAAGCCCCTACACAGATGACTGAGCAAGTCATTAAGTAATGTTATAGACTACAAAGCTGCAGAGCAAAAGCAGGAGAGAGGACACCTGATAACTCTTTCTTTTTGGGTGCAGGCAATGAACCTTTTCTTGTGCTATAAAATATGATTCTGGGACTGTTGTGGTTTTTAAGAAGAGTTCTATATGGAAAGCAAATTCAGGAATGTGAAGTACAATGACTGTCAATGATAAGGAAAGAGTTATAAAGAAAAGTTAGAGCAATGGAATCATTAGCAGTTTGGTTTCTGCACGGTATTTTGTTCTCTTGTGAACTGTTTTGCAGAAACATTTTGCAATAAGGTCAGTGGACGTATATTCAGTTCTGAGGAAGGATCACCAGACCCAAAATGTTAACGCTGACTTTTCTTCACAGATGCTGCCAGACCTGCTGAGCTTTTCCAGCAACTTCTGTTTTGGTTCCTTAAATTCTGTACACATTTTTGCTTTTTTCATACCAAAAAGATACAGTTCAAATAAAGTAAAAGCTGAAAGAACAAGTCAGGTCATTCAGAGAAAATTCAGTCACACAATGGCATTCTCTTGTTTTTTTGTACCAGACAATTCCCTAAGCAAAGCTGTTATTTGTTCGAACTTCACAAACAGTTCAAAGTCCTTCTTGGTGAATGTTAATTAACTGCTTGAGAAGATTGCTTTTCTTTACTCTCCTGACTCATGGTCTGAATTGGCTTTTTCAAACAAAACAGGGGTCAAAGTTTGTTCTTTTTAAGACATGTCCAACTCCCACACACTGGTACAATTAAGAGAGAAGTCAATCCATTGTTCTAGTATTGCATTTGCTGTACACACATTAATTTTAGAGAGTAGTGATTGTTGCTCAGCTAAATAACTACTTATTTTCCAGAAACATAAGTGGGCTATTTGTAAGAGTGTCCACCCACACAGATCTCCCATTACTACCAGAGAGTCCAAAACTAGAGGGCATAGGTTTAAGGTGAGAGAGGAAAGAGTTAAAAGGGACCTAAGGGACAACTTTTTCATGCAGAGGGTGGTATGTGTATGGAATAAGCTGCTAAAGGAAGTGGTGGAGGCTGGTACAATTGCAACGTTTAAAAGACATCTGAATGGGTACATGAATAGGAAATGTTTAGAACATAGAACATAGAACATTACAGCGCAGTACAGGCCCTTTGGCCCTCGATGTTGCGCCGACCTGTGAAACCAATCTGAAGCCCATCTAACCTACACTATTCCTTTATCATCCATATGTTTATCCAACAACCATTTAAATGCCCTTAAAGTTGGCAAGTCTACTATTGCTGCAGGCAGGGCATTCCACACCCTTACTACTCTGAGTAAAGAACCTACCTCTGACATCTGTCCTATATCTATCACCCCTCAATTTAAAGCTATGTCCCCTCTTGCTAGCCATCACCATCCGAGGAAAAAGACTCTCACTGTCCACCCTATCTAATCCTCTGATCATCTTGTATGTCTCTATCAAGTCACCTCTTAACCTTCTTCTCTCTAACGAAAACAGCCTCAAGACCCTCAGACTTTCCTCATAAGACCTTCCATCCATACCAGACAACATCCTGGTAAATCTCCTCTGCACTCTTTCCAATGCTTCCACATCCTTCCTATAATGCGGCGACCAGAACTGTACGCAATACTCCAAGTGCAGCCGCACCAGAGTTTTGTACAGCTGCAACATGACCTCATGGCTCCGAAACTCAATCTCTCTACCAATAAAACCTAACACACCATACGCCTTCTGGAGGGATATGGACCAAATGCTGGCAAACAGGACTCGATTAATTTAGGATATCTG
Source organism: Rhincodon typus (assembly GCF_021869965.1). Classification (NCBI taxonomy): domain Eukaryota; kingdom Metazoa; phylum Chordata; class Chondrichthyes; order Orectolobiformes; family Rhincodontidae; genus Rhincodon; species Rhincodon typus. The sequence continues at coordinate 47,953,230 of NC_063348.1, forward strand.
GTCGGCATGGACAAGTTGGACCGAAGGATATGTTTCCGTGCTGTGTATCTCAATAACTCTATGACCTATTATAGAGTCATAGAGGTATACAGCATGGAAATGTGTTCCCAGTCTTGAATTCCCCCACCCTAGGGAAAAGACACCTACCATTAACTCTATCATACCCCTCATGATTTTATAAACTGCTTTAAGGTCACTTCTCAACCTCCTACGCTCAAGTGGAAAAGGTCCCACACTATCCAGCCTTTCCTTATAACTCAAACCTTCTGTACCCGGCAACATCCTGGTAAATCTCTTATGTTTTATAGACATTAACTTTGGCCCAGATCATCAGTTGAAATTGTAAGGCTATAAAGAAATGGCTATTGCAAGAGCTGTCTTCAACCATTAAAATGTTTATTCGCATATATGCCTTCAACCCACCCCACCTCCAATTCAACAATAAATAAAACTTTAGTCAGTGGCACTGTAGCTGGTGTAGACCGACAACTACATTCAATATTTTATATAGTGTTGCATAGCATGTGGTAGAACGATCATAGATAGCAGGAAGAAAAATACCTTTTTGGAATTACTCTATCAAGCACAGAAAAATATTTGAGGCAAAACAACGTCCTTACTTCTGCATCTCTTCAATGACCTGTTAACAAATCAAATTCCCAAATAATCTGCATAGTCAAGAAATGCTACATGAGACTGTGGTGGAGGCAGATTCAATTATGGCCTTCAAAATGTGAGTTAGATGATTAACTGAAGATTAAAAAAAATGTCCAGAGCAGAGGATAAGATACAGAAATGAAAGTAGCTCTTACAAAGGGCCGGCATGGACAAGATGGGTCCCTCCTGTGTTGTTAACACTCAATGTTTCTGTGACATGATGATGGAGCTCTTCTGAGCCACTGTGTAGATAATTATAACTGGGGAACTAATGCATATTTTGATATATAAAGAAAGTTGCAATGATATAAATTTTGCATTAGATATAACTGTAGCAACATAATTTTCACAACTATTTATTTCTAAAGCTGCGCTCAGTAACACGACTGCAGTTGCATTTTACAGCTGAGAGAATCAACAATCCATTATCATTTCATTATCAGCAGGCACCACCTTTGTTTTCACCTTGGCTTTGTGATTTTTAAAATTTGTTGTCTACTGTTTGTCTGTAGTCAACATTGCAATCATGTCAAACTGCAGGTATCTTGAACAGAATTTTTATGTTTTTCATGTCAATGCCAAGGTCACGAGTTTCTACTAATGAATACTGACCCCGGCAGTCACTCAACTGGCATTAGACCAGGAATAAAACTAGCTTAATGTATCAGCAACTAATTATAGCACAGTTCCACCTCAATAGCATTCACTAATGATTTCATTATTGCAACTTAATTATCTTTTTATTCAATTTCTGAATGTCATCTTTTAATTGCCACTAATGGTGATCTTAGCAAAAAAGCAGGTTTGAATTATAAATGTATTAGCAATAAGTCATCAATTAATGCTTCATCTTCCTTGCAAATATGTTGTCTTGTAAACTTCATTTGTCTTCATGTTAATTATTTACTGTTATAATTCTCCTTTTACTTAGGTAATTGCAACAACCGGAGTATATAGACATAAACATTTTGACAGTTTTTAATCTTTGCGAATGAAATCCTGTTTAATTGCTCTCCAAGGAATGTACCTGCATGCATAATAGTGAAATGAAATGATCTCTAGGCATCCTTTCACCTTCACAAGGGGATAATAGCTGTCACAAACTAATTGAACTCATCTCTAAGCAAACCTGTCACAGTTTGGTCATGGTGTTTAAACTGAGGATAGATTGAGAACTGAAAAGATCAAATTTAAAACACTTACATAATCAAATATTTGAACTGTTGAGTGATTTCTCCCCCAACTTGGGCAGAGGTGTGTACCCTTAAGGTCATATAAATTTTTAAATGGAAATTGAGTGTGATGGGCCATTAGCTCCAATTGTACAATCAAACAACATCATTTTCATGAAAATAATCCTAGTATAATTACTTAGAAGGCTATGGAATAATGGATTGATGCATTGTGTCTGTGAATTTTGGTTTAAAGTTGCATATATATTTCCAATGGCATCAATGGATTTTCATTTCTTCGGTGAATATCAAGTTATATCTAGTCACTGTGATGAATACCAATCAACCCCTCTGAAGAAACCATACTAATCTTTTGTGTTTTGGACAAATGAACTTCAGTAATTCCTACATTATGTTTGCACTTAAGCTGTAGCAGCCTACTTTGTAGAGCGAAGAGGCCTGCAATCTGTAACTGACAGGCATTTTGAACTTCTGAGGCAATCACTTGGGATCGAGGATGACTTGATTCCAGTTCAATGGCTTCTGAGGTGACTGGTATGCATAAGGCACAAACTGGAGACTCTGCAATTGTAGGGCAGGTGGTACCTGAATGATTGTTTGGAGGATTCTGCATTCCCTCTGATTTCACAGCTTCACCTCCGCCCTTTCCCAGCAAACTCTCTCGACATGTTCGGTGTCTTCCCGAATTAACCTTCTCCATTTTGGTCAGTCACAAACTCCCATGAGTCGGTGGGTATGTTTGACCTCCTCAGTGATGATTTAAAGACATGTTCAAACCATCTCTACTGTCCTCCTGGGAGTCTCTTGCCCCAAGCAAGTTTTTGAGTAGACTATCATTGCTCTGGAAATATTACATCAAGCATGCGATTGACACGTTTTGCCTCAGGAACTGGTTTTGACTGATGATGGCCCAGTGGTATTGTCACTGGGTTAGTAATGCAAAAGCCAAGACTAGTGGTCTGATACCATGGATTCAAATCCCACCACGGCAGGTGATGAAATGTCAATTCAATAAAAAGACCTGGAATTAAAAGCTAGCCAATTGGCAGTTGTCTAACCGGTGTCAATCATTATGAAAACACACCCAGTTCATAAATGCTCTTCTGGCAATGTGGTTGACTCTTTACTGCCCTCTGGGTAATTAGGGATGGGAATTTGGGAACGTCGTTGCTTGTGGACTGCGTTGGTTACATTCCAATTTGGATGACCTTGCAAAACCACCACAGCTAATATCCCTCCAACGTTCAAAACGACTGCTGTAGGCCACCAAAGCCTCCCAAGGACATAGAAGCATGGGGAACAGGAAGACCACCTTAAAATATGCAATAATTGATCAGCATTCAGATAGCCACCTGCCAATCTGATTGCCTGGTGGTCCTGTTGTCCCAGCAGCGCCAGTGGCAGCAGTGCCCAGGCCCACAAGCGGTGCCCAGGATCCGGGTCCAGGAACCAGGACCAGGTGAGTGTGGGGTCAAGCAGGGAGTTAAAGTGAGATTAGGCCCATCTGGAGATGTGGGGAAATACAGTGCTCGTGTTACTGAGGGAGAGGATGAGGGTGGGGTAGAAATCAAACACTTGCTGGGGCAGATCTTGCCTCCTGCAAAGGAAGCCCTTGAAAAAGGAGCACATCCTTTCTTACCAAAGATGTCCCTGTGAGTCCCCTCCCCACCCGTGCACACCCTCATGTCCCATTGCCCCTGAACTGCTCCTACAAGTCTGAAAGTTGAAGCCGCATGGGAATAAATGACTAATGATTGGCCACTAGAGGGCCTCAATTAGGGCACGGTGGGCAAGCCAGAGTAAAGTTGTGGACCAGGATTAGGGGCATGTAGGCGGTCGTTTGGAATGTCACCAGGGCAAATTAATAGGCGCTCACCCACTGCCTGCGCCCATTAGTGGTAGACTGAAAAATTCTGCTCCAGGTATTTTGATAAAAGGTAACCTGTATGATTTGGTGGGCTTCTGGTGGTGGTGATCTCAGAGGAGCGATGTCATGTGATTAATGTATACTTACACTTCACAAAAGCAAAGAACAACAATTGACTACCCTTCCTGGTTTAATGGTGGAATGTAAGAACAATGGGGAACTCCCGACTAGTGTACACAGAAAGACCACACGTACAGACCAGATACTTAATTAGACCAGCAACCAGCCCAGCACCCATAAACGGAGCTGCATCAGGACATTATTCAAATGGGCCACAACACACTGCAGCAACCTGGAATCGCGCAAAGCAGAACAGGAGCACTTATATGGAGTTTTTAAAGGGAATGAATACTCAAAAAGCACAATCTTCCATTACCTCTGCGACAGACCATAACAAGAAAACATAACATGGCCAGACACACTAGTCATTCTACCATACATTGGGGACATATCTGAGATGACCACAAGACTACTCAGATCCCTAGGTATCAGGGTACCCCACAAACCAAAAACCACTCCACCGCAGCTACTGATGAACATAAAGGATCCCATACCCACAACCAACAAAACTAATGTAGTATACAAAATACCATACAAGGACTGTGAAAAACATTACGTAGGCCAAACTGGAAGAAAACTGGCAATAAGGATACATAAACACCAACTAGCCACCAAGAGACACAATCAATTCTCACTAGTCTCAATACACACGGACAAAGGAGGACACAAATTCGACTGGGACAAAACATCCATAATAGCACAAGCCAAACAGAGACATGCCAGGGAATTCCTGGAGGTCTGGCATTCTAACCGGAACTCCAACAACAAACACATTGAACTGGACCCGATATACAAACCACTGAAGTCCAAAACTGTAAGTAATACGTACCAGCCCAGCAAAGCAAGGCATATAAATAACAAGCGGGATGGAACACCAATGCTTCACCGGAGGCGCACTGACAATGTTACCTAGCAGGGTGACAAAACGTCTGCAATCAAACATACTGGCTCGGTGAGCAAGTCTACAACCTCATCCACAACCCGAGCTACAAATCTTCTCAAAAACTTACACTTCGCCAACATCCTTGCTCTGCCACGATTATCCCTTGGGCAGGGAAGGCCTGTGGCCAACCCACCTGTCCTGCCACCAATTGAAGCCCTTAAGGGGCCAGCCAATGAAGAGCATCACACCACCACTGCAGAGATTAACCAAGCTGCAGGCAGGCATGACTTCATATGGAGTGCACAGTGCCTGATCAAGGCATGGAACATGAGGAACCTGGGGACTCTCACTGACACCTATACACCTCCCCCTCCACTTTTGCTGTGATTCCTCTGACCTGTTCTTGTACTTATATAATTCCCAATGCAGCTGCTGTTGGACTTGGAACGTGTATTCAATGAATAAATCAGAAATATAAAGCTACTCTCAGTAAGGATGAACATGACAACTATCATTGATTGTTGTAAAAACCCATCTGGTTCACCAATGCCCTTTAGAAAAGGAAATCTGCTGCCCTCACTATGTCTGGCCTACATGTGACCCCAGCCCCACAGCAATGTGGTTGCTAGCTTAGTCATCTAACAGTGGCAATTAAGATTGGGCAACAGATGTTTGCCTTGTCAGCAATGCCTATTCCAAGAACGAATAAAGGAAATAGAGTTTTCATGAGGCCATACATTTCTCTCAGCATTATTTCTGAATTTTGATGATCCAGTAAACGACATCCTTCCAATCTTAGAATGTTCGTATTGCACTGAGTGCCACAGATAATGATCACATGTGCAGGACACCACACATATACATCATTCAGGTGAAATTATGAAAACTATTGTGTTGGTTAGGACAACGTAGATGTTCTGTGTTTCAACTAAGTTAGGAATGTCCAACTGAAGGGCACTTTTCAAAAGGTGAACTAAAGTTTTCATAAACCTCACAGGTCTCATGTTTCCTCTGTATAAAGACAGTAGTTTTATCTTGTCAACTCTAATAGTCCCACTGGGCAGCTTTCTGCAGTTGGTTGTTGAACTCAGAAATGTTCTCTCAGATTGGTAGCTCGTGTTAACTGGGAGAAAACATTTTCTCTAATTGTTTGGCGCAAGCTGTATCCATAAAACAATTTAGGCTAAGAAGATTTACTGCTTTACTATAATTTTCCATCTTTCTTAATCAATGTGATTTGTTATTTTTCCTAATTAAAGTAATAATCAACATTGATGAATTACAACCGTTGGTGAAATGCAACCTCTTGTAACGAAGCAAATAGATGAGAAAGATCAAGAAGATAGTTGGTACCAATTTAAAATTGCTGTTTCGTGTTAACCTTCCAGTTAATTACCTTGATTGGAATGTCATATAACCAAACACTTAAAGCAACACAGCCTAGGAATTAAATTGAACTGCAATTAAAAGTATGAAAGTTCACATTAGCAGCTGGTGTGGTGCTATCATTTATGCAGGAATCTGTCCCCACCATGATGCATCACACTGTTCACTGAAGACTGAAACTGCTGATTAGATTCTAACAATTCAGGGAGGAGCCTTATGCCTTTTTCGGGGCTCTGTGACATAAAGGCATGTGGAGATAGTGCAGGGATGTGACATCCAGGTAAATGATCAACCCTGATCTAACTGAATGGCAGAGCAGACTCAATAGGATCAATGTCCTCCTCCTGTTCCTGTGTTCCTATGGTCTGGGACTGACTACAGCACAGTTCTTGTGGGCTACAATCACATTTTTCAATCACATGACAACCAAACCAAATCAGTGACCCTTGAAGGAACCACACAAATCTGCCAACCAATAAGTTAACTATCCCTTTTCAGCTTCCTTTCGCCATACATACAGCTGGACAGAAGTTCTTCTTCATAAAGTCATAGATTCATACAGCATGGAACAGACCCTTCGGTCCAGCCAGTCCACACCAATCATAATCCCAAACTAAACCAGTCCCACCTGCCTGTACTTAGCCCATATCCCTCCAAGCATTTCTTATTTGTGTACTTATCTAAATATCTTTTAAATGTTGTAACTGTAGCCGCATCCATCACTTCCTCTGGAAGTTCATTCCAAACGTGAACCACTCTTTGTGTAAAAAAATTGCCCCTCATGTCTTTTTTAAGTCTTTCTTCTCTCACCTTAAAAATATGCCCCGTGCTCTTGAAGTCCTCCACCCTAAGGAAAAGACACCTGCAATCCACCTTATCTATACAGCTCATGGTTTTATAAACCTCCATAAGGTCACCTCTTAAGATTCTATGCTTCAGTAGAAGAGTCCCAGCCTATCCTTATAACTCAAACTCTCCATTCCTGGCAACATCCTAGTAAATCTCTTCTGAACCCAGCTTAAAAATATCCTTCGTATAACAAGGAAACCAGAACTGGACACAGTACTCCAGAAGAGGCCTCACCATTGTCGTGTACAACCTCAAAATAAAATCCCAACTCTTACACCCAAAGGTTTGAGCAATGAAGGTAAGCATGCTAAACACCTTCTTAACCTTCTTAATCAAAAGGGTCACCACTCATTGGTCACCACTTGCCCCAATCTTTTATTGCCTTCCCCTCTGGGCTTTGCAGAAGTGTTTTGCCATTGCCGACCAGTCTTGCCTATCTTGCGCAAACTGGCAGCCATATCTCACTCATACTGCCTAAATATAGTCACTCAATGGCTTTGGACACATGTCCTCTCCTTTCACCAGTGATGTGTTGGGCTCAGTTCGAGGATAGTCCAATCTCTAGATTGACATCCATGTGTTAACAGAAATATGTAACAAAGTGCCACTGAACAATGTAAAAACAGAAAATGAACAGAAATTGCTGGAGAAACTCAGCAGGTCTGGAGCAAACAGAGTTAACATTTCGGGTTGAGTGACCCTTCCTCACAACTGAATCTGAATAAGGATCACTGGACTGGAAACATTGATTCTGTTTTCTCTCCATAGTTGCTGCCAGACGTACTGAGGTTCTCCAGCAATTTCTGTTTTAGTTTCAGACTTCCAGCATCCACAGCTTTTTTGCATTTTGTAAAGTGAAAGCAGAGGTCTTCGGAGGCAAATGTAAGGAGCTTTCATAGCTGCTGCTGCAGTGCAGTTGCTTCCATGATTTATTGCTGTTGCTTCACATTCTGACAGAAGATGATCCTAAAACTACCTGCCCTGAGAATATAAGGATTGCATTAAGCACACATCTGCCCATCCAAACAGACACTAATACACTGGAGCAAGTAGAGATGTATTACTACATAACGCTGTGCCGAGCACCACAAGCCTTCCTCCCAGCAGCATGAACTTGTTGAAATCTTCATCATCAGGTGGTCAGAAGTGATAGAGAGGTGTTTTCTTTGACTGGTTACCGTCTATAATGTATTTTTCCAGTTTTGTATTGATTAAGGTATCATGGTGTTATATAGTGAAGATAGAAGCCAGTCTTTAGTTTTGACTTACGCTGCTGAAAGAGCAGGCAACTCCAGATCTCTACAGGGCCATGAAAATCAAAGGTCCACCAAACAAGGCTGCAGTCACCTCCAGCATGGTCCTGCTCAGGGGATGCTATTCATGCAGATCTCATCTGGACCTACCACATACCGCCTGACTGGTGTTGCCATGAAGACACTTGGCCAACTTGACTCACAGTTTGCAAACATTGGCCTCACAAATCCACACTTGGTATTCGTCTGTCACTCACAAAAGCACGTGTGTTCAGTTACAAGAAGGAATTAACACAAGCTTTACTTCAAGAGAAAGGCATAACTTGCAGGTACGATTATTTAGAATAACCTTGCTATGCAGTGTGTTTTGGAGGTGCAGTTTTGGGCTCTTGGATTTTGTCAGAGAGTGTTGTTGCATCATCAAGGAGAGGGTAGAGGATTTGTTAACTTGTCTGTATGACAATCACAAAGTAATGGGACTGCAGCGGCAGTGCTTCAGAGTCTACAGCGTGGCTGAGAGTTGGTACAGAGGTTTGCATGCCCTCTGGCAAGCTCAGATTGGATTCCTCCATGCTCCTTGTTAATGACCAGAAGCTGTCTGACAGGTGAGCCAATGAACTTCACATATGGACGTCTGTAAGCCACAAGTCCTCATCTAAATTCTGTATAGCAAGTTTCATTTTAGATTTTGCCTCTGGTAAGATTGCACATAAACTGTTCTCTCCTCATGGCTGGTTCAGCCTGTAGTGTCCAACTCTACACAAGTCTCTAAGTTACATGCACTGCCAGTTTCTGACCTGGTGGCTGAGACTCTCAGAATAAGTATGGATGCTCTTCATTAGTGCTGTGTTATTGCCATCTCTTCAGTCTGGGATCCCCATGACTGGGCAGGTAGCCAATCTTGGACAAAAATAGAGGATGTTCTGAGGAAGGGTTATTTGACACGAAACGCTAACTCTGATTTCTTTCCACCAATGCTGCCAGACCTGCTGCATTTACCCAGCAATCTCCACTTTTGTCTCTGATTTACAGCATCCACAGTTCTTTCAGTTAGCCAATTCTGGATGTCTGAAAGCAGGAAATTGGAAAGGGCAGGATTGGCTGAGGGATGTATGATGTGTTTCTCATTTGTGTGATAGTAGGATATGGGTGAGTTGGATGTTGAGAAGAGGAATGAGGAACATAATCTTTTAGTTTGAATCTTTCTGTCTGTGCAAGAAAGGGAGGGTAGAATTTCAACGGTTGTTAATTGGTACTACAGAGCTTGAATATTGCTGAAAAAGAGACAATTTTTTTTGAAGCTTTTCAATATGCATTTTACAGAACAATTCACAAGAATATCAATTTAAAAGGAAAACCATCATTTATATCGTATGAAAGGAGAGTGCTGATAAGTTGTCAAGTGGACTCTGATTGTAAATGCATTGCCATGGTGAATGTACCAAATAATGATGATTGACAATTAACTGCATATTCTACTTATATTTTAAATCAAACAGCTTGACTCTGATTGGTATGGCCCTGAGAAATGAGCCACCAAATGGTTGTTGTAGTGATTGGAATCAGGTTGACCTCAATGAAAATGAGGTCATTGATTGGGGTTGTTAACCTGGGCCAATCAGGAAAGCCCTGGCTGACCAATATAACCAGGAGACCTGCCTCTCTTCCATGGCTATGTCCGTGCCCTGGTGTCCCCGGAGAAGGAGCTTGCAGTGCGCACTGGCGCTCTCGATGCCTTTCGGGAGAGGTGGGCACCATGGGGTGTGGAGTGCTTTGTTTCCCCCACAAATTCTATTTTAATTTGATCCCTACCCTCCCCCTCACTTTTTCTTTCACATAGGCATTGCCCCTACAGGGGCTTCTGCTTGATACTGATGCTTTGGTCACATGGGTGATTTTCCTGGTGCTGGTATGTTAATAAAGTTATTTGCACAACTTTTTTTTTATACTGTGTCTGATGCCTGCACAACAAGGGCGCTGGGGAAGATAAATACGACTGCAACAAAAACTATAACCAGGAGACTAGGATCTCCTCAATGAAGGACTGAATCCGAGCTGGCTGACTACAGCCAGTGTACTGTGCACAAGTAAATAAAGGGTGGCTTGGTGATGTTTACCAGCATCTGTGCAGTTACTTCAGGTGTTATCTACTTTGTTGAGTTAAACCAGGTGCAATGCATGTACATGTCCTTTCTGTCTGCCAATAAAAGGGTCCTGTCAATTAATACATGTAGCTTTGTGTTCTTTGCAAACAGAAAGAACATATACACAAATTCCTGATGTCTAAAGAACACCAAACTGTGGTGTTAATGCTTGGCACACTATAAATCAGAAATTAGTGATGCTTGTAATGTGAGTGATGCAGTGATAATGGGTGACCTCAATTTGCATATAGACTGGGTTAACTAAATCAATATTAATACTATGGAGGACAAAGCCCTCAAGTGTGTACGTGATGGGTTTTTAGAACAGTATGTTAAGGAGTCAACGAGGAATTGAGCTATTTTTGGGTTTAATGTTGTGTAATGAGAAAAGGTTAATTAATAACAGTACTATAAAGGAGCCTTAGGGAAGTAGTGACCATAATACTTGAAGATTGAATGGAGCATAGTTCATTCTGAAACTAGGATCTTAAATTTGAACAAAGAAATCTCTGAGGGTATGAGAGGCAGCTAGGGAAGACTAGTAAATACATTAAACGTTTGATGGCAGAGAGGCAATTTAAAAATATTCTACAAGGTCTACAACAGAATCCATTCCTCTATGGACACGAACACCCAAAGGGAAAGATGGGTCAACGATGTCTAATGAAATAAGTTAAAGATTATTATCTATCTGCATTAGATCAAAGGAATAGGTAAACCTGAGGATTGGGAACAATTTAGGATCTGGCAAAGAAGGCTCAAGAAACTAAAAGGAAACAAAAAAGAGAATATGAATCGGACCTAGTGAGGAAAATAAAGTCAGAATTTAAGGGCTTCTATAAATATATAAAGGAAAAAAAGATTAGCAAAGACTAAGATAGCAAACTGTGGGACCATTACAGATGCGAACAGAAGGAGAACCAAGGGACTAGTGTAACTGAAGAGCAAAAAGTAATGAGTATTAGTAAAGAGATAATACTTAAAGAAATTGCTGAGGGATGATAAATCTCCCAGCCTCAATAAGCTTCAGGCCAGAGTAAAAGAGTTTGAGAAATTTAGAGATTTTTCAAGAATATTACTCGTAATACAGACAAAAGAGAATGTGGATGTGGTGCATTTGGATATTAAGAAGGCTTTCCATAAAGTCTCACAAATAAACTTACAGCATGGGGGATTAGGGAATACACCCAAAATATTACTTTAGTTAGAAAATTGGTTAATACACAGACAGGACTCTCAGGATGGCAGGCTGTTCCGAATGAGGTACATCTGACATTAGGAAAATCTTAAGAGTCGATTATAAAGGATGTAAAAGCAGAGCATTTAGACATATAGAATATAATCAAGCAGTGTCAACATGGCTTCATAAAAAGGAAATCATGCCCAATACATTTATTAGAATTATCTGAGAAGGGAACAAGCAAGATGAATAAAGAGGAAATATATTTGGGTTTTCAGAAGACATTGATAAGGCACTGCAAGTTAGGCTGCTTAATAAGCTAAGAAGCATGGCGTTGGAGATAATACAATAGCATGGATAAAAGACAGGCTAACAAATAGAAGACATAGAGTTGGGATAAGGGAGCATTTTTAGGATGGCAACCTGTAATGAGTGGAGTGCTACAGGGATCAGTGCTGGGGCTACAATTATTTACAATACATACTAATGACTTGGATGAGAAAAGTAATTGTTCTCTAGCTAAGTTTGTGAATGGCACAAAAATAGGTGTGAAGGCAAGTGGTGAGGACGATTGAATGAATCTGTACAAGAATATAGATGGTTTAGAACAAAGACCAAAGAATAAAGAACAATATAGCACAGGAACAGGCCCTTCGGCCCTCCAAGGCTACGCAGACACATTTTGCCCTTATGCAAGTGGGCAAAAACCTAACAGATGGAATTGAATAAGGGAAAACGTAAGGTCATGCATTGTGGCAGAAAAAGTAGGGGAGTCGAATATTATTTGAACGGAGAAAGAGAAAGCTACAACACAGAGGGATTTCTGTGTCCTTGTGCATTAATCACAGAATTCTAGCACATAAGTTGAAGTGAGTAAATTGCTAGGGCCATTTCAGAGAGAAATTAAGAGTCAATCATGTTGTTTTGGAACTGGAGTCACAGCTAAGCCAAGCAGACATAGGAGCAGGAATAGGACATTCAGCCCATCAAGCCTGCTCTGCAATTCTCGCTCATGGCTGACCATCTCCTCAGTGCCACCTTCCCACATTATCTTCGTATCCCTCAATATCATTTGTCTCCATAAACGTATCAATTTCTATCTTGAACCTGTTTAATGATTGAGCTGCTAATCATTGATCTGTACCATGACAGAAGTTTGAAACCCACTTCCACAGATGGCAATTGATTCTAGACAATTTGTTAATTTTAATCCCTTGATGGATACTCATTGTCAGCTAAGGGTATTAAGTGAAAGACAGCAAAGGCAAGTGTATGGAGTTCAGCTGCAGATCAGCTGTGATCTCACTGGATGGCAGAACAGTTTTGAGGGGTAGAATGGCTTCCTTCTGCATTGCTAGAAATCAAATAACCTGTAATTTCAAAAGGCACCATGTCACCCTGTTCCTTATGCCTGCAGATCTTTCGTTCAATTCATTTAGATTTTGATGTTATAGTGTTTTTGCCAATAATTAATGTATCCCCCACAATTAAATACTCTGCTTCCGGACATGTGACATATAGGATAGCAATTCTCCTAGCATACTGATTTAAGGTTCACTGCACAATGAAGCCTAAAAGCAAAAAGCAGCAATTCTAACATGACAAATATGATAAATGACAAGTTTATCTATGGCCCATCGATGCAGTGGCAAGTTTCATTTGTCATGTGTTTAAGTTGCTATTGTGTTGACGAAAGCAGCTTAGTCATAGGATTTTTTGCATAACTCAAGTGCACCTCCTGTTTAATTTGAGGAGTTCTGATGACAGCAAGTTGTTTAAGTGATTCATGTTTGTACATTACACAATTTAGCTATTATCAAATAATCTCTGAACAACACAAGAAAGGGCAAGGATACAGCATTATAAAGGATTCCATCAATTTTTAAATTTTATATTTCTGACAAAGCTATCTATATATTTTCAAGAACTTCTCCAAAACCATTCAGGAAATGTCTCCCGTGCTACCTATAACCAGCTGCTTAAATATGTACTGCAAAGATGCAGAATTACCTAAATTTTATTTCCTCTTTATTCTTCTCGATGAAGTGTCTCCTAGCTGGATTGCTAATATTTTTATTGCTTTGCATCACCAACTGAGGCAAATCAATGAAGCAACGTAATTCCAAAGTGGGGGATTCCCACTACAACCTTCTGACAGGTATGACTGCTTCCAGTTAATCCAGGTGAATCTTAAACATTCATTTTAGTCTGGGCGAATTACCATGTCAAAATCCACTGGCAGAGCCCAGTTCAGATCAAGCAACTTGTAAAATTGGATTCACTAAAACATTTAAGAGGCATTGCCTCCAAACTTTACCAGACTATTTTCAAAGTAATTTCAAGGGTGAGGAAACAATCCAATTTTTTTACATTAACAATACTGTAATAAGGCTTATTTTAAACAAAATCAGCTGTTTTCGACTGTTTTGTCTTCGAAATTGAATCACGGATGATTGCTTCTTCAATTTTTGCCGGATTAACAAATACATTTGAGTTGAACATGACAAAATCCATTGGTATTTGTTGTTGGAAGTCACAATGTGTACTGATCAATAATGTTAGTGGAACTGGATAACACAAAGTCAATTCAAACAGCAGTGTGAACATTCTTGTCCTCAGAGACACCACATGTGGACTACAGGTTTGTCAAAGTTACCAGAACTTCAAGTAGTGAATGGTAGGATCCCACCATCATTGAGACTTCAAAGTCCTATCACTGGATGAGAGAAGCTTAATTTATTCTCCTTAGAGCAGAGAAGTTCAAGGAGAGATATGATAGAGCAGCTCAATGTCATAAAGGCATTGGATGAAGTAGTTGAAGAGAAACTGTTTCCAATAGCTAAAGAGTTGATAACCAGAAAGTGACTGGCAAAAGAATCAGAGGTTACATGAGGATGAGTTATTTTATGCAATGAGAATTAGAATTTGGAACATACTGTCTGATTGGATGCTGGATACAGATTCAATACAGATCATCAAAAATGAATTGAATAAATACTTAAAGTAGAAAAAAATTCAGGGGTACAGTGGAAGCAGAGAAGCAGACCTGAAAGAATTTCTTTTCCAAAGACCTATTGCAAACTGAATGGGCCCAACAGCTTCCTTCTGTACAACATTATTTTGTGATTTTACAAAACAATGGCACTGAGGCTGGGAAGAATAATGCGCTAAAACTTAAACAAGAGTACAATAAACATATTAGAAACATGACGAGACCATGCAGCCCATCAAGGGATTCTGTCATGTTCTGATCTTCCACTTCAAATTCACCTTTTGCATGCATCCCTCGCCCCCATCCCTCTATATCTCTCAATTCCCTGAGAGACCGAAAGCCTGTCTGTCTCAAGCTGAAATATATTCAGCAATGGTGTACACACAGTCATCAGGGATAGAGAATGCTTAAGATTCACAATCTTTTGAGTGAAGAAATTCCTCCTCATCTCAGTCCTAAATGATGGGCTCCTTGAAACCCCACTTAATGGATCAAAATCTTATGAAAATTCTGCGACTGTATTTATGGGTGAGATTTGGCCAAATGCAAAGTCAGGTTTAAGTGAAAAAGTACACCTTGCGAAGGACTTCCACTGCCTCGCACGAGCAGACAAGTGTTTTATTCCAAAATGGACTCAGGGAACATGAAGCACGGTTAACCTAGTGAAGAAGACAAGAATGAGTCACTTCTGCAACAAATTAATTCCCTTTTATTCCGTATCCCAAACACCCCCTCCCCCTTGCATACAAGACAGACAGTTAGGGGATGACTGAGCAATTTAGTAAGGAAAATATATCAAAATATGTATCTTTTCCCTTCAATCAATACTGCAGCATAATGTTAGCTTTCCCCAGGGTCTGCAGGTTAGGGTTTTAAATCTGTGTCCTGGGTAAAAGCACAAAATTCAAACTAATCACTGAGTTCAGATACTGAGGAGTGCTGTAATGCTGGTGCTATCTTCCCTTATCTGGAATATTCATTTAAGTCCCAAGTGCCTGTTCTATTAGCCCCACTGGCATAAGTGGAGGGAAAAGGAGCACAGAACTCTCCTGGTGCCCTACTTAAGATTCACCCATATATCACCAGCACCAAAAACTGATTTCATTGATTATCTGAACTAAAAACAGGAAATGCTGGAAATACTCAGCAGAATGCGGCAGCTTCTGAGGCAGGGGAAACAGGGGAGCAAGGGAGAGTATACATAACGGAGCTGACACTAGATTAATACTCCAGAGGCCACGTCTAGGGCCATGAAATCCAACCACAGCAACTGGTGAAATTTGAATTCAATTAATCACAAAACATCTGGAATGAAAGTTAATCTCAGTCATGGTGGCCACACATATGCCAGGCTGTGACCATCACCAATAAGAGACAATGTAACCATCACCCCCTGACATTCAATGGTGTTACCATCACTGAATCCCCCACTATCAACATCCTGGCGGTTACCATTGACCAGAAACTCAACTGGACTCACCATGTAAACACAGTGGCTACACGAGTAGGTCAGAAGCTGGGAATACTGCAGTGATTAACTCACCTCCTGACTCCTCAAAGCCTGTCCACCATCTACAACGCAAAAGTCAGGAGTGTGATGGAATACCCCCCACTTGCCTGGATTGAGTGCAGCCCCAACAACACACAAGAAGCTTCACACCATCCAGTCCAAAGCAGCCCGCTTGATTAGCACTACATCTATGAGCGTCCACTCCCTCCACCACCAACACACAGTAGCAGCAGTGTGAAGTATCTACAAGATGCACTGCAGAAATTCGCCAAAGATCCTCAGACAGCACCTTCCAAACCCGTGACCACTTCCATCTCGAAGGACAATGGCAGCAGATGTATGGGAACACCACCACCTGTAAGTTCCCCTCCAAGCCACTCACCATCCTGACTTGGAAATATATCGCCGTTCCTTCACTGTTGCTGGGTCAAAACCAACCACCTTCTCAAGGGATGGACAATAAATGCTGACCAGCCAGCAACACCCACATCACACAGATGAATAAAAGAAAATGACAACCATCATTGAATGTTGGAAATACTCAGAGGATTCACTAATGTTCTTTAGGGAAGGAAATCTGTGATCCTTACCCAGTCTGGCCTACAGGTGACTCCAGACCACAGCAATGCAATTGACTCTTAACTGCCCTCCAAGGGAAATCATGGATGGATGATAAATGTTAGCACCCGCCAGTGACACCCACATCTCATGAAACAATTTTAAAAAAAACAAAGTTAAAGCTACAAGTTAATTACAATTTCTTCAGAGCCCAGCACTTTCTGATTTTGTCTTGCATTGGTTGTAATTTGTGGCTCATGGAAATGTTTGTAATCCAATGACAGTAGCTGCACAACGAAATAAAAACAGAAAATGCTGGGGAAACCCCAGCAGGTCTGGCAACGTCTGTGGAGGGAGAAACAGACTTAACGTTTCAACATCGCATTGATTTTTCTTGAGATGAACAGCCCTTAGAAAATTCTGACCAGACCCTTGGCTGCTGACTTTGCAGCTTCCTTATTGATGATACAAAATTCCCATGTGATCGCCCTGACACAAAGCCCCTTCCCAGACCTCACACCCCTCAGCAAACAACTTCAAGTCATGGCTATTCGGTTGAATAAACATGCAGGGTGCTTGCACTGACTGTCAGCGTTGCATTGATAATTCAGAGTGCCAGACAGCAAGATGGATTCGCCCATCCCAGGCAGATTCCCATTTCCAAGTGTGTCAAGCAGTCTGTCTGCATATCTGCGCAAAAGAAGCCTTCAATATGACAATTCTGATTGCCCTTAGTGTGGCTGAAGTTCCAATGTACTAACAAATATGGCAAAGTTAGGTAATGCATGGGTACTGTGAGCACATAGGTTGGTGCTAAGTGAGTGAGCACTAAGAGAGCAAGCGAGAAGCCCTGACATGCAGTCTTGAGGTGTGTGCCTGTCTCTGCATGCAAACTATCTTTGCAGCAGCCTTTCAATGTTAGTTTTAGCGTGGTCCTGCCCTGTAGGTCGGCACTTCCTGAAAATAGATTGGAGAGGTACAAGAAGGACGCTAACGGGTTGGCAGTTCCCAGATGCCAATATCCATGCACAAGGGGTGCGTGGGGCTGGTGTCTATGGCTTGTGCCATGGTGTACTTGGCAATGCAGAGGCTATTGGGAGTCAGTGGCAACCTGAAGTCACTAGGTACTTGCTCTGGCCTCCATGTTGAGAGTTCTCAACGTCTAGTTTACCCATAATGGGTAGTAGGATAGTAGGCTGCTTATTATGAGCTGAGATGTGCCATTAATAAAGTCATCAACAAAGAATAATTCCCCTTAGTAAGCAACTCACCACTGCCTAGTGAGAACCTTGCTTTAACAACTGAAACTCAGTTAAAAGATGCAGCAGATTGCTCCCAGTGAGATAGGCCTTGCATGATTCTGCAACATTTCCCACTGTGGCCCACATCTTTCAGGCCCCTATAAGATTTGCCTAATGTTATTGTTGATGGTTTCAGTATCCACAGCGCCTGTTGCAATAATGGCCAACACTGCTTCCTCTGGGAGAGTTCGCTGACATCGGTGGCCTGTACCATTCCAGTTCCTGATTGCTGCCCCTGGTTGTGCGCCACCTTGAATGAAAAATGATTGGATGATATGGCTATCATGGTTGAACATTTAGCAGAGTACAGAAGCTGTGAGTTGTGGAACTGAGACTAGTGGGAGGTCTAAAACCGTGAGGGTGCAATGGATCACATAAATGTTGGGTATGCAACAGAGGTTGTTTGTTGGTGAGTGATGGGGTTACAGTGGATTGAGGAGTGTCAGAGTCTAATGGTACACCTGGTAGAATGTGGCACTTGAAGGTATGTTCACTGACTTTGTGAGCGTGTGAGTTCTTTGATCTTCTTGTGGCACTGCATCAGGGCCAGACTTCCACCATTCCCTCCATGATGATTTAGCTATATAAAAGCCTGGTTCAGCCACATCTGGAGTATTGTGTCCAGTTCTGGTCACCTCATTACAGGAAAGATGTGGAAGCTTTGGAAAAGGTGCAGGGGAGATTTACCAGGATGTTGCCTGGAATGGAGGGAAGGTCTTACGAGGAAAGGTTGAGAGAGCTCGGGTTTTTCTCTTTAGAACGACGAAGGATGAGAGGTGACTTGATAGAGGTGTACAAAATGATCAGAGGTATAGAGAGAGTAGACAGCCAGAGACTTTTTCCGAGGGTGGAGGTAACTTTTACGAGGGGACATAGTTTTAAAGTGAAAGGAGGTAGATATCGAGGAGACGTCAGAGGCAGGTTCTTTACTCAGAGAGTGGTCGGGGCGTGGAATGCATTGCCGGAGAGGGTAGTGGAGTCGGCCTCATTAGGAGCATTTAAGCGGCTATTAGATAGGCATATGGATGATAGTATAAGGTAGGGGTGGAGGTTAGATAGACCTTAGGTTTCGGGTAAAATTTCGGCACAACATCGTAGGCCGAAGGGCCTGTACTGTACTGTGCTGTACTGTTCTATGTTCTATGTTCTATGATCCGGATCTTCTGAGAGTATGTCTGAAGAGTCTTGTGCCATCTCCATCTTGTTGATCCTGAATATTTTTCCCATATATCTCCTTCCTCGTCTGGACCTCTTAGGCAATGTCTAAAAAGCCTCCACTCTCCAGCATTCTTTGATGTTTCCCAGGTCAGATTCATTCCCTGTACAGTCGTCAGTACCTGTTCCAGGCACAACACGCCTCCTCTTTCCGAGAAACCTGGTAACTTTAAGCACTGCAGGCTGGTTTAAACTGGTGCTAGCTACTCACTGCATTAGCCCAAGACCATACAACCACTCAACAAAGCACTTTGTGCAGCTGGATGCTGAAGTATTCCCACTTAGCTAGCACAAGGCCTGAAATGCAGTCAACAATCGCAGGAGTGAGTTTCCCAATTCTATTTTTATCAGGTTCCTTCCCCTAATTTAACCTAAGTTAAATGGGTGAGTTTAAACAAAGTATTTGAAAAGATATTGTTGGTGTAATAGTGCCATCCAGTGGATTGGCTTGTCAGTGTAGATAATATGACAATGAAGACAGATCTTATTCGCATTCAGAATTGCACGCAGGCAACATTCCCGTGAAAATCTATTGGAATGTAAACACTGAAACAAGCCCTTTGGCCCAATCTAGTGTGTGTTAGTGATTGTACTATGCATGAGTCTCCTTCAACACTCCTTCTACTTTACAGGCAATCCCCGGGTTACAAACGGCTTCCATTCACGTGTCAATTTATTCCCAAATCACAACATAATGCAGGACCACATAAAGCAGCTGTACATAAATACAGGGAATGTTCATAACTCAGATCTTTAAAATTACACCCCTGTATGGGATCACGTTTGTGAGTGCAAGCACCAAGTTGGGCCATTCAAAAATGGGGGCACCTGTAGTTGTGTCAGCATTACACACTAATATCTGTATTCTGCCAACATTCATGAATACATGTGTATATATATTACAAATATACACCAGAAATATTGTAGCTAATAATCACCAAATTTCTTTTTATATGATGTCGATTGAAAGATAAATAGAAAATGGGGGTACAATTCTAAATGGGGTGCAGGAGTAGATGGACTGGGTGTATATGTGTACAGATCATTGACGATGGCAGGACAGATGGAGAGAGCAGTAAGTGAAGCACAGTGTTCTTGGATTTATTAAGAGAGGTGTAGAGTACAAGAGCAAGGACATGATGTTAACTTGTATAAGACAGCTGTTAAACCTCAGCTGGATTATTCAATATAGTTCCACATTGTGGGAACGATGTGAGAGAGCATAGAAGTGATTTACAAGAATGGTTCCAGGCATGGCAAATTTCAGGTATTGGGGTAGATTGAGGAAGTTGAGCCTGTCCTCCTTCAAGTGAAGAAGGCTGAGTGTAGATCTGCAATAACAAGGTGTAGAGCTGGATGAACACAGCAGGCCAAACAGCATCAGAGGAGCAGGAAAGCTGACGTTTTGGGCCGAGACCCTTC
>NC_063348.1:47974159-47989362 GCF_021869965.1 Rhincodon typus
GAAGGGTCTCGGCCCAAAACGTCAGCTTTCCTGCTCCTCTGATGCTGTTTGGCCTGCTGTGTTCATCCAGCTCTACACCTTGTTATCTCAGATTCTCCAGCATCTGCAGTTCCTACTATCTCTGAGTGTAGATCTGATTGAGGCTTACAAAATTACGAGCAGGCTGAATAGAATTGATAGAGAGAAAGTATTTGTGTTTGAAAAAGGAACAAGAACAATAGTGCGTATGATGAAGGCGATGTGAAAAATAAGCAAGGGTGATACGAGAAAATCTTTTCAGTCGTCACTATTTAGGGTATGGAATGCACTACCTGGAAATGTGGTGGAGGTAGATTCAATTGCGGTATTCAACAGGGTATTGGATGATTATTTGAATAAAAGTAATGAGCAAGGGTATGGGGGGAAGGCAGGGGATTGGCAGCAAGTAATGAAGTTTATTTGAAGAGCCAGTGCAGGCACAATGGGCCAAATAGAATCTTATCGTGCCATAAATTTCTGTGATTCCTTGACACAGGTTGGCACATTGGGGATAACTCCTTTGTTCTTATAATGAGGTCGTTCACATCGACCTGAGAGACAGCACCTCCAACAGTGCACTGGAGAGTTTGTGCTCAAGTCGTTGAGTGGGCCTTGAACCCAGAACCTGTGATTCAGAGAAAACCACCATTAACAGAGCAATAACTGACCCTCTAGCTCATCTAATCCTGTTGTGATATCCTTCTGGTCCTTTCTTGCTCGTGTGTTTATCTAGCTTCCTGTTCAAAGTGTCAATGCTATTTGTCTCAACTACTCCCTGTGGTAGCAAGTTTTGTGATGTTTGTCATGTATTGTTATTATTTGGGAATTTGGATTCAAAACTGGAATAAGCATTGCTCAAAAGTGTACATTTCTGAGAAGGTGGCTTTTTTTAACTAAGCTCAGAAAGTTATTTTGAACAGTGAGTTCTCAAACCTTTTCAAAGTAAGCACGACTTAAATCAAATAACAATCAGATATCTGGAAGTTAATTTCTGAATATTTTCAAAATTGATCTTATGATGTTCAGAAGTCATTAGTAGGTAGAGTTGTATGATCTAGTTAGTACCTTACTTGTCGTGAATAGCCATAGGGATAGTCTGTTTTATACATTCTTTGGCAACCTATACAGTCTTTGGAACAAATGGCCTACATAGCTGATATCGCACTGAAATATACATTATTCATTTGTGTGTTAGGCAAATTGGCTTATTGGTCTGAAGGCAGAATCTCATCAGTTGTCATCATTATTCATGTTACAACTGCATAATAGCAGCGTGAAGCAGCTAGTTTCACCCATTGCTGAAACATTTCTGAAAACTTCCCTAGAATCTGAGGTAAACATTTTGGGATTGACAGCCTTAGGCACTTAGGTGAGATATGTAGGTGTGTAGATATGTCCCAAAAACTGGTGAAATATATTAAATAGTGTATAATTTCAGTATTTCACAAAAATAAGATAGTGACTAGACTCAACCAGCCCACACTTGCAAAACTCACAACATAGTTTCCAGCCATAAATATGATTTCCAGAAGGCATTTGATAAGGTGCAACATCAAAGATTATTGCAGAAAATAGAAGCTCATGGTGTTGGGTGTAACATATTGGCATGAATAGAAGATTGGCTAGCTTACAAAGGAAGTGAAGAGTAAGGATAAATGGGTCTTTTTCAAGCTGGCAGGGTGTGATGAGAGATGTGCCACAGGGGTCAGTGCTAGGGCCTCAACTCTTTACAATTTATATCAATAATTTGGATGAAGGGACCAAAGGTATGATAGCTAAATTTATTGATGAAACAAAGGTAGGTTAGAAAGTGAGTTGCAAAGATGACATTGCGAGGCGAGAAAGAGATATAGATAGGTTAAGCGAGTGGGCAAAGATCTGGCAAATGGAGTACAATTTGGGAAAGTGTGAAATTGTTAATTTTCGCAGAAAGAATTTTTTTAAAAAGCGCATTAACTAAACCGTGAGAGGTTACAGAGTTCTGAGATGCAGGGAAAGCTGGGTATCCAAGTGCATGAATCACAGAAGGTTGGTTTACAGGTACAGCAAGTGATCAGGAAAGGTAATAGAATGTTATAACGTATTGTGAGGGGAGTTGAATGCAGAGTAGGGAGGCTATGTTTCAGTTCTACAGGGCATTGCTGAGACCACACCCGCAGGATGGCGTACAGTGCTAGTCTCCATACTTAAGGAAGGATTTTAATGTATTAGAAGCAATTTAGAGAAGGTTTACCAGACTAACACTTGGAATAAAACATTGCCTTATCAGCAAAGGCTACTCAGGCTAGGCCTGTATCCTCTGGAGTTTAGAAGAGTCAAAATGACTTAACTGAAACATATAAGATCCTGAGGGAACTTGACTGGGTGGACATTGAAATGATGTTCCCTCTTGTGGGAGAATCTAGAACTAGGGGTCATATTTTAAAAATAAAGGGTCGCACATTTAAAAATAAGATAAGGAAAAAAATGTTTCTCTCAGAGAGTTATGAGTCTTTAGAATTCTTTTCACTAAAAGGCAGAAGATGTAGAATATTTAAATATTTTAAGTCAAAGGTAGATAGATTGTTGATTACCAAGGGGATGACAAATTGTTGGGAGTATACAGCAATGTGTAGTTAAAATCTGGTAGCCATGATCTTATTGGTTGGTGGAGCAGGTTTAGATGGCTAAGTGGATACATTTGTTCCTTTTCAATATGTGCTTCCACAATTGGACAAGATTCGTTAAATAATCCGGATTCTGCTAAGAATTACACTGACAATCAATTTAAGATTGTCAAATCAGGCTCACAGTGTGGTGAACTTGACTTGTGCATACTACAGACTACATATATTAACACAGAGGGAGTCGTTCTTTGCAGACAGAAAGAACATATGCACAGACCGTTCCAGCTTTAAATCAACCATTTTCTGTTGCATTCTCCATGGCAACACCTGTACCAATCAGTGTCCACTAGCCAACCAATCAGTGCTCCCCTCTCATACAGTATAATATTGTTTTCCCTTTACCCTGGTATTTCTTGTTAAATGGCCAATCAGTAAGAGATAAAAAGCTTTGATAAAATGTGTCTTTTTTCAACAACATTCTTACATCCTCTCATTAAAAGCAGTTTCTCCTGCATTTCCTATTGGATTTATTGGTGACTATTTTACATTTGTGAACCATTGGTTTTGGACAACTCCATAAAAAGCAGAAAGATTTGGTTTTGTGGTGTCCTTTCAGTTGTTGTATTGTGAATGTTGCATCCAATTAGCACACAGTAAGCTCCCACTTACAGCAATAGCTATGTTTGTTTTACGTTGATGTTGTTTGAGGAATAAGTATTGGTGAGAACACCAGGGCGGACACCCCTGCTCTTGTTTCATATAGTAAAGGGATCATTTACTTGCACCTTCAAACTCAAACAGGGTCTCACAATAATTCCATGCATAATACAGTGAAGTATCAATCTAGAATTTTGTACTTAATTCTCTAGAGTGGAAAGCGAACACACAGCTGCATAACTCAGAGACAGGAGTGCTGACAATAAGTGAAAACATTCTCTCCGCACATTCCCTATCAAACTGTTCCATAATTTTAAAGATCTTGGTTATGTCACCCCTCAGCTTTCCCTTTTTGTTCAGCATTTACTGGTTCTGTACAGCCTCACTCTTTCATTCTGTCTTTGAATTTTAATGCCTCATATTTTGATCAGCATTAGCTCAACTTTTAAATTTCCAAGACCAGCAACTATTAAAGAGTAGAAAATCACCATTTCTCTATACCGTCGAGCCAGATTTTCACTGGAGAATTCAGATCAGTTATTGAATGCCCAGCTCAAAGTACAGGATGGCACAGTGGTTAGCACTGCTGCCTCCTAATGCCAGGGGCCCTGGTTCAATTCCACCCTTGGGCGACTGCCTATGTGGAGTTTGCACATTCTCCCTGTGTCTGCGAGGGTTTCCTCTGGGTGCTCTGGTTCCCTCCCACAATCCAAAGATGTGCAGGCTAGGTGGATTGCCCATAGTGTCCAGGGATGTGTAGATGAGGTGGGTTATAGGGGGGTGGGTCTGGGTGGGATGCTCTGAGAGTCAATGTGAACTTGTTGGGCTGAATGGCCTGTTTCAACACTGTAGGGATTCTAAGGGAATGCTTGCTAGCTCCTGTGAATGTATGAAACAAGACCAGAAATAAGCCATTTGGCCTGTTGAGCCTGCTCCACTATTTGATAAAATTGTGGCTGATCTGTGTGTGTTTTCATTTCGACATTTGGATCTTCCCCAATATCCAATCTTTCCCCTATCAGAAGTTTATGCACCTCCATCACCTCTACCACTGTCTGAGGCAGAGGGTTTCAAAGTCATATATCCCTCTGAGAGGAAAAGAAAATTCTTAACTCCATCCTGAAAGGGTGAGCCCTGATTTTAAAATGGAGCTCCCTAGTTCGGACTGTCCTACCAGAGTCATAGAGTTATACGGCATGGAAACAGACCCTTCAGTCCAACTCATCCTTGCCGACCAGATATCCTAAATTAATCTAGTCCCATTTGTTAGCATTTGGCCCATATACCCATCCACATGCCTTTTAACTGTTTATATTGTACCAGCTTCCACCACTTCCTCTGGCAGCTCACTCCATATTTGCACCATGGTCTGCGTGAAAAAGTTGCCCCTTATGTCCCTTTTGAATGTTTCCCATCTCACCTTAAACCTAGGCCCTCTATTTTTGTACTCAGCTACCCTCAAGAAAAGACCTTGGCTGTTCACATTATCCATGCCCCTCATAATTTTATAAATTTCTATAATTCTATAAGGTCACCCCTCAGTCTCTGATGCTCCAGGGAAAATAGCCCCAGCCTATTCAGCCTCTCTCTATAGCTCAAACCCTCTAACCCTGGTAACATTGTAAATCTTTTCTGAACCCTTTCAAGTTTTACAATATCATTCCTATAGCAGGGAGACAAGAATTGAGTGCAGTTTTCAAAAAGTGGCCCTAACCTGTACAGCCTCTACATGACCTCCCAACTCCTATACTGTATACACTGACCAATAAAGGCAAGCATACCAAACACCTTCTTCACTATCCTTCATTATCCACTATCAGGAGGAAATATATTTTCCACGTTCACCTTCTCGAGAGCATTCAGGGTATTATACACTCCCATTGAGTCACCCCACATACTTCTAAAGTCCAGTGGAAACAAGTGCACTCTGTCCATCCCATCCTCTGTTACACCATTCTGGGTAAAACAAATGCAGTAAAATGAAGAGGAATTTAGGTAGAAAGTCAAATTACTCTCATTTCTGGTTCAAAGGGGGCCTTGTTCCCATGAACATTAGTACCTTTTAAAATGGTTAAGGTTAACCACTAGTTAACAGCATTCTGAATCCAAAATGCTAAATAAGGCCAGGGCTTTAAAACCTTGCTGTGTAGTGCACTAATATTAATCAATTGCATTCAGAGAAGTTTGTGTACAAGTTCATTCAGGGATAAGTTAATGTTCAGAATGTTATTAAACCTTCACTTCAAGCTTCAAATTACATTGCTGATAATGGTATATGATTATTTACATGTTTCTGTGCAACGCTTTGGTCTGCATTATTCGATGGTTCGGAGATGGTTGGTATGTCAAATGTGCAGTCAGCAGACTCTGCCACGTGCAGGACAGTTGTTGTCAAAGGATGAAGAGAATGAGTTACTTGAAGGTTTATGTTCCCTCTCCAAAGCTTTAATTTCTGCACAACGCACCCCAGATGAAGTCTTTCAACATGTCTGTTGGATTTCCAAATGACCTTCTTGATATTGGTTGGTCACCAGTCAAGATCTCCCATGAGTCAGTGGAGATGCTTGACGTCTTTTCACAACTGGTAACATCTGTATGTTGTTCAAAGTATTACATGATTAGGACTAATATTCACACAGTAATTTCTTGGTCATTTGGAAAAATCACTCTATTGATTACAGTACAGTCAGTTCTGCTGTAATGCAATAGTTGCGTTCCTGTGCAATATTGCGTTATAGAAAATTGTGCTATAGAAATAACAGAGCCTATGGGAAAAGTGGGGTTGGGGCACAGCACCAAAAAATATAATTCAAAATCACTCAAAAATCAGACAAAAGTTTAACACAAAGGATAGCACAGTTTGAATAAATGCTTAATTCACATCGAATAAGGAAATAAAAGTCAATTTAACACCTTACCTTGAAAAAATGTCAAGATGATTTGCTGGAGGAGGAGACTTTGAGATTGCTCTGCTGTTAATACAAGGGCTGAGGGTCGTCATCGTCATCATCATCATCACCATTACCTTCAGGTACAGTTGTTGTCGTAGGGTTAGGGTGAAAAATAGTTAATCCAGAAGTGGATGGCTGTGGTTCATTGTCTTCTGACTGTTTCTGGGGGGTTGGCTTAAAAAAGACATTCAGTTTTTGCTACTTTGCCCTTTTTCTTCTTTCATGAAGAAGCTGTTCATAAGGTGCCAAGTAAGATCTTATTCCTCAAACCGCTACTCTGCTACATTCTGCATTGTAATCGTTATCCTCTAAGAGCTAAAACTGCTTCTCAATGTTGCTCAGGATAGAAGACAAAACAGAAGTGGAAACCTCTCGTGGTGCTGCATTCTGGACTATACTTCTTCATCTCCAGCTTCCACTATCCCCTCAGCGACAAGTTGTTGTACATCAGCTGTAGAGAAGTCTTCACGGTGGGACTCAAGCAACTCTTTAACATCCTCACTCTCCACTTCTTCAAATCCAACTTGCTTTGCAAGATCAACACAATGTTCTTTGAATCTTGGGAGCTCCTCTGACGGATCAAAGCTTTTGAAATCTTGAAATAAATCTGGGAGAAGCTTCCGCCAAACTGCATGCAAGCAGTCCTTATGGACATTACCCCAGGCCTTCACAATAATGTCAACTGCATTCTTGATATTAAAGCTCTTCCAAAATTGAAGAAAACTGTCTTTATCCCCCTCAGTGGCTGCAATCAGCCTCTTATATGTGTGCCTTAAATAATAAGCTTTAAAAGCTGCTATTGCACCCTGCTCCATGGGCTGAAAGAGAGAAGTTGTGTCTGGGGGTAGAAATAGCACTTTGCTGTTTTCAGAAAGCTCAGTAATGGTGGAAGGATGGCTTCGCGCGTTATCCAGGATGAGGAGCACCGATGGAATCACGTTATCGCAAACACGCACCACCCTCTGTGTGAAAAAACTGCCCCTTAGGCCTCTTTTAAATCTTTCTCCTCTCACCTTAAACCTTTGCCTTCTGGTTTTGGACTCCCCTACCCTGGGGAAAAAGACTTTAGCTATTCACCCTATCCATGCCCCTCGCTATTTTCGAAATAGCATCCCCCTATTCTTCTGTCATGTTGTAGCCAATTCGCATTGCCGGAACACACATAGCAGAACTGACCGTATTCCTAGATGAAGTGTTACTGCTCACAAACATTAATAAAAAAAATGGAAAAGAACTCATGATCTAAATTTAACCAGATTGTTGCATCTCTCAAAGTGTACATGATTTTCCAGGATGTTAAAAAAACCATTCAGGGTGATGAAGTAGAGTGAACA
Organism: Rhincodon typus; assembly: GCF_021869965.1. NCBI lineage: Eukaryota > Metazoa > Chordata > Chondrichthyes > Orectolobiformes > Rhincodontidae > Rhincodon > Rhincodon typus. Next base: position 47,981,726 of record NC_063348.1, read on the forward strand.
TTCAGAATCATGGCCCATAAGGTCGTAAGACCATAAGATATAGGAGAAGAATTAGGCCATTCAGCCCATCAAGTCTGCTCCACCTTTCAATCATAGCTGATATCTCAACCACATTCTCATGCCTTCTCCCTGAAACCTTTCATCCCTTTACTAATCTATTTGTCTCTGCCTTAAAGACACTCAATGACTTGGCCTCCACAGCCTTCCGCAGTAATAATATCCAAAATCTTCCTCCTTCTGGCTGAAGAAATTCTTCATCAACTCAATTCTAAAGGGCCATCTCTTCACTCTGATGCTGTCCCCTTGGATCCTAGTGTCTCCTACTGGTTGAAACATCTTCTCCATGTCCACTCTGTCCAGGCCTCTCAGTTTTCTGTAAGTTTCAAAGAGATCCTCCCTCATCCTTCTAAACTCCATTGAGTACAGACCCAGAGTCCTTAACCACATTTCATATTACACACCCTTCATCCCCAGGATAATTCTTGTTAAATTCCTCTGGATCCCTACCAAGGTCAGCACATGCTTCTTTATATGTGGTGTCCAAAACTTTTTGCAATATTCTAAATACAGTCTGACCAGAGACTTATACAGCCTCAACAGTGCATCTCTGATCTTGTATTTTAGCCCTCTCGAAATGAATGCTGACATTGCATTTGCCTTTCTTTCTGCCAACTGAACCTGCATTTTAACCTTAAGTGAATCCTAAACGGGGGCTACTAAGTCTGTTGTTCTTCAGATTGGTGAAGCCTTTCCCAATTTAGAAAATAGCCTTCGCGTCTATTCTTCCTAACAAAGTGCATAACCTCACACTTTATCACATTGTATTCCATCTGTCACTTTTTTGTCCACTCTCCTAACCTGCCTAAACTCTTCTATATCCTCCTTACTTCCTCAACGCTACCTGCCCCTCCACCTTTGTGCCAACTGCAAACTTAGCAGCAATGACTCCAGTTTCTTCTTCTAGATCAGCAATGTATAACCTGAATAATTGTGGTCTCAACACTGACCCCTGCGGAACTCCACAAGTCACCAGCTGCCATCCTGAAAAAGGCCCTTTTATCCCCATTCACAGCATTCTGCCAGTTAACCAATCCTCCATCCATACCGGTACGTTGGCCCTAGCACATGGGCTGTTATTTTATTTAGCAGCCTCCTCCATGGCACTTGGTCAAAGGCCTTCTAGAACTCTAAATAGATCACGTGCATTGGCTCCAACAGTAGCAGATACTTGCAAAATGCCACTTGGTGGTACAGAGCATGAATATTGTTGAGAAAACATACACGTTTTTCACTTAGATTGGACTTGCAAGACCAACAACTTATACTGCGTGACAATGCCTCTATTAATTAAAGTCAACTTGCAAACCTTTCTTAATACAGCATAATTTGTCTATTTCCTTTGAGATTTGGTATTCTCGTGATTCTGTCCTTCAAGAATGCAAGATGAAAAGCTTCGACAGTATGTTTCTTTTCTCAGCATTGTGCACTGAACAAATTTGAAATGTCTCAAGGATCTTTACTGAAGCAATTTCAGACAAAATTTAACACTAAGCCAAATAAGGAGACATTAGGACTGACGACCGAAACTTGCCAAGGAGGTAGACTTTAAGGAGCTTCAAAGGAATTAAGAGGTGTTGGCAGGCACAAAGGTTTAAAAGGATCTGCTGGATATGGACAAATGGCCAGAATCAGAGAAGAACAGAGATTTCAGATGACCACAGGATTGAAGGTGGTTACAGACATAGGGTAGATGGAGGTCATGGATGGATTTGAACAAAAAAATGAGAACTTTAAAATTCAGGCATTGTTAGTCTTAGTGTCAACAAGCATAAGAAGGGACTTTGTGAACATGACTTCACCCACAAATTCAGTGCTAGTTAATACATGAGCAATAGAGGGTGGAATTTGGGACTCTGGCTGGAAAAACATTGGAAAAGTTAAGTCTAGAGGTTACAAAGACATGGATTTACTTTCCAATAATGGCCAAACCTGGGCTCATTAATGGCAAGAATAAAAGGTTTAAGTGGCTGAAGTGGGTAAATCGTAAATGGCCCAGCTCAGGATGAAATAGATGATAAACAACCTCAGATATGACCAGGAAGAGGATGGAGATATTGACTTAGAAACAGGGTATGTGATAGTGACTGAAGATGGTGAATTTAGTCTTTTCCAATATTTAATTGGACACATTAAACAGACAACATATAAACACAGACAGCTGCTCTACACAATAAAAAATTCTTCAAAGCCAATGCAACTCTACAAAAATGCCATCCTTATTGCTTAGCATTATCACCATTGCTTCCAAGTTGATTAACTTCCTACCATCCATAATCAAATCAAATAACATTTGCCAAAATTCAGCAAATGTCTTTCTCTCACAAATCCTACATTGAAAAAGCAAGGGAAGGAACCTTCCAAGGTTAATAGAAAATATATCAGCCAAGATCTTGCAAGATAATACTGTAAAAGAGATGAATTAGCACTGTTACAGATTACTAAACATTTTTCTTCCTTATGAAATAGTGCCAGAGGTTGTGCTTGGATCAATCAGACTTTAAGTTCCTCTTTGAGTAGCAATTCTTAAAAATCCATTGTAATATGATTCAGGTTCTAATCTGTAAATGTTGTTTGTAGATGACATCAAGATAACAGTATTGCCTGTCATAGAACACAGAACATAGAACATAGAACAGTACAGCACAGTACAGGCCCTTTGGCCCATGATGTTGTGCCGAACTTTTACCCTAATCCTAAGGTCTATCTAACTTCCACCCCTACCTTATACTATCATCCATATGCTTACCTAACAACTGCTTAAATGCCCCTAATGAGGCCAACTCCACTACCCTCTCCGGCAATGCATTCCACGCCCCGACCACTCTCTGAGTGAAGAACCTACCTCTGACGTATCCCCTATATCTACCTCCACTCACTTTAAAACTATGCCTCCTCATAACAGCTACCTCCACCCTAGGAAAAAGTCTCTGGATGTCTACTCTATCTATACCTCTGATCATTTTGTACACCTCTATCCAGTCATAGGAATGATGGGGCAATCCATTACCAATTCAGCATAATTTACAAAGATCTCTTAGGTCCATCACTACATGAATCCAGCTTGTAGATAGTAAGAACTGCCAATGCTGGAGTCAGAGATACAATGGTGACCACATGGTCAATGGCACCAGGCACATTGTAGGGGAGGTCCTGGCTAAAGTTGAGGACTTGGACAGTGGAAGAGGTCTGTGTATGGTGGCAGGCAAGAAGGGTCCCGACCCGAAACGTCAACTTTTCTGCTCCTCTGATGCTGCCTGGCCTGTTGTGTTCCTCCAGCTCCATGTTGTGTTATCTATGAATCCAGCTTGTGTTGTTTAATTTTGCTCAACTTTCTTTTTGGTACAGCATACCTTTGTTCAGGGATTGGTTAGCACAGATGGTTGGTTTGCAATGCAGAGTGATGTCAACAGTGTGGGTTCGATCCCTGCACTGGCCGAGGTTACCATGAAGGACTCACTTTCTCAAACTTTCCTGAGGCATGGTGACCCTCAGACTCTAATGAGAGAGCAGCACTATGGTCCGAGAGGACGATGGTGACTTTACATTACTTTATTAATTTTATAATAATTAGAATAGGTTCGCAGCAGACAAAATATTGGCATTATCCAAATAGCCAAAATAAGCAGATCACATTCCTACAATTATCTCTCTCTGAGTAACATTTCAGTTTTGATTAAAGATGATGAACTTGAAATGTTAACTCTGCTTTTCTCTCTCCACAGATGCTGCCTGACCTGTTGAGTATTTCCAACAGGTTTTATTTTTATTTCAGGTTTCCAGCATCCATAATGTGCTGCTTTTCTAAGAGTAAATAGGTACTCATGTTCTTTTCTCATGTGGCTCAGGTGACCATTCCTACATCCCTCTTTTAATCATTTCTGTTTTGCTCTTAATAAAACCAGGACACTCAATTCTATTAATCAGTTAGATGTGCAACAAGAATTTAATGGTTTGTGCTTTAATCCAGCACCGTATTTCACTACTTTATTTTATAATTTAAGTGTCCTAATATAGAGTGGTTTGTACATAGAATGGACTGCCAGATGAAGTGGTAGATGCAAGTACAGTTACAACATTTAAAAGACATTGGGACATGTACATGAATAAGAAAGGTTTACAGGATATGGGACAAATGTAAGCAAGTGGGACTAGTTTAGTTTGGGAGACTCAGTTGGCATGGACAAGTTGGACCGAAGGGTCTGTTTCCATGATCTATGGCTCTATGACTATGAGTCTGAGTTAATATGCAGATGCATCAAATAATTAGGCAGATCATCTTAGCCTTCATTAGAAAGGAGTCGCAGTATAAAAGTAAGGAAGTCTGATAGGAATCGCACCAGGCTTTAACAAGACCACAAGAATACTGTCCTCAGTTTTAGTTGTCCTACCTAGATAAAGACACTAGCCTTGATAAGAATGCAATCAAAATTTATTTGAATGATTCTTGGAATGAGACAACCATCCCACGAGGATGGGTAGAATAGAAAAAAAACTTACATTCCATGGTGCTTTGAAGAATATGAGTTGATCTCATTGAAGAGTAGAGAGTTGAATAGGATTGATGCACATTGAAATGGATAGACAATATTTCACCAGCTGGAGAGGCTAGAAGTAGTAATCTCAGTCTTAGGATAGAGGTCATTGATTTTGCTCAGAGGATTGTGAAATCTTTGAAATCTCTATCAAAGAGAGAAGAGTTACTCAGTCATTAAATTTCTTCAAGACTGAGATCAATAGACTTTTGGACAATAAGGGAAGCAAGGAATAGGAAACTGACATATCTTCTGTGCAACAACCATTGTTGGGCAGCGGTTGATAGTTCACTGCCAGCAATCCCCCTTTCTACACTGTGACTAAGGCATGTATAATTATCAATGATACAGGATAGACCACTATAGCATGTTAACAAGAAGAGTCTTACATGTCTTACATAACAAGGGACAGTTTATTGTTTGAAAGCAACGGGTACAACTAACATTAACTTGATTTGCATAATCACAGTTAACAGGAGTCAGGCATGTCATCCTCATTCTTCTAAACTCTAATGATTAAACTCTGAGTCTGTTTAGTCATTCTTGAGAAATCAACCCCTTCATCCTAGGAATAAGTCTAGTGAATATCTTTTGAACATTCAGGTGGAATGCTGGCACAGTGGTTAGCCCTGCTGCCTCACAGCACCAGGAACCCAGGTTCAATTCCACTCTTGGGTGACTGTGTGGAGTTTGCACATTTTCCTTGTGTCTGTGTGGGTTTCCTCCCACAGCCCAAAGATGTGCAGGCTAGGTGGATTTGCCATGATAAATTGCCCCTAGTGTTCAGGGATGTGTAGATTAGGGGGTGGCATGTCAGAGGGTTGGTATGGACTTGTTGGGCCAAAGGGCCTGTTTACACACTGTATGGATTCTATGATCTTCCAATGCTGTTATATCCTTTTTAAATACAAGGACCAAAACTGTTCTCAGTTCTCTGCAAGTGCAATTTGACCAACACCCTGTACATTTGTAGCAAGATCTCACTATTTTTAGACTCCAATCCCCTAGCAATAAAGATCAAAATTCCATTTACCTCCCTCATAGTTGCTGCATCTATGCGCTAACATTCTGTGTATCATGCTCAAGAACACCCAGGTCCCTCTGTATTGCACTTATTTGGATTTTCTCTCATTTTTGGTGTACAACTGCAACTTTCATTGAAAGGCTACTGCAAAAGCACTGCATGCAGAGACAGACAGGCAGCCAGTTTATGGATTGGACCAAGCTGCATCTCAAGACTGCTCACTTTCTTTCTTAGCGTACACTCACTTCAGGTCCACCCGAATGCTCACGACATCCCTGCAATGCTTTGCATTGACTTGCCTTGCCTTTTTGCATTTTGCCCCCTTAGCAAGGTGTTAAAGTCTCACAGTGCTTGTGTCTTGATTTGCTGTTTAGCATAGACATAAAGTCAGGTAGCTTACCATAGTTGGCAAAAGCCATCAGTCAAGGGATGGACATGTTGTGCTATGTCAACTCTCACTGACATGTGCCAGCTTCCTACTTGGCAAAATCACTGCATGTGCATCAATCAAATGCCAAATCTCTAGTTCGAAGGGGGAGCAATCCATAGACAAGTCAAGTGGGGATGCCGTAAGTCAGGTGTCCCAATGCAGACAGGCCAGGGCAGCTTTCTCTAACAAAGTCCAGGGGCTTTGGGCGGCCAAGTTTAGGGACTACATCTCTCTGTAATCTGGGATGTGGACTACAACCACACCAGCAGTTCAAATGCACATGGTCAGGGGATTCACAAAGCATCAGTCAGGGATCTGCACAGAGATCAGTCAGGGGTCCAGTGAAACATCATTCGGGGTTGTCTATCCAAGTCAATCAGGGGGGTGGTCCATAGTCAGTCCTGGAGGCTCAACTCAATGAATATCAAGGTGGGCAGGGAAGTGCATGAGCAAACACTGTTATATTAGGGAAGTGGGGGTGCTCAACACTGGGAATTAGAGGCAGCAACCTGCGATGATGGAGGGACAAGTGCTTAACATGATGGTGAGCAGAACTAGACTGTGGTAATGGTGCTCAGCGTGTAGGGATGAGATTTGCTTTCGTGGCCCTGCCACTTCTGAGCATCAGTGGTGGGGGAATGGATGTGGTGCCCATCAAGTTGCCTGCTTTGACCCGAATGATGCCATGCATCTTGAGTGTCGTTGGAGCTGCACTCATCCAGGACATTGGGGAATAGTGCATCACACTGCTGTGGACAAGCTTTAGGAGTTAGGAGGTGAGCTACTTGCTGCAAGATTCATTGCCTTTGGCTTTTTCATGTATCCATTGCATTTATATGGATTGTTTTTATGGTTCAGTTTTTGGTCAATGGTAGCCCCTGGGGAGTTGACAGTGGGGATTCAGTGATGGCAATGCCATTGAATGTCAGTGAATTGATGGTTAGATTCTTAATGTCAGAGATAGTCATTGCCTGATACTTGTGTAGCACAAATGTTACTTGCCACTGGTCCTTGATATTGTCCGGGTCTTGCTGCATTTAAATTGCTTCAATGACTGAGAAGCCTCCACATCAACAGGTCACAGCTGAAGGTTGCCTCAGAATGTGCAGGAGGTACAAGAATCCCAGTGCTATTTCTTCCAGATGAGCAAGACAAAGTGGCAGTGCATACTAAGGATGTTCTAGGACACTATCACAGGTCAGCTGCTGGGATAGAACATGCAATGTGAGGGTGTGAGTAGCCATCTTATCCTGGTGGTCGTCAAGATGATAGTTATGTTGAACTTTTCTCCAACTGGCTCCTTGAAAGGAGCCAAAGAGAATCTGCATGGGATCCCTCTATCACCCACCAAAAACATACTAAAGCTGTTACAGATGCCATATATGCCAGATCACATCAGACCACTGGTCGTCCCACACACCTGGAGCAGGCAAAGAGGGGATGTAATGGATGCTGCAGACCTGGGAGAGCAGCATCAGTCATTGAAGGAGCAGGATTTAAACAGAAAGAATATCACCTTCAACATAGTGTAGCATCAGGCACTACAAACCAGACAGGACTCAATTGATAGTAGGAACTGCAGATGCTGGAG
>NC_063348.1:47989762-47997369 GCF_021869965.1 Rhincodon typus
CCCGAAACGTCAGCTTTCCTGCTCCTCTGATGCTGCTTGGCCTGCTGTGTTCATCCAGCTCTACACCTTGTTATCTCAGGGCTTAATTGATACTTGGTTCTTGTGGATGAGAGCTGTGTGCAGCGATCATTTATCAACTGTAAAATTGTTGGCACTTGACATGCAAGCAGTATGTCTCTTTTCACTTCTGTCTTTTGATTTGTGTTCACTTTTGGTGAATGAAAGCGAACATTTTGAACTACTTGAAGTCTTCCCTGTGCATAATGGTCCCACATCGAACAACAATAAGGTGCTGAACACAGAGGGTATTGGGGTAGAAGTAAGAGTGATGTAGAGGGTCATCAGAGGGAATGTTGGTAAGGACAGGTAAACCTATGCGGTCTGGTGACTGAACAGCTATCGGAGCAGGAATGCACAGTTACAAGTTCAAGGAAATGTCAGCCATGCCACCTCCGTGCCATGAGACGTGTTGGTTTGTGACTGCTGTACCACTACATTGGCGGTGAAGGGCAACTCTAGACTGTCAACGCTTGAACAGGCACACGACTGCAGATCAAAAATGGTGGCCAAGATGCTGAGATTTGTCAGCAGTGACATGTATTTCAGTCTACAGCAAGAGAGAGAATCAGGCTAGTGTCAGATAAGAATGATGCCGCAGAGGCGTGGCACCAGTTATTGAGGTGAACTTGAGATGACCGCGTGAGAAAATGCACTAGGCCTCGCTGAGGGAAATTCTCCTTGAAACTTGACTAAACCAACACTTACTGATTTCTGAAAAGATTCAGCCCATAATCCTGATGGCATTTGCTGACTTATGTATGAAAACTGTTTGAGAATATGGTCAAATAAAAGTTTTAGAGGTTGTCACAGGACATTATACAGTAATATGGCCTAGCTGCAAACCATTTCAGTAATGTTGCAAATTATTCTTATTTTAAATTGTTGTCTCAACTCTGTGGGAGAGACTTTTTCTCTCAAATTGAAACTATTATTACAGTTCACACAAATCATACAAGGAAACTGTGACATACATGTGCATGATGACATTATTTTACAAATGTCAGCAAATTCTTTGGGAAAAAAATGACATTTTCAAATCACATCAGGTATAAACAGAATAATAAAATATAGATCTATAAGCAGTTTAATTTTCTGATAATAAAAACTGTATATATTATATACACATATGTATTCCAAGTTTCATCAGCTGCTTTTAACTTAATAAAACTGCTCTTATAATCTTCTATGGCCTTGAACCAAAATATGAACTTATATGCAAAACTTTCTCAAAATGTACCATGCATGAGCTGAATAATAAATCCTTTCTATTGCCATAGAATCACTAGAGACAATACAAAATGCCTTGCCCTACCCCAGACTCTCTGATTGTTATAAATTCTACAGAAATCACTGTTTCATATTCCACATCACAGGTCAATGTGGAAAGCAGAAATTGTTCTCCCCTATGAACGAGAAAGCATCTTTTCTGCCGTACATTTAATTATATTGTAACACGACACAAAGGCCTTGACAGCAAGACCTACTCTAGATATTGCATACTGTGATCCCACACCACCATATGCGTTCTCCTATATTTTGGAAATCAGAATTACAAAATATTCAGATGCATTTTCGCTTTCATTTTTCTCTGATCGCATCTCTCGTTGTGACCTCATACTTGGTTTTCGCAATTCACTTTGACATTCCCCTGTTTTATCTGACAGGACCTGTGCTCAACAGAGGCATCAGCTACACCCATTCAGATTCCCATTGATTTGCAAGTTCAGTGCAGCCATTAGCTCTTCTGACACCTTCACCTCTGCTGACACATTGTTGGCCTGGATGCTTCCTCATCTCAGCAGACCCTTCCCTACCCAGAGCCTCCCACTGGTTTCTCACTATCAGCCTTCTTGATTTTATGTAGGTGCTACTGGAAACAGAGTCATGTGGTCCTCCTTTTTATTCTTTTTTTTATTCATTTACAGGATGAGGGCGTCGCTGGCTAGGCAGCATTAATTTCCCATCCCTAATTGCCCAGAGGGCAGTTAAGAGTCAACCACATTCCTGTGGGTCTGGAGTCACATGTAGACCAGACCAGGTAAGGATGGCACTTTCCTCCCCTAAAGGACATGAGTGAACCAGAAGGATTTTCCGACAAACGACAATGGATTCATGGTCATCATTAGATTCTTAATTCCTCATATTTTATTGAATTCAAATTCCACCATCTGCCATGGCGCGATTCTAACTTGGGTCCCCAGAACATTACCTGGGTCTCTGGATTAACAGTCCAGCGATGATACCACTTGGCCATTGCCTCCAACTTTCCCTCTATTTTCCCAACCCGCTTTTTTGGACCCCCCAGGCCTACGCGCAGCAACGACTGGGGAAACTGGAAGTGAATGCATCAGCGCACCGATTGGCGAACACAGAACCTGCGACTGGAACACTGTGCTGTTGATGCTCTTCTCAGGTAATCACCAGGACAAATACAAGAATGCCAAATTTCAAAATGACAAACAACACCGCATGAGGGAAAGGATTGCCAATTGGATAGCAAGTCAGCTCCTTAGCCAATTAGAGTTGACGGTGCTGTTTCCTGCTTTCACCACATTTTGGAAAGTTTCACCAACATTGCCTCCAATTTCTACCCTTCCCCCGTCTTCACATGGTCATTCTTTGAGCAGTTCTTCCGTTCCCAGATGCTATCATACCTGCTGAGTATTCCCAGCACTTTCTGCGCATTTCACTCCATCATTCACTCCTTGTACCACTGAAAAGATCGTCTCAGTCTGTACGAGTGTAATCACTGCTGAAAGGAAGGAAACACAGTCACTAATTCTACACAGCAAGCTTCCACAAACACCGATGTGATAATGACCAAATAGTTTGTTTCTGAGATGTTGATAAAGAGATAAATATTACCCATGATACCAGGGAGAACTCCCCTGCTTTCCTGCAGAATAGTCCCATGGGATCTCATACATCCCAGGACGGATTAGACAGGGTCTCAGTTTAACATATCATTTGATGGACAGTATTCAGTTGTTGCTACTCTGGCGTGTCAACATTGATGTTTGTGCTCAAGCCCCAGCGTGGAGCTTGACACTGCAATGATCCAGTTCAGGGATTAGTGTCGTGATCGTCATGAAATCAGACAGGCAGACCTCATAGAATATGAGTTCCCTGATTGGGGCTGTTAATCTGGTCCAATCGTGGAGCCCTGGCTAACAGATAAAAGCAGGAGTGTCAGACATCCTGTTTACACTGAGAGCTGGCTCCAAGGAATCTGGATCAGTGTCAAGGACTCTCCATGTGTAAATAAAGGGGAACTTGGTGACAGGATACTGGCCTCTGTGGATTTATTTCAATGAGAATGCTACCAACTCTGTTACACTAATACTAACACTAGCCTGGCACACTACTGCAATATTTCTTCAGGCTCCCCCTTGCCCAGTTCTGCTCTTCTGACTTCAATTTATCGAGCAATGGGTAGCAGTCTCCTGGTGCTGGGACAGCTACAGGTTTCTAATGAACAATTTATGGAGGAGATTCAATAAAGAATAAATGCATTCACTCTCATGGTATCTCTGCTTTTATTTGGGAAGCTGTCAATTTTTTTTTTGTAGTTACAGCAGGAGGTGTACGGAGCAAGTATAACACCGCAAAGAAATCATCCACATGGAAAGTTCTGCTGTAAAGGGCTGAGTTGTCCATTGTTTCTAAACTAAGGCCAAACTGTTAGTGTTGAAGAAAAAATCAGAGTTAACGTTTCGGATCAGGCGACCCTTCCTCAAAACTGTTCTGAGGAAGGGTCACTGGACCTGAGACGTTATCTCTGATTTTTTCTTCAAAGATGCTGCCAGACCTGCTGAGCTTTTCCAGCAACTTTGTTTTTGTTCCATTAGTGTTGAAGTCCATTCTAGTTCTTAGCTCCATTGTCATTGAGAATGTCTTCCAGATTTCACCTCATGTCCACTCAGATGCTGTTGCCCAGGTACTTGCAAAGGTTAGAACAGTGTTATTTATTTTGACTAAGCTAATAGATTAGGAACAGTCACTCAGCAGTACAGAATACCGTCAAAAAGAGTAGCATATTAGCAAAGCTTTCCATCTTGAACTCAAGGAGGCAATTGTACAGTCTATGTACCTGGTACTGACAGGGCCAATGTAATGTCAGGTATGTTGGCCATATATTTCAGACATTACCTGATCGAAACATGATTCTTCAGTTGTTAGCAATAGGTGGAATACAGACTGTACTACAACCAACACACATTTCCAAAAATTAGGAAGAAAGCTACGTGTTAGATGTGAATCTGGGCAGCACTGGCTGAACAATCCTGAGTGTGCTAAAAGCTACACTAAAAACCAATTTAAGACAATCAGCAAAGCTCATAACATGGCTCATTTATGTGTGCCAGAAGTGACACCATTTCATAAACAGGGACATTCTCTGAAAGAAAAACAAGTTGGGAACAATAGACCAGTGAGTGATGGGTAAGTTGTTGAAGGGGATTCTGAGAGATAGGATTTACATACATTTGGAGAGGCAAGGATTAATTATGGATAGAATGGCTTTATGCACGGGAAATTGTGTCTCAAAAACTTGAGTTTTTTGAGGACGTCACCAAAAAGATAGATGAGGGCGGAGTGGTAAATATTGTCTACATGGATCTTAGTAAAGCTTTTGACAAAGTTTTGTATGGTAGACTGGTTCGTAAAGTTAAATCACATGGGATTCAGGGGGAGCTTGCCACTTGGATACAGAATTGGCTTGATGGTAGGAGACAGAGGGCAGTGGTGGAATGTTGTTTATCAGACTGGTGGCCTGTGACCAATGGTGTTCTGCAGGGATCGGTGCTAGGTCAACTGTTGTTTTTCATTTATATAAACGATTTGCATGAGAATTTAGGAAGCACAGCTAGTTAGTTTGCGGATGACATTAAAGTTGTGGTATAATAAACAGTGATGAAGTTTACCTAAAATTACAAAGGTATCTTGATCAATTGGCCAATCGGCTGAGGAGTCGCAGATAGAGTTTTATTTGGATAAATATGAGTTATTGCATTTTGATAAAACAAATAAGGGCATGGCTTATATAGTTATGGTAGGGCCCTGGTGGGTGTTGTCAAACAAAGAGACCCAGGGTTTCAAGTACATAATTCTTTGAAAGTTGCATCACAGGTAAACAGGGTGGTTAAGAAAGTAGACTGGGTGACTACATTTTGCTTGCAAAAAAGACCCTGAGCTACCCGTTGCCTGACACTTTAACGCACCACCCTGTTCCCTGACCAACATCTCTGTCTCTAGCTTGCTGCAGTGTTCCAGCGAAGCTCAGCACAAGCTGGAAGTACAACATTTCATTTTCCACTTGGAGACCCTGCACCCCTCCAGACTCAATATCGAGGTCAATAATTTTAGGGCCTAAACTCTCCCATCTCCAAGCTGCCTATCCCACGCACCAGGCCTTGTTATCATACAGCCTGCCATTACACACCATTTATTGTTAGTCAGTAACAGTCCCCATTAACAACTATTCATCCTCCTAACCAGATCATTATCAACTCCTTTGTCTATCCAACTGATCGTCTCTCTCTTTGGGCTCTATCCTATCGTTTATTGCCTACCCCAAACCCCTCCCTATTTTCTGCATATAAACAGACGTTTTCCCAGCTACCTTCAGTTCTGAGGAAGGGTCACCGGACCCGAAACGTTAACTCTGATTTTTTCTTCATAGATGCTGCCAGACCTGCTGAGCTTTTCCAGCAACTTCTGTTTTTGTTCATGGTTAAGACAGTGTTTAGCATCAAAAACAAAGTTGCTGGAAAAGCTCAGCAATTGTGGCAGCATCTGTGAAGGAAAAAACAGAGTTAACCTTTCGGGTCCAGTGACCCTTCCTCAGAGCTTTGTTTTTGTTCCTGATTTACAGCATCTGCAGTTCTTTCGGTTTTTAAAAAGTGTTTAGCATGTTTACCTTTATTGGTCAGACCATTGAGGAGTTGGGGACTCATGTTGACATTGTACAAGACATTAGTGATGCCACTTTTGGAGTACTGTGTACAGTTCTAGTTGTCCTGTTAGAGGAAGTATATTATTAAATTGGCGAAGGTTCAGAAAAGATTTACAAGGATGTCACCAGGACTGGAAGGTTTGAGTTACAGGGAGACGATGGATGGGCCAGAACTTTTTCCACTGGAGCATAGAAGTTTGAGGGGTGACCTTACAGAGATGTATAAAATCATGAGGGGCATAGATAAGGTGAATAGCAAGAGTCTTTTCCCCAGGATAGGACAATTCAAAACTAAAGGGCATATTTTTAAAGTGAGAGGGAAAGATTTAAAAAGGACCTGACGGGCAACATAGAAGGTGGTTCATATGTAGAATGAACTGCCTAAGGAAGTGGTAGATATAAGTACAGTTATAACATTTAAAAGACATTAAGACAGGCACATGAATAGGAAAGCTTTATGTGGGGGAAACAGAGGCAATGGGGACTAGTTTAGTTTGGGAAAATTGATCGACATGGACTGAAGGGTCTTTTTCTATGCTGTATGACTCAATGACTCTATGTGCAAACCTTGTGCCTTGCTTGAATTACCTGGGGAGCATTTAGTCTCATATTGCTTTATCTATTGCAATGCCTTAGTCAGAGTTGATTTGCCAATGTACCCATGCAAGATGAAATGCCCTTCTTTTCAGCAATATATAGATTAGACCTTTCTCCTAAGTTATTCACTAAGTCTGTCCACCTCATATCACATTGGACCTGTCTCTCTATCTGGTACCATGCACTGCTTATGAATGTGATCTGACTTGCAATGGATGAGAGCATCAGGGATGCAATTTGGAAACGCTTGGATCTCAATTTCACTGTCTGTCTTCCAGACCTTACCGTGTGAACTGAAAACAAAAGCCTTCCCATCTATGGGTTTTCCGAAATAACATTCAGCGTTGGTTCTTCTGAACCAAAATCAAGCTGACGCCGTTCAAAGTTCACTCTGTCCAATTGTAAAACTCTCGCAATAGAAATAACCTCACATTATCCCTCCAGAAGCGATCCAGTCACATTCTCCCTGAGACATATTGGTTTAAAATCATGTTTCCAGAAAGAGTGAGCAGCAAATTATGAAACATCTTTACACATGTAGACCAAATATACCTGCCAACAGTTCAAAATCCAAACTCTAAAATAAATTATATTAATCCATATAAATCACATACCCTATGTCTATCATAAATCTATTTAACTCTGCCTTAGATTTAATCATTGACCCAGCCTTCACTTCTCCCTGGGAAAAAGAATTCTACAAACTAACAACACTCTGGGAGAAGAAACTTTCCCCTGCTCCCAGCCTTAAATGGGAGATCTCTAATTTTTAGACTGTGTAACCTGTGTTTAAACTGAGCTAGTCTCTCCCATGAGGGGAAACATCCTTTCATTGCCCTCCCTATCAAAACCTCTCATGATCTTTTAGGTTTCAATGAGATCACCTTTCACTCTTCTAAATTGCAATGGGTATAGACTCAGCCTGTTCAATCTTTTCCCATAAAATAACCCATTCATCCCAGAAATCAGTCAAGTGAACTTTCTCTGAACTGCTTCT
>NC_063348.1:47997869-48010385 GCF_021869965.1 Rhincodon typus
TTTCTGAAGAAGGGTCCCGACCCGAAACGGCAGCTTTCCTGCTCCTCTGATGCTGCCTGGCCTGCTGTGTTCCTCCAGCTCCACACTGTGATATCTCTGACTCCAGCATCGGCAGTTCTTACTATCTCTTTCCTCAGATATCCATTTGACTTATATTCCAAAAAAAAACTCAAGCCAGAGATTTGTCATAAATTGGAAGATTAAGCTTTTGATCTGGCCTTTGTTTCTAATATTGTACGAGAACTAGGATTTCTTGATACTTCTGCTTAATTTTCGTAACATTGTCATTTGAAATCTGCTCCAATGGATGTATGGTTGTAGACTTCAAATTCAGACAAGTGTTGTTGTGCCCTAAATATAGACGTCTATTGGTCAGAACTCTCCTGTTTCAAATATTCTTTAACTAGGGAATTTTGCGTCTAGCAACTCTCTCTTTTTCCACAGATTGGCGTTTCAGGAAGTCCAACTCATTATGAATGGAAATTTTCAGTTATTGAGGTTTTAAACCCTTTGAGCCAGCTTACTGAATTCAAACTGATTCTGTTTGCAAGTAACATAATTTTGGTGTGTAAGTTGACAACCTCTGTAGGTGACCGGGAAACGTGTGACAGCAACCCACGAGATGCATATGGCAAAGAGGGTTGTTACCAGAACCCTGTTTAGGCAAATGGCAGATCACAAAATGATCTGATGATGATCGTGTCATAGATGACCTTACCTGTCGCATTGTCATCGAAAGAGGCAAACACATTGAGAAGTTTGAGTTGGCATCCAATATTCCCCAGCAGCTTCAACTGACTGATCCTACTCTCATGGTCCAATACCTTGGTGTATTTGATGAAGGCAATATATAGTCATCTCCTTTGCTCACATCATTTCTGTCATTGCTGCTGGACTAAGAAGTTCTTGTTAGTTGTCGAGTCTCCAGTTCTGAGATCGCACTGAGTTGAAAATGAAACAAACTATTGGGTGCTATAAAGAGCTTGTCTGCTTATTTTCAAGAAATGTGACAGCCACAAATTAGAATGATCAACTTGAACAACCTGCTCAGTCGCATTGCACAAAGCCACACTAATAAATACCGTAAAAGCCGAAAGAACTGCGGACGCTGTAAATCAGGAACAAAAACAAAGTTGCTGGAAAAGATCAGCAGGTCTGGCTGCATCTGTAAAGGAGAAGACAGAGTTAATGTTTCGGGTCCGGTGACCTTCCGAGGAATATTAACTCTGTTTTCTCCTTCACTAATAAATACTGTGAGTCCCTATATCATAATACAAAGTAATTGCTGCGGTGGAATATATTCATGATGAATAAAGTCGAGTGCCAGTTGAATGGACTATTTATATGGCAAGGCATGACTACATCTTAATAAACTTAGCATTGAAAACAAAAACAGTGCCTCATAAAATAATATATTTGGATTTCTGACAAGATATGAAGACTGCAGTATTCCTCAAATGAGGCTGTAAAACAATCATTCCGCAGATGAAAAACAGTATCTCTTAAATTAATATGATTCAAATGTTACTGGATTAATGTTCTATCTGTTTTTCTCATCTGAAACTTCAGTATAAATTAGAGAAACTCTTACTTCTTATCCACTCAGGTCAAGCTGCGTATATAATTTATGCATTCAAATAGGCAAACATGGATGTAATTAACCCTACGTAACTAATTTCCCATGACAGATTAACTTCAGCAATCTGAATCATAGCCTAGGTTCAGGCTGTTAATAACCTTAACATTTTCAACTTAATTAATAATGACAAGTGCGTGAAATTATGCTTAAGTAATTATAGTGTGCTGCTTAGTGTGGGTGACACAAGATGATAGAGCATTTTTGGTTTCTGAACGATCTGAACAAGCGCAGCCAACAAACATAAAACAGCTTTTTTTCACACTTCACTTTGTATTTTAAGACTATTTGTGTAGCTTCAGATTATTTTCATAGGCAGTTGGTGGTAATTTATATAACTTAAGAAAAAGAAAGCTAGCACAAAATATAAAAGCAGATAGCAAAAGCTTCTATCGGTATAAAACGGAAGAGTTAAAGTGAATGTTGGCTCCTTGGAGGATGAGAATGGGGAGTGAATAGTGAGGAATATAGAAATGGTGGAGACTCTAAATCGGTATATTGCCTTAGTTTTCACTGTGGAGTACATTTGTACTATCCCAATAGTAACAGGTATTGCAGAACTTATAGAAAGGGAAGAACTTGGAAAAATCATCACTAGGGAAAAAGTACTGAGGAAATTATTGGGATTGAAGGTAGGCAATTTCCCAGGTCCTGATGGTCTGCACCTTAGGGTTTGACCGGAAGTGGTAACAGAGGTAGTGCATATGTAGCTTATAATATTCCAAAATTCACTCGTGACAGGAAAGATTCTAGTGGAATAGAAAAATATTAATATAATACCGTTATTCAAAAAA
This sequence comes from Rhincodon typus, assembly GCF_021869965.1. Classification (NCBI taxonomy): domain Eukaryota; kingdom Metazoa; phylum Chordata; class Chondrichthyes; order Orectolobiformes; family Rhincodontidae; genus Rhincodon; species Rhincodon typus. The sequence goes on from NC_063348.1 coordinate 48,000,300, forward strand.
GGTGGGTGGCAGAAAAAAGGAAAGTACAGACCAGTTAGTTTAATATCCGTCATTTGGAAACTATTAGAATCCCGTTATTAAAGAATTAATAATAGGAGACTTGAATTAGAATTAGACTCAGGTTTATTGTCAGATGTACTCACATGTGTACAGTGAAAAGTTTACAAAGCTACCACTTACAGTGCCATCTTAAGTACAAAGATACTTCTTAGGATAAATTAGAAAAATAAAGAAATAAAAAGCCCGGCACTACAGACGTTCACACCACCTTAGGTACAAAAAGTACCTAGGTACAAAATTTTAGGAATAAATTAGAAAAATAAAGAAGTAAAAAGTTTAGAATTACAGTCCTTCCAAGCAGAAAAGTCAGAGCAGATGAGCCCTCCAGTCTGAGCTGGGCCTTGCCTTGAGTCCATGCCAGGAAAGTGAAATTTCAATCCATCAGAGTCAGCATGGTTTTATGTAGGGTTAATTGTGTTTGACTAATTTGCTAGCGTTCTTGGAAGATGTAACAAGCGAGGTGGATGATGGTAGATGTAGTATATCGGGACTTCCAGAAGGCATTTGATAAGGTACCGCGTAAAAGGTTAATACAAGGTGAGATCAAATGAGGTTAAGGGTAATTTATCATCTTGAATAGAGAATTAACTAACCAAAACAGAAAACGGAGTGAGTGTTTTTCTCGTTGGCCAGATGTAAGTAGTGGGATGCCACAAAGTTCAGTCCTTGGACCCACCTATGTACAGTCTACATTAATGACTTGGATTCAGGGATAGAGGGTACTATAGCCAAATTTGTATCTAAAATAGGGTAAGTAAGCTGCAATGAAGAAATAAGAAATTTACGAGTGGATATGAATAGATTAGGTGAATGGGTGAAAGTTTGGCACATACCGTTTAATATGGATAAGTATGATGTTATCTAATTTGTTTGGAAGAATGGAAAGGCAACTTATTATCTAATTAGCAAGAAACTTCGGGGTGGTTCAGTGCAGAAGGATCTGGCTGTTTTCTTGCACAGAAGCATGTAGAAACATGTGTAGGCTATTCAGCTCCTCAAGCCTGCTACGTCATTCAAAATGTCATGGCTGATCATTGAGACCAACACCCTAAACCCGTCCTCTCCCCTTACCTCTTAATCCTTTCAGCCGCAAGAGCTATATTTACCTCCTTCTTGAAAACACAAAAGGTTTTGGACTCAATTGCATTTTGCAGTGGTGAATTCGACAGGCTCACCACTCCCTGGGTGAAGAAATTTCCCCTCATCTGAGTCCTAAATGTATTACCACTTAACCTTTAACTATGTCCCTTCATCTGGACTCCCCCATTCAGTTACATCCTTTCTGCATCTACCCTGTCTAGCCCTGTGAGAATTTTATAGGTTGCCATGAGACACCACCCCCCCAGCACCTCATTCTTTTAAACACCAGTGAATTCAATCCTAACTGACTCAATCCCTCCTCATACGTCAGACCTGCCATCCCAGGAATTATAATAATAAACCTTCACCGCACTCATTGTATAGCAGGAACATCCTTCTTCAGATAAGGAGACCAAAACTACACACAATATTCCAGGTTTGGCCTCGCCAATGTCCTGTATAATTGCAGCAAGACATTCCAGCTCCTGTACTCGAATCCTCTCACTATAAAGAACAACATATAGTTTGCCTCCTTTACTGCCTGCTGCACCTGCATGCTTACTTTCTGCAACTGGTGCATGAGGGACACCCAGGTCTTGTTGAATATTCTCCCATCTCAATTTACAGATATTCAAATATTAATCTGACAATCATTATAAGAATGAATTGCAAAAAAAAACTAGTATGCAAGTACAGTGGGTAATAAGGAAAGCAAATGGCATTTTGGCATCTATTGCAAAAGGAATAGGGTATTAAAGTAGAAAAGGTTTGTTGCAGATAACATGGTGTAGAGCTGGATGAACACAGCAGGCCAGGCAGCATCAGAAGAGCAGGAAAGCTGACGTTTCGGATCTGGACCCTTCTTCAGAATGGGGGAGGGGAAGGGAAGTTTTGCTGCAATTGTGCAAGCCATTTGTCAGACCACACCTCGAGTATTGCATGCAATGTTGGTCCCCTCACCTGAAGAGAAATGTAGTAGCATTGGAGACAGTTCAGAGCAGGTGCACTAGATTGATTCTAATGAGGAGCGATTGAGCAATTTAGGCCTGTACACCCTGGAGTTTAGGAAAATGAAAGGAAATCTAATTGAGGTATGTATGATGCTAAAGTGATTGACAAATTAGACAAGGAAAGAATGTTTCTTGTGGGGCAATCTAGAATGAAAAGTCTTATTTTTAGGAGAAGGGATAGCAGAATTGAAACAGAGTTGAGGAAAAATAACTTCTCTGAATGGATGGTGAAAATGCGGAATTTACTACCTCCAGAGTGATGCCGGGGCATTGAGTAAATTTAAGAAGGAGATAGACAGATGTTTAATTAGTAGTGGGTTGAAAGGTTATGGAGAGTGATCAGGAAAGTGGAGTTGAGGCTGAGATCAGATCAGCCATGATTATATCAAAATGGCAGAACAGACCTGAGCGGCTGAATTATCTACTCGTATTTCATACATTCTTAGAAGCCTGCATTAAATATTGTTTGGTTGACATGCATGTAATTAGGGTATGGAATACATTATCTGGAAATATGGTGGAGGTGGGTTCAAATGAGGCATCCCAAAAGTCAACGGATGATTATTTGTTTAGTAATGGTGCGCAGAGATATGGGAAAAAATCTGGAGATTGGCGCTGGTCAAAATAGTTGGCGCAGTCATGATGGGCTGAATGGCCTGTTTTGTCCCCGTAATAATTCTGTGGTTCCCTCAAATATCAGTTCTGAAGATGCCACATCGCATCTGAAATCTTAACTCTTGTTTCTCTCTCCACAGATGCTGCCAGTCTTGTGGGTGTGGTGGGTGGTCAATCCAGCTCTGGCATGCTGAGGTGGATGGGTGCTGTGTTAGGTTCGGTTGGCAGAGGGGATTCAGGTCCGGGCCGGTGGCAGATATGACATGATGGGTTGATGGGAATGGGGACGTGTCAGGTCTCTGTGGAGTGGGGGTGCAGGAAGACATTGGGGGAATCTAGGCTGGAGGATTCCTGGGTCCAGTCAGCCGAACAGTGATCTGAGGGTGTCAGGACTGGCAAGGGATGTGTCAGTTTGAGGTCTGGGGTCTGTAAGTGACCTGGGGTTGAGGGTCTTTTAGGAAGGTATTGAGCCGGTTAGATAGTTACTTAAGTTAGACAGTTTATTTATAGTCTAACTTTTCTGAGTAACCATTTTGCCGAATTTCATTGGAAACCATGAAGCCTCTGATTTAAAAGGAGAATATTGGATGATTCCAGGTATAAGGGAATCACCCAGCAGAATCATTAATTTTCCAAACAATTCCTTTGGAGTCTGCTACATTGGCGACTCCACAGAGTCCCCACATGCCACTCCCATCTACGCTGGAATAACAACTGAATGGCTATTGGAACATCTGGGTCATTATTTTCAAAACATCGCTGAATACCTCCAGCCAGGAAAGTGAAACCGAGCACAAAAACAGTTGAACCCCAGGCTTGTTTAATTCAGCACATAAGTAATTTTGTACTGACCACACCTTCACAAGTTAATGCATCTTTATCAGCTAATTGGATGTGTTTTTCTTCAGTTTTCTCAGCTGATAGTGCTCTCACTAATGAATTAAAAAGTTGTAGGTTCAGTCCCCACGACATACCTTGAACTCATAATTGATATTAACACTCTCTGGCACTCCTGAGGAAACGTTATAACGTTGTCATTTGATTAAAAATTAAGTCAAGATGTTGATAGCATGATCAATGGTTGTAGAAGATCCCACAACAGTATTTGTAGAAGAACATAACTAAGGTGTCCTAGCAACTGTTAAATCTCAGGCTAACAGAACAATATGCACAGTCACAACAATTAATGTTTTAATGGAGGCTTCTCCATACTGCTGCTCTGAGCTGACTTTTCAATCTCCAGCCAGGTGTCTCCCCTTTCGACAAAGAGTGTTCCTTTTAGTTTCTTTCAAGCACCACAGTGTCAAATATTCAAGCCCTCACACAATCAGCTGACATGGCAACCTTCCTCCCTATTTGACACCAATAAAAATGGATGAACAATCTATTTATTGCAAGAAAGAAGTTACATTACCCTAATGTCCAAGCTACCTCTCCTGTCCCTTGTCACCATGTTGCAAAGCTGTAATAGGTTTCACTAAATCAATAGTCAATTATGAGCTTATGTTGTTTGGTGGCATATACTTTGGATATGTGCCTCTTCAAATCATGGCACTTCACTCTTGGAAGGAGGTCAACTTCAGGCTTGACATAATAATCTCATCAAATTTGGTTCCCTGTTTCAAGGACTTTTCTAAGATAGAAGACACAGAATTTAACATTATTAAAATAATAAATAACTGAAGGTTTAAAGGTTTTCATATTTGCAGTACCTTTTCATTACCTTTCTCTTCAATTTTGCAAGTAGACAGTGATAATCTCTACTGATTTAGTCAAACCTAATTTCCTTATAATTAACCATTTCTATAATTGCAACAGTTTACTATGTAGTTCTGATGCTCTACGTTTCACCAGCTATCCTGGATCGGAAAACTGGCTGGAATTTCAGAATGCATTCACTAGAGCGGAAGCTGAGGGGCGACCTGATAGAAGTATATAAAATTATGAGGGATATGGATAGGGTGGAGAGTCAGAGTCTGTTTCCCAGGGTGGAAATGTCAAACACTAGGTAGTCATAGGTTTAAGGCAAGAGGGGGAAAGTTTAAAGGAGACATGAGAGGAAATTTTTTTTTTACACAGAAGGGAGAAGGATTGCGCTGCCAGCAGAAGTGGTAGAAGCAGATACGATAGCAACATTTAAGAAGCATTTAGATATGAACAGGCAGAGAATAGAGGGATATGAACCATGTGCAGAGAAATGTGGTTAGTTTAGAATAACATCACGGTTGGCACAGACATGGTGGGCTGAAGGGCCTGTTCCTGTGCAGTACTGTTCCATGTTCTGATGCTGACATTAGCTGTTAAGACGATGTCTTTTTATTTTTCCGTTTATTTTGATTTTGGACGAAATAGGAAAAGAACTGATTAACAAACCAAGGATTGTTGAAGGACTGCTGCACTTTTTAATAGCAAGTAATCTGGTACTCTATGTAGGTGTTGTTTATTGTTTGTTTGAGTAGTAGAGGAAGCCTGGTTTGCAGATGAGCTGGAACCAAGAAGTGTGTACGAATGGATCTTTGGCTGCCAACAAGTAGCTGATTGGTCAGTGACCCAGTGACCAGTTATCAATGACTAACTACTGAAAACTGGAGATGGAGAGATAGACCAGTTACTGGGCATGAGATTCTTCTCATTTAACTCCATGTAGTCCTGTCTGTCTTTTTCAAAAAAATTATTCCTGAGGTATGAAGATTGCTGGAAAGCCTTGGCCTTTATTGCCCATGCCTAAATGCCCCTCAGAAGGTGATGGTGAGCCATCTTCTTAAACTGCTGCAGTCCATCTGGTGTAGGTACAACCACATGGCTGTCAGGAAAGGAAAGAAGGTTTGGGACTTTTCTCCAGCTGTGCTTTAGTAACAAAGACATTGTTCTAAGTCTAGATGGTGTGTTTCTTGAAGGGGAACTGGCAGCTGATGGTGTTCCCATGAATCTGCTGCTTTTGTCCTTTTTGGTGGTAAAGGCTTTTGGTTTGACTTCTGCTGTTGAAGGAGCATTGATAAATTGTTGGAATGCATCTTGTATATTGTTCAAACTGCTGTCAATGTGCGTTCCTGATGGATGGTTAAGGTAGTAGCTGGGGTGTTGATTAAATGGATTGCTTTGACCTGAATGTTTCAGGCTTTTGTGTATTGTTAGTACTCATCATGTTCCTGACTAGAGTCTTGTAGATGGTGGTCATGTTTTCGAGAGTCACAAGGTGAGTTCATTTTTGCAGAATTTCCAGTCTCTAATCTGCTCTTGTAGCTATGGTATTAATGCGGTTGGTCCAGTTATGTTTCTGGTTGCTGGTAACCTTTCAAGGATATTAGGGTGGGGGTTGGTAATGGCACCAAACGTTAAGGGGAGATAGTTAGGTTGACCTTTTGGGTAGAAGGTTCTGAAGTGAGCATGCAGCAATTGGCTTCCCAGCACGAGGTAGTGGTATTTCAGCTTTACTCTACCACACATTAGGAAATCCCTATCTGCTAGTTTTCAACCTGCACAAATGCTCCCCAGACTTCAGAAAGTTGAATGTTATTTGCTGTCCATCCCTAGTCGCTCTTGAACATTTCAGTAGTTAAAAGTCAAAGACAGTGATTGATCTGGAGTCACATGTAAACCAGACCTGATAAGGCTAACACATTTCAACCCCCTGTAGGGGGTCAGTGAAGAGGTAGGGTTTCATCTTTGATGGTTCCATGATCACTATGCCTGAGAATAGCCTGCTTTCCCTGATTTTAACAACAATTGATGACATTTGTCACAGTCATTAATTTGGATCAGAGAATAACGTATATGTGATACCACCTGATGTTCTTCCATATATGTCTAATACAGACCTGACCAAAAGTTGTCATTTACAATATTTAACCTCCCGCAACAGTTTTTAAAATAATTGTGACCTACCAATGTGAAATCATCTCATTTCAGTGTAAATTATTTGCAACTCAAATGCTTATGTCCTGGATGCTCAGCCAAGCAGTTTTAATGTTGGCTTTGTCCCCACCAGCCTCCTCATTAATTATTTGCTATATCACATCAACAGTTTAATGTATTATTAATCCGAAGGAGTTGGAACTTCAATGTGTACTTCAAGGCACCTGTAAACCATGAAGCTTACAAATGAATTTGTTAGTGGCATGTGTAAGCTTTTTTCACTGTTGTTCTGCTGCTGCTGTATTGCAACTTTCCTATAAGCCTTTTCAAAGTCTTTTCAGTTACTACTTATTGCTCCAGTCAACCTATTTCCTGTCTGTAATGTTTTTCTCAATGCGGAGACACAAGTGTATCAGCAACACCATCAATCATCGATGTTAGTCACTGCACTACTCCAGCAATTTGATTCTTCTCCAGATTTGCAGTGGTGTAACTTTCTAATCCAATTATACCACCTCAGGACCATTCTCTCCTCTATATGAATGCTAAATGTATCAATGTCAGCATCAGTCCTCCTTGCCATTATTTGTTTTGATGTAATAATCCACTGTCTTAATTCTTCCCTAAACACTTCTCTACAGGGTTGCAACTTCATACCTACAGCACTATTTTCTTAAAAATATTTTTATATTCAAAACATTACAGCTGTTATGAACTGGGCTGAAGTCTCCATCCATATTAGTTATTACTGATTTAACACAGTAAGTTTGTATTCCTGTCCTCTATTTCCTGTCAACGTACGTTTGGGATTTGATTGTATATTTTATTCTTCACACCTCTGCCTTTTTATCAACCCAGCCCTCAAAATATCAGTGAGATGATAAGGCTTATATATTAAGAAACTTGGAAACATATCCCCAAATCATTATGCACATGCCCATTGTCTTAGCTGGGGACATAGCACTCAATTCAATTATTTAAATCTGTCACTCTGTGTACAAATAAGAGCCTGATCCATATTTAAATGCTAATGAGTGAGTTTTCAGTGCTATGGCAATCAGGAGGCACAAAGAAGGAGGCAGTGTTTGGATCCAAAAGATAATTATTCTATAGGGCTCCTCATAGACTAGGAAGTGTAGAAGCTTTTTCCTTGTCTCTTAGTAATGGCTGAGTGGCATTGTCACGAGACTATCAAACCAGAGACCTGTGTAATGTTCCAGGGGCCTGAGTTTGAATCCTGCCAGGGCAGATGGTGGAATTTGAATTCAATTTTTAAAAAACAATCTGGAATTAAGAATCTAATGCTGACCATGAATTCATTGCAGATTGTTAGGGAAAACCCATTTGTGAAGAAGGGTCTAGGCCCGAAACGTCAGCTTTCCTGCTCCTCTGATGCTGCTTGGCCTGCTGCGTTCATCCAGATCTACACCTTGTTATCTCAGATTCTCCAGCATCTGCATTTCCTACTATCTCTGGCTCACTAATGTCTTTTAGGGAAGGAAATTGTAACACATACCTGGTCTGGCTTTCATGTGACTCCAACCCACATCTGCCACATGGGGAGTTAGAGGAGCAGGATGGACATTGCTAAGGGTGTGAGGAGGATAATTGGAGATGAAGTTCAATATGGTGGCTCTCCACATTGTGAGGGATGGGTGAAAATAGGCTGTTGGGTAAGTGTGAGGTTCTGGTGGGCACTTAGTGACTAGGCAGAGCCCGGTGTTGATGGTTGAGCTGAGTTTCCTTCACAGACTTGAAGGTTGACTAGCCTGGTGCAAGTCCTAAGTTCTTATAACCATTGTGTTCCTGATACGTGCAAAAGTGAACATTTGATTGATTTCTGTGCTGCTCATTCTATCTGTGGGCGTCAATTAGTCAGTCACCTTGTCCAAAATGATTGTTCCAGTCATGATCACTTTCATTGGGAGACGACTCCTATATGACCTTACCCATGTGGTAACATAGAACTTAAAAGGTAGCCATTGGCATTTCTGACTTATTCCATGGATTTAGTTGACTTGACTGCCTTGATAGAATCGTTTATACGTCCTTCAAAATGCACAATAACATAAGAATTTTGTCACTATCCAGGACAAAGCATTCTGTTTGATTGGCACCTTCAACATTCTCTCCCTTAACTACTGACACATAGTGCAAGTGGGAGTGTACTACTTACAATATGCAGTAAAACAAACTTATCAAGGTTCTATCGACTACAACTGCTAAACCTGAGATGTGTGCCGCTTGGAAGGACAGATTTCTATTGCCTCTCATTTTCAACCTATGCAAATCCAGCTTGGCAGGTGAGGGAGTCTGTGGTTTGAAAGAGTGCCACAAGAATAATTGGCAAGCGGACAACTGCAATGTGAAAAACGAGGTGTCAGATGTTCAGAGATCACAGAAAGTAGAGCACTGATTGCCCGTAAGTAGATTGATGGCTGTTGGATGCTACACAATGTGGCATGGCTGTTAGATACTGTCAGCGTGAATAACAGACGGATAGTGAAAATTGGCGACAGGTTTATATTGAAAAGTAGAATTGTGTAAAATGGCAACACCTATAAGCAATATTCCTTTGTATCTTTGGCTACAATTGTCCTAAACCCATACCTTGGACATTTCCAATCATGATAGCTTATGTATACATTTATGTGGACTGATTTTGTTGATGCTCTGACAGAGGTGCCAGTAATTGGTGCAAGTAGCCTTGATAATAATGTGCCCAACTGTCAATGGAGGATTAAAGGGCAGGAGTCATGAAAGGATAGCAGGCTGGCTTCCAGGTATAAACCTGTCAGCATTCCTGTGGAGGTTTGGCATTGTTGATACAGTGCAGGAACATTCATAATCGTTTTAAGGGCTCTTCTCTGTTGAAATGTCACTTGATTCTACCATTTTAAATTTTCAAGAAAAAGTACAGGTTGCAAGAATGTGATATGTGATTCAGATGTATTCTCAGCTTGTTATGGGGAAGCTACCAACTCAAACCTGTTTCATTTTCTCTCACTTTCCCTCACCAAACCCTGAAAATACTAACCCTGCAAGCTCTCTGCACTGCCTTCTCACTCGCTTGGGATACCTCCTCACCAGAACCAACAGTAGCAGCTGTGCCACTCACTTTAACCTTCCTTAATGCCTGCTTCTCTCTCAAGAGGAACAGGAGTGGCATAGTGGGACAATAGTTAGCACAGCTGCCTCACAGCGCCAGGGACACGGGTGTTCTTCAGAATGGTCTTAGTCCCTTGATTATTTAGTAATTTTGTCATGCTATTAGAGTCCTGTACCATGAAGTCTGATATAAAGTATTTGTTCAATTCTTTGGCCATTTCCTGGCTCCTCATTTCTGTGTTCCTCTGTCTTCTTCTCTAAGGGGCGTCTGTTCACTGTTGCATTTCTCTATCTTTTTATATATTTAAAGAAGCTCTTACTGTTTATTTTTATGTTAATTGCTGGTTTGCCCTCACAA
>NC_063348.1:48010395-48011723 GCF_021869965.1 Rhincodon typus
AGCTCTTACTGTTTATTTTTATGTTAATTGCTGGTTTGCCCTCACAATTCCTTTTTCCCTCAATATTATTATTTTTGGGTCATCCTTTGTTGGCCTTTAAAACTTTCCAAAGTTTCTGATTTACCATAAAATGTGCTGCAATGTATGTTTTCTTTCTTCTTTGCTTTTTGCTGGGTGTGGGGTCTGTTGTGGGGAGACTGTTGGCCAGATACTGGAATTATGGCTGCAAACAGGTGAACCATGTTCGAGCAGCTGAATAGCCAATTCATATAGAGTCATAGAGTCATAGAGCTGTACAGCATGGAAAAAGACCCTTTGGTCCAACTCGTCCATGCCGACTAGATATCCCAAATTAATCTAGTCTTATTTGCCAGCATTTGGCCCATATCCCTCTAAACACTTCCTATTCATGTAACCTTTTAAGCGTTGTAATTGTATCAACCTTCACCACTTCCTTTGGCAGCTCATTCCATACACTCACCACCCTCTACATGAAAGGTTACCTCTCATGTCCCTTTTAAATCTTTCCCGTCTCACCTTAAATCTATGCCCTCTAGTTTTAGACTCCCCTACCTTGCTAAAAAGACCCTGGCTATTTACCTATCCATGCCCCTCATGATTTTATAAACTTCTATAAGATCTGTATATTTTTAGTGAACGCTTATATTATTCTCTTTACATCCTTAATGCTTTGTCTTTCCTAAGCTGATGTTGACAATTGGGCACAAGCACACATTAAATTGTAGCAAGACTCATTGACAGCCAGAAAGAATTACATTTCATTCTTCGCTGACACAAAGCAAAAACACCTCATTTATCATATTTGTGCAATCCTAGTCTTGTTTGCTCTCCTATGTTCTGACTTTTATTCTCATGGGCTACCCCTGAGGAAATTCAAATTGCTAGTATGTCCTATTAACATGTTCATTTCTAATGCATGTTACTATCGGATAGAAAATCCCACCTATTTTAAATAGATTACTAACTGCTCTCTTTAATTGCAAGGTTTGAAGTTTGTCCCAACCATTGTTATTCTTTTTCAGCAACAGTTTGTTCATTTATACCATCACAGCCTCATTTTGAATGAAAGAATGAAATTTTAATGGAACAGTTGGGATATTGTTTTGCATAACAGCAAATTGCCATTGGCCATTATAAATCAAAACTCAGTACGTCAGGGTTAAATAATGAATCAATTTCCCAGATTACCATTAATGATCAAATTGCTTTCATTTGATATTCAATGATACAATCAAACCAAATTTTGCAATATAGATAGACAATGCAATGGATAGATAGGCAAATAGTGCTAATCCACGTCATAGTAG
>NC_063348.1:48011733-48019087 GCF_021869965.1 Rhincodon typus
GATAGGCAAATAGTGCTAATCCACGTCATAGTAGAGGTGAAATATACTTTGAGTTTGAGGCACTTGATGTTTCTGGCACATCGCATATGGCTACATTTTGTTGTAACATTGACAACTCATTGCTTCCAGCAATAGTTATCAGAGATCCATATTATGTAGCATTCTGAATTGACTTAAATCTAGGGGAGGTGGGGAATGAAATATACAGCAGATACACAGAAAATCACTGAAGCCAAATGATGGCCTTCTCACCTGCTGAGTTTAAGGCAATTAGTCTGCCACTTAAGCTAGAAGGGACATCTTTTGTAATTTGCAACATTGTTTATGTTTCTCTATGAGGTGCAACAGGTTTGGTCTGAGGTCTTATTAGTGGAGTCTGGCTGTGTCAGGGGCCCTGTCCTCTCCAGAAAACCCAAGGTCCACTCTCGTCCTGGTAGTTGAAAGCTTGCTATTTGAGAGATGGGTATTTGTCACAAGAAGTGTGTTGGTGATCTCCATGTTTCCCATTCCTTGATAGAGAGGATGTCTGCTTGTGGATCTTGTTCTAAATGAGGCACCAAGATGGGGGGTGGGCTACTGATGAATTGAGCATGTCATTATGGAGTGAGTCTGGGAGGTGCAGCCTTGATGACTTCTAACAATTTGTGGGATCTCACTGGGTGGCAAATATTTGAAAGAGTGATGTTTGTGAGAACAGGAAGACAATGTGACTAGTGGAGGGTTCCAGTTACAATGTGCATTGTTAAAACTTAATTCTAATTGGAGCACAGATGTCAGTTATCCTGTATTAGCTTTAATGGAATTCCTACCTGGTCAAGTAGACATCTGAACTTAAACCTACTCTTGAGCAAAAATGGAGACAAATATGATCGCGCAATTTTGACTTAAATTCTGCTCAGATTTGACTTGGCATTGGGAATTAAAATATCTCCTTAAACAGTAAGGGAGGCCAATCAGTTTTGTTTTTTCTTCTTCCATCTATTGAAATCACTTGCTTGTGAATCTTGCTCCTGAGATCTGCAAAAAGTGCAGTGAAAAAGTAAATATATCTCTGTTTACAAAAATATCTAAAAAGAGAGAAGTGGGAACAAGATAAATAGGAGTTTGATTGGCATGCCAGGGAAAAGCAGCAGCTAAAGTGAGACAAGTTTAATGAATTATGCTGTAAATGAACGGCAACAATAAAGTGAGCCATGGGAATGCTTGTAGATTCTAGCTGGAACAAGTAAAGACCTAGAGATGTAGTCAATATCAAACTGCTTTTTTCTTAACAAAGTATGACTGTTCCTCAAGAGGTTCTCTAGTAGAGATAGTAGGAACTGCAGATGCTGGAGAATCCGAGACAACAAGGTGCAGAGCTGGATGAACACAGCAGGCTAAGCAGCATCATAGGAGCAGAAAGGCTGATGTTTCAGGCCTAGACCCTTCATCAGAAATGGGGGAGGGGAGGGGGGGTTCTGAAATAAATAGGGAGAGAGGGGGAGGCGGATAGAAGATGGATAGAGGAGAGGATAGGTTTTGCCAGTAAAGGTGAGTGTAGGTGGGGAGTTAGGGAGGGGATAGGTCAGTCCAGGGAGGACAGACAGGTCAAGGGGGTGGGATGAGGTTAGTAGGTAGGAGATGGGGGTGCGGCTTGAGGTGCTATCCTCTCCTTTATCCATCTTCTATCCGCCTCCCCCTCTCTCCCTATTTATTTCAGAACCCCCTTCCCCTCCCCCATTTCTGATGAAGGGTCTAGGCCCGAAACGTCAGCCTTTCTGCTCCTATGATGCTGCTTAGCCTGCTGTGTTCATCCAGCTCTGCACCTTGTTGTCTCAGGTTCTCTAGTAGTTTGCATCTCTAACTAGGTACTTGAAGTTTGAATCAATAATAAACAGAGTTAGATTTTGTTTTCAAATTTATCTTTAAATGTGACATTGAGGCAGTAACATTGAGAAATGAACAGTTAGCCCAGGGGCTGCAAATAGCAAGGTTTATATGTGTCCTCTCCGACAGAAATGAGGAACAACTAGCTGACAGTGGAGTAACAAGAAAATTATGATGGCTGAAAGTCTGAAATAAGTTTGATAATCTCCAGGAACACCCAATGCTACTTCAATAAGAAGGAGAGATGAATGTTTTAAGCAGAAGGCTCATTCAAAACTTGATATTGAATTACTTTTCTGCTATTGTTCTGCCTGATCCATACATTTTCAGAATCTACTTATCTAATACTGAATTTGCAGTAATTATTATACAAAAAAAATCATTCACATTTATATTTGTAAAGAAGACCATATGACAGTAAACATGAAGATAGAAATAAACAGATAAACTGAGATAACAAGGTGTAGAGCTGGGTGAACACAGCAGGCCAAGCAGCATCAGAGGCGCAGAAAGGCTGATGTTTCGGGCCTAGACCCTTCTTCAGATAAACTGAGACGACAGCTTTACACAAGCCAGAGATAGTAGGAACTGCAGATACTGCAAAATCTGGGATAACAAGGTGTAGAGCTGGATGAACACAGCAGGCCAAGCAGCATCATAGGAGCAGGAAAGCTGACGTTTCGGGCCTAGACCTTTCATCAGAAAAAGGGTCTGGGCCCGAAACGTCAGCCTTTACACAAGCCATTCTGTTTAGGATTATACTGTACCAAAGACCACCAGCTGCCTTGGGACATCTGTAGAAAGTGGGAACCTATGGTCTAAGTACAGTCTTTCAGCTCGAAGAATGAGTTCTGCATTGCCATCCGTGCACAGGAATGCAGAAATCAGCTCACAAACAGGAAATTTAAAGCGCTTTACATAAGAATAGTAATAGGAGTCCACACCTAAAGCCTGCTGTCCTCATTAATAAGATCTTAGCTGGTCTTCTATCTTAGCTACAACCTACTGCACTAGCCCCATGTTCACTGATTCCCTTACTACAGCCATAAGGATAACGAATACGTAGATGAGCCTGGAGTATGCTTGTGACTGATCTTAGATGTAATGAGTTAAGCTTAATTTTGAAAGGTTATAAGCAGGACAGCTCCAGACCTCCATGCTGCAGTTGTATCCTTATATAAATCTATCTATATATTGATGATTGTGAAAGGATACAACAGGATTTAGATAGATTGGTGACTTGGGCACAGAATTGGCAGATAGAGTTAATCCAGACAAATGCGAGGTGATGCATTTTTGAAGATCAAATTTAGGTGTGAATTACACTGTAAATATCAGAACCCTTAGGAACACTAACATACAGATGGAGCTGGGTGTGCAGGTCAACAGTTCCCTAAAAGTGGCAACACAGGTGGCCAAGGTGATTAAGAAGGTGTATAGCATGCTTGCCTTCATTGGCTGGGGCATGGAGTGCAAAAGTTGGCAAACCATGTTGCAGCTATATAAAACCCTTGTTAGGCTGCTCTTGGAGTATTGTGTGCAGTTTTGGTTGCCACATTACCAGAAGGATGTGGAAGCTTTGGAGAAAGTGCAGAGAAGGTACACCAGGATGTTGCCTGGTCTCAAGGGCATTGGCTATGAGGAAAGGTTAAAAAGACGAGGATTGTTTTCACTGGAAAGACGATGGCTGAGAGAAGACCTGATAGATGTCTGCAAAATTATGAGAGGCATTGATAGGGTGGATAGTCAGAGACATTTTCCAAGGGTTGAGGTTTCAATTACAAGGGAGCACAAGTTCAAGGTCAGGGGATAAGTTTAAGGGTGATGTGCGCGGGAAGCTTTTCACGCAGAGAGTGGTAGGAGCCTGGAATGCACTGCCAGAGGAGGTGGTGGAAGCAGGCATGTTGACAATATTTGAGAAGCATCTGGATGGTTACATGAATAGGAAGGGAATAGAGGGATATGGACTGAATAAGGGAAGAAGGTTTGTTTTTTAGTTTAGTCAGGGCATGATGATCGACGCAGGCTTGGAGGGCTGAAGGGCCTATTCCTGTGCTGAACTTCTCTTTTGTTCTAAATAGTATAAACAAATTGCTTTGAGGGAAATATCTGACTGACTCGCTTGAGCTTATCTGAATCCTTCTGTCCTTATGCATGTGGAATTATCCTGAATTCCATGACTGACACCTCATGATATCTGCCACCCCTGCCAATCTGTGGTTCAGAATAGGGTTGTTGAGGTAGTTCGCTGCCACCAATCCTCCTTTGATCATGCTTTGTCTGAGTCCTGTCTAATCATTACCATCAGAGAATACACAACCGTATCGACTTTACAGAAGAGGCACACTTCTTAGTGAACAAGATCAGATCAGAGAATCCTTACAGTGTGGAAACAGGCCCTTTGGCCCAACAAGTCCACACCGACCCTCAGAGCATCCCACCCAGAACCATTCCCCTAATCTCGGCATCCCTGAATTCTATGGGCGATTTAGCATGGCCGATCCACCTAGCCTGCACATCTTTGGTCTGTGGGGTCAAAGCGGAGCTCCCGGAGGAAACCCACGCAGACACAGGGAGAATGTGCAAACTCCACACAGACAGAATTGAACCCGGGTCCCTGACACTGTCAGGCAGCAGTACTAACCACTGAGCCACCATGCCGACAACAATAATTAGAAAACATTTTATGCCAGGCAATAATTATTGGGACTCTTGGGAGCTGTAGGAAATGCATCTGCTCCCCAGGAAGGTTAGTAAGTGGAAAGTTTCCAGGCTCTGCAAGAGGTGGGTATGATGAGAAATTTTGAAAAATTAAGTGAGATGTCAATTGAGGCCATTCTTGATGTCAAGACTGAAAAGCCACATTTTCCAAACAACTTCCAGATATTGAGACAACATTTTCACTCGTGAACAGTGAGAGGCTTATTAATGGGGATTATTGTTCATTATTACTCTCTTATTACTTAATCTCAAATTATTAATATGCATCCTCCTATTCGTCCACGCATCGGGTAGAAACTGGACACCGAGAATTCCTGACAATGTCAGAGCGGATGCCTGGTGACTCCAGCTCATTGCTTGCTCCTCCAGCCCTCCACATTGGATATCTGGTACCAATGTCTCATGGTGTTCAATGGGCAATGGCTGCAAATTCTCCACGTTTGTGGATATTGATTTCTGACAGGTAACAACCTCATTGCACATCTTCGATATAGCTATGGTGTGTTTCTGCACCAACATGCTACATTGAGATTGTAATGCCAACTTTCATTGCAATGCTGCTAAACGGTCACTTTGCATGCAGGGACGGTTCATTACTTGGACCAGGCTGCATCTCAGCGCTGCTCTCTCAGTCTGATAATGCTCACACACTTAGTACCTACCCAGATTTGGCAACCCTGCCAAGCATTAACACTTTGGCCATTCAGCTGGATCTTAAAGGCTCATGGTATTCTGGTTTGCCTTGCTGCTTAGTGCCAGACAGCTTGTAATATTGACAGCTGTCATCAGTCGAGAGGTTGGGGTGTGTTGCTGGTGTGCTATGTCAATATCGCACGCACACCACTTACCAGCTGCACAGTGGCATGGTAAGGGCTAGCTAGCTCAGTTGGCCGGTTGGCTGATTTGCGATGGAGAGTGAAGCCAATAGCATGAGTTCAATTCCTGCACTGGCGAGGGCCACTGTGAAGGACACTCCTTCTCAATCGTTCCCCTTGCCTGAGACATGGTGTCCCTCAGGTTAAGCCACCACCACTCATCTCTCTCTAATGAGACAATAGCCCAATATTCTAGTAAGACCATGGCTACTTTACCTTTAGTGGCAAAAACACCGAAATGTGCTAAAAAGTAAATGGCCGTTTTTAAAAAAAACTATTCATTCATGGGGCGTGGGTTTTGCTGGCTGGGCCATCATTTATTGCCAGTACTTAATTATTAAGAGTTAACCACATTGCTGTGGGTCTGAAGTCACATGTAAGCCAGCCCAGGTAAGGATGGCAACTTCCTTCCCTAAAGCACATTATTGAACCAAATGAGTTTTTCCAACAATCAATGATTGTTTCACAGTCACTATTAGATTCTTTTTCTATTGAAGTCAAATTTCACCATCTGCCATGGCAGGATTTGAACCCAGGCCCCCAGAACATTTCCCCGGGTTTCTGGATTAATAGTCCAGCGATAATACCACTAGGCTGTCTCAAAGTCTAATAGGAGTTGTCCTCAGTCAAGTCCTGGGAGAAACTCTTCAGACAGAGTAAATCAAGGGCAGGCTCCGATATCAGCCCAGTGTCCTTGCTATGATCAGTTGGCTGATTGGGGCAGTCAGGCTCCAGGGCTCCATGCTTCTTTGGTCCAGGCTGTGGGTCACAGTCAGCCATATGGGCCCACTGCAACCAATCCAGTTACAACATCCAAAAAACACGTAGATGGGTACATGAATAGGAAGGGTTTAGAGATATCTGAGCCAAATGCTGGCAAATGGGATTAGGTCAAATTAGGATGTCTGGTCGATGGGGACGAGTTGGACCAAAAGATTTGTTTCTATGCTGTATGACTCTATAATGTTGCATATTTGTCTATCCATTACACTGAGAAAAATAAAATCCATAAATTAAACCTTTTATACTTCAAAAATATTCACAAGTGACTGATAATGTATCAAGATTTGGGTTTTGTTTGGGCAATTTGTATCAGCTCCACAAGTGAAACAAATGTATTTCATCCTGTGTGTTGGTTACCAGTGGACCTAAATTCTATCAATTGATTAAGGAGCTGATAAGGAAAAAGAGGCACACTGGTAATTTATTTTCTCTCTGTCTCTGTTGATTGTTGATTAAGTGAGAGCCCTAGGAGGCGACCATACAATAAAAACAGAAACATAAAAATGATCGGATCTTGTAAATCAGACAGCATTGCCTAATGAAATGATGCCATTGGCATTATCTAAATATCACAAAACATTGAATGGAAAGAGTTTACATATTCATCTCATAATCTCAACTATTGGCAGATTTATTTTATAAAGGTTTTATCATGATTAGGGCTGTTAGCCAGACTAGTGCTGTTTTGTGTCTTTCATTGATCAGCAGAAGTGAAAGAGCGAAGGATATTCATTAGAAAATATACTTATTTTCATGGAAAAATATATTCTATCTCCTCACTATTTTCTTATCTGCTCTGATGTGAATCTGGGCCTTTTATATCAAAAGCTGAATTATAGCTTGGATTAATAGGTCATAATTAGATGAATTTATTTGTTACTAATTTGAAATTCTTTGGACAGGATTTTAACTGGCCTGAGGGAAGGCCTTGGGTACCTTCCAGGTGATAAAAATTGGTTTGGTGGAAAGGATGACAAAGAAAATGCAGATTGAAGGAGGTGGCCCTCCCAACTCACCATCTCTTGATAGAGAGGCTGACGTTTCGGGCCTAGACCCTTCATCAGACCCTTCTGATGAAGGGTCTAGGCCCGAAACGTCAGCCTCTCTGC
>NC_063348.1:48019587-48030834 GCF_021869965.1 Rhincodon typus
TTCACCCAAAGGGTTGTGAATCTGTGGAATTCCCTGCCCAGTGAAGCGGTTGAAGCTACCTCGCTGAATGTGTTTAAGGCAAGGCTAGATAAAGTTTTGAACAGTAAAGGAATTACGGGTTATGGTGAGTGGGCGGGTAAGTGGAGCCGAGTCTCAAAAAGATCAGCCATGATCTCATTAAATGGCGGGGCAGGCTCGAGGGGCCAGATGGCCTACTCCTGCTCCTAGTTCTTATGTTCTTAAATCCATCTTAATGCCCACTTATCCTGTGGTTATTTATTGGCTCGCTTGTTTTCCAGTTGCCGTACTTTGCTTTTTAACCTTCCCAGCAAAGAGGCAATCCACTAAGTCATATTTTGACATTGTACCACATTAGTTCCGAGGTTATAGGAAGGTGCTGTGCGACAAGTTGCCAGACGCGAGCTCCTGCCTCATGAGATACTGCAGTGCCCACCTGCAGATGACTAACAGAAACCTCAGCACAACTAGAGTCTGGATATGGGAAAGTACAGCCTGTGGCAGAACATGGGCATGTGGGACAGGGCTGGAATTCAACAATAATTAACTATCACAATCATTCAATCCAATCTAACCCCCACCAGAGGGGAACTGACTTTCCAGAAGTTCCAACAGCACTCTCTCTAGGTAAGTTCATAAGGTTATCCCCATGCAGTATTCAAGTCCCCAGATGAATTCTCCCCTTCTGTGTGATTCTTTGCAATGACTTTTATTTTCCCCCCACAAACAATGGAAGCTATCAATATCACAGCAATCCAGTAATGTGGT
The DNA here is from genome assembly GCF_021869965.1 of Rhincodon typus. Taxonomy (NCBI): domain Eukaryota; kingdom Metazoa; phylum Chordata; class Chondrichthyes; order Orectolobiformes; family Rhincodontidae; genus Rhincodon; species Rhincodon typus. The sequence continues at coordinate 48,020,374 of NC_063348.1, forward strand.
ACAATGTCAAAATATGACTTAGTGGATTGCCTCTTTGCTGGGAAGGTTAAAAAGCAAAGTACGGCAACTTTTCAGCTTTATATTATATACTATATTCACATTGCAGGGCTGCACAGATTTGAGAACGGGTGCCGACATATTTTTTTACCATAAGAAAAGGTATCATTTTACCTATACATTGGCAGACTGCTTAAACCTTCACGTGGAGCCCATGTTAAGAACCCTTGTACTCTTGGTATGGAGAAGCTAATGCATTTTAATTGCTGTTTACTCTTAGAAGGCACAAAATGAAAACTTAGCTAATCACAATGAATTTTCCAGGAAGTTGCAAACTTCTATTGGTACTCATATTTTAAAAGGCAAGTACCAATGCTGCTGAAAAAGAGAAGCCATAAAAGTCTTTGGACAGGAAAATGTGATTCAAAAGGCTGAGTCTGCAGAAACTCTGAAATAGCTGAATTATTTGCATTAACAATTTTTATTTAGATCGACAGTAATCATAACAACAAATAGAGGATTTATTTCAGAGCTGGGAGAAGAGAAAAGAACAATGCATGACATGGTTAGCAAAATGTCCTGGGCTAGACTGAATCTAGACCAGACTACTGAAGTAATACATCCTCTTGAATGAGGAAACAAAATAATGGTCCAGTATCTTAAAAGGCACATCTACAGTGAAAACATTTTTTTTTTACAAATGGGAACTCAGTAAACAGCCTTGCTTTGCATAACTATGGCTAGAACAAGGAGTGGAATTCAATCTATGCAGAATGAATGCTCAAGAAGTACAAAAGGTAAAACAATATTCCAGACCTCAAATTCTATACCATTTATTGAACATTAAAACAAACCTATGGAAAAGCACTCTAGTTTGTTACCCCTTCTCTACAGATTCAAAATATTACATAGCAAAGGAAGCCTACATTTTATGATTTCCAGGCAGCTGTGAAAAGTGAAATTGAGAAATTGAGAAGCAAACTAAGAGTGTTGAGGAAAAAGTAACCAAAGTATCCACGTCATGAATCAGTTGTGCAAATCTGCGTGTAATCAACTCCAGAACACAGTCTCAGAAGAACTCTAACCAGAAGGATATTCGTGTTCCACTTTTGTTTCCAATTCATAACTACATTGGGCATTCAGCGCCAAGGTATGGGCAATGAGACCCACCATGGTCTGTGATCAGAGTTCTCAGTCTATTTTTTTCAGCAGAATTCAGGTTCCCATTGACAACAAACATCCATTTTACTACTTAGTATCACTCTTAGTTTCTTAGTTTACTCAGTGAGATGACGGAGGGAAGAAAATAAATTGCAAGTAAATCCTGGTGCACTTATCATGACAATTTAGATCAGAATTGCAGCTTTCACCAGTTTGTTCAAACATAATACAAGGTAATAATACATCAGAGCCAAGAAAAATATTGAAATACAAAAATTATTAGCATTTTGGGGTATCAATAGAATTAAAAACACTTTGTAGTTAACACAAAATATAAGGGAATGGATGCAGAGATTTAGAAAGCAAAACAAAACTGAAGACCAGGTATAGAAAGACTGAGTGGTTAACGATCAGTTGGCTTTACTCCCTGGCAATACTCTTCATTGGCCTAGGTTCCAGAGATTACATTGCAAAAATTAAACCAACACATCATCCTCTATTACAAAAAGAGCAGTATTTTAGAAAAATACAAGGTATTTGATATTTTGTAGATTTAAATAACTGTAACATTAAAAATACAATTTTTTAATGATACGGTAAAAATGACGTAACATTCAAACTGAATTTGAAAGAAACCACATGGGGCAGTTTGAGATGGCTAATAAATGTTACAATGCAAAAATTTTTCTAGTTCTAAAATGCAATACAGATACTGTGGAAGATGAAGGAAAATGCTTAACTAAAAAAATGTCTTTACTAAAATTGCTGTAAAACCTCAACACCACACCACTAATTATTCTGAAGAGATATACAATACACAAAGTAGGCCAAATAGTTTTTAGCACTTTCACAGCAATACTACAGTCAGTTCACAAACATGGGTCCACTTGTTCCTCTTAGTTTTTTTTTCTTCATTCATTCGCTAGCCAGGCAGCATTCATTGCCCATCGGGCAGTTAGGAGTCAACCACATTGCTGTGGGTCTGGAGTCACATGTAGGCCAGACCAGGTAAGGATGGCAGTTTCTTTCCCTAAAGGGCATTAGTGAACCAAGTGGGTTTTTGCAACAATTGACAACGGATTCACGGTCATCATTAGACTCTTAATTCCAGATATTTATTGAATTCAAATTCCATCATCTGCCGTGGTGGGATTCGAACCCGGGTCCCAGGAGCATCATCTGGGTCTCTGGATTAACAGTCCAGCGATAATACCACTAGGCCATCACCTTCCATCTTAGTTGACTGCAAAAGATCAATGGCAGTCTCAGCAAAACAGCAGGGGAATTTTCCTTATGCCGGTCAGTCAACATTGCACAAATATTCTGATCACTTATCTCCAGAGCAGACTCCAGTCCTTGACACGAAGCCAGCATAGACTCCTGGCCTCGAGAGACTCAAGGTGAAGCCCATGTAGACTGGAGGCCAGCACAGACTCGTCTGCTTCGTCTCTCTGCTTAGAAAGACTAATTCTGAGCATTTTATTTCTTTATTTTTTTAAATTAATCCCCTTAGTATCAAGGTGGTGCGAAGGTTTGAAATTCTGGACTTTTTATTTCTTTATTTTTCCAATTTATTCTTAAGAATCTGTACCTATGTACCTTCATACCTAAGATGGTGCTGTAAGCAGTGATCTTGTAAACTTTTCACCATAGTCATGTGAGTACACATGACAATAAGCCTAATTCTCGTTGCTCCAGAAATCAGATTTCTAACAATCCACTCAAAAGGTAAATTCACGTGTCTGAAACAACTTTCATCCATCCGCTGCATGTGACCAGATTCTTGACTGTGGAATTCCAGGTTAACAGCCCTGTCCCCATTGGCAATTCTTATCACAGAAACCATGTTCTGATGAAGGGTCACTTGACCCGAAACTTTAACTCTTGATTTCTCCCCACAGATGCTGCCAGACCAGCTGAGCTTTTCCAGCAATTTCTGTTTTTGTTTTATACCAAAGAATTTGGCAAGTAGACCCTGATAGAAGCCCGCTCATGACTTTGTTTAACATGTAGGTCCTAAGTTCCATCATTGTCCACATGATCATGAAGTGTCGGTGGCATGTTGAATGATGACTGGAATCACTGCGCCATTGAAGTTATTTTCTGTCTTTGTAACCAGCGACACCCACAGTCTTATTTTGCTTGCTGAGGACCTTTTGTACAGCACTTTGTTTGACATCTCCTCTGATTTTGTCATTTTGGGTGGATCTACCAGAAATAGGGGAGCTTCCATATAGCATAATTCAAGGGATGCCAGGAATGCACGAGACTTCCCACTACTTCACAGTGGTAACCCACAAAAGGTGACAAGGTGATAATGTCAGATAATCTTTTGTTTTGCAATATTTATTGAATGATAGTTGTTGTGCAGCATACCAAGGACAATTTGATTGTTTGATTGATTGATTTATTGTCACATGTACCGAAATAAAGTAAAAAGCTTTGTTTCCAAATAGTACAAGGAAGATCACAGAAAACAAAGGACGTACAGTTCAAAAAGACTTAGAGGCACACGGGTTACATTATTTGAGGCTAGGGTCCATTTAACATTCTGATAACTGCGGGAAAGCGGCTGTTCCTGAACCTGCTCATGCGTGTTCGGGCTTCTGTATCTTCTGCCTGACAGAGGGGGTTGTGGGAGGTCATTACCGGGGTGCGATGGGTCTTTGATAATCTTGGCCGCCTTTCTGTGGCAGTGAGCTGTGTAAATAGGGTCCATGGATGGAAGGTTGGCTTCCGTGGTGGTCTGGGCTGTGCACACCACCTTCTGCACTTTCACACAGTCCTGGGCAGAGCAGTTGCCATACCAGGCCATTACGCACCCAGACAGTATGCTTTCAAATGGTGCATCTGTAGAAGTTGGTGAGGGGCCTTATGGACATGCCAAATTTCCTGAACCACCTGGAGGTAGAAGAGGCATTGTTTTGCCTTCTTGACTGTCGCAATTATATGGGAAGTTCAGGACAGATAGTCAGTTATCGTCACTCCAAGGAATTTGATGCTCTTCACTCTCTCAACCTCAGTTCCGTTGATGTAGATGGAGGTGTGTTCTCCTCCCTTCTTTCTGAAGTCAATGATAAGTTCTTAAGTTTTGCTGACGTTGACAGGCAGATTGTTTTCATTGCACCACGTCACCAAGCCTTGTATCTCCCTTCTGTATTTTGACTCGTCATTGTTAGATATCCGTCCCACTACGGTAGTGTTGTCAGCAAACTTGTAGATGCGCTCATTCGGAATTTCGTAACACATTCATAGGGGTACAGGGAGTACAGGAGGGGGCTGAGGACGCATCCTTGGGGCCTCCAGTGTTGATTGTTATTGTGGAGGAGGTGCAGTTACCTATCCTCACTGATTGCAGCCTATGGTTCAGAAAGGTGAGGATCTAGTTGCAGAGGGCGGACCTGAGACCAAGGACACACCCTTTTGAGATCAGTCTGGAGGGGATAATGATGTTGAAGACGGAGGGGTAGTCAATGAGCAGAGTTGTCTTTGAAGTAGTGCCATGGATTCTTCCACATTGATCTGAGACTATAGGCAGGACTTTGGGTTTAACACTTTTTAAAGACAGCACCTCCAACAGTGCAATATTCCCATAATCCCTTAGTATTGCAAAGAATTGTCAGCCTTGGTTTTTGTGGTCAGGTCTTGGAGGAGGAGAAATAAAGCAGTACTGACTGAGCTACGAAAAGATTACTCAATCAAAGCAAGGATAACTTGCATTTATATAGTTCCTCAATATGTTCCATAGTACTCTGCTACTCGTGATATATTTTTGTAGTATAGCTACTATTGTAATGTTGGAAACACTGTAGTCAATTTGTGATAGCAATTTGTGGGTTTATAGGGAGATGGGTGCAGTTTTGGGCCCCATATCTCAGGAAGGATGTACTGGTCCTGGAGCGGGTTCAGAGAATGTAAATTATCCAGGCCTCATTTAATACCTTTTCAATTATTCCCAGAATTTCATGGTTTTTTGGTGGATAAAACTCTCAATTCTCAGTTGTTTTATTTTATTTGACCTATTCTTGTAATCTATACAGAAACTAAAAGGAAGAAAGCAAATATACTGACTAATAAGTGTTAAGATGTCATTACACACCTCTGGAGCAGGTGGGACATGACACCAGGTCTCTCTGATGCAGGGGCAGGGACACTACCTCTGCACCACAAGAGGGCCCAAAGAGCTTTGTCTTTGTGAATGCAAGTTATTTCCTTTTATTAACCTATTTTTCTGAATAAACCAGTTCAAAGATGTTATTACACACCTCTGGAGCAGGTGGGACTTGAATCTGGGCCTCCCAGTCCAGGGGTAGGGATAATACCACGGTGCCACAAGAGTCCCCTTACAATGCTCATTTATTATTTCTATTATGGAATGAACTACAAACGCAAGTTAGAAAGTTTCAATTATTCGAGAATTTCTAGCAGGAGTGACTCTTTCATTTGGTGTACAACAAACTTCCTAAAAGCATAAAGCAATTGCAGAGCTGCAAAATGACACACAATGGTCATACAGAGAAAGCAAATATGTCCCAGAGAAATGCTTTATATCAAGAATAGTGACAGAAATTCAGCAGTGGTCAGGTATGTCAAGTCATCAATATTCATGAACAGCACTTGACACTTCTTTCACCCACTGATCAGGGAGGATCGTACGCTGTGTCCTGCACAATATTAATCCCTCAATCGACATTTATTAAAACAGATTATCTGCTCATCACTGCATTCCTGTTTGTGGGACCTTGCTATCACAAATTGACTACAGTGTTTCCAACATTACAACAGTAGCTATACTACAAAAGTATATCACGAGTAGCAGAGTACTATGGAACGTATTGAGGAACTATATAAATGCAAGCGTTCCTTGCTTTGATCGAGTAATCAGACTGGTTTACTTGGCATGTTGAACAAAGTTAATTAATGGAAGCTTAATTTGAAAGAGGAAAGGACAATAAATATAGAATTGACTTGCAGGTATACATGAACCAGTATTTCTTGTTCATCATTAAAAAAATTATGCAGTAAATTGTGCAGACAGAAAATACACAGATTATGCATAATCAGAGTCCTGTTGAAATATGCTATCTTAAAATAACAATGTTAAAATACATTAGTCATTTTTACATACGGAGCGACGTCTTTCCAACTCTCTCCTTGACCAACCAGCTCAGTAAAAAGCTTCTGGAATAATTTTATGTTTATTCATATAGGTCATATTTTACTAATGAAATAAACTATTAGAATGCTTCTTCTATTAATCCAGATCCATCAGACATGTTTACATGCACATCAGCAGTATTTATCACAAAACTGTTAGAACTTTTAGGGCGGCATAGTGGCTGGCACTGCTGCCTCAGTGCCAGGGACCTCGGTTTGATTCCAACCTTGGGCAACTGTCTGCTCTCAGTTCGCACATTCTCCATGTGCCTGCATGGGTTTCCTCCGGGTGCTCTGGTTCCTCCCACAGTCCACAGACGTGCAGGCTAGGTGGATTGGCTATGCTAAATTGCCCATAGCATTTGGGGATGTGTAGATTAGTGGGTTTATAGGGAGATGGGTGCAGTTTTGGGCCCCATATCTCAGGAAGGATGTACTGGTCCTGGAGCGGGTTCAGAGGTTCACGAGAATGGTCCTAGGAATGGAAAGCTTACCATATGAGGAACATTTGAGGACTCTGGGATTATACTCATTGAAGTTTAGAAGGATGAGGGGGAATCTAATTGAAACTTTCAGAATACTGAATGGCCTGGACAAAATAGATGTTGGGAAGATGCTTCCATTGGTAGGAGAGTCTAGGACCGAGGACACAGCCTTAGAGTAAAGGGAAGACCTTTTAGAACAGAGATAAAGAGAAACTTCTTCAGCCAGAGTGGTGAATCTATGGAATTCACTGCCACAGAATGGTGTGGAGGCCAGGTCATTGAGTACATTTAAGACTGAGATAGATAGGTTCTTGATTATCAAGGGGATCAAGGGTTACGGGGTGAAAGTAGGAGAATGGGGTTGAGGAACTTATCAGCCATGATTGATTGGAGGAGCAGACTCGATGGGCTGAATGGCCTAATTTCTGCTCCTATGTCTTATGGTCTTATGGGTCTGGGTGGGATGCTCTGTGGGTTGGTGTGGGCTTGTTGGGCCGAAGGGCCTGTTTCCATACCGTAGGGATTCCATGATCTGTGAAGAATCTATGCAGAAACTAAAAGGAAGATAGCAAATACACTGGCTAATAAGTGTTAAGATAAAATGCAGAAAGCAAAATAAAACACTAAAGTATTAAAAATACAAAAGTAGAAGTGTGAACTGCAAAACAAAATCAGAAACCTAGATTTCTCTTGCAGTTACTAAACAGGACTCAATGCTTGGATGCAACATTTCTAATTTTAAAATACATGTTGGTTATCACCATTGCACAAAGAAAGGGGGGAGTTCACAGTTCGAAACTTGCATTAACCATCAATCAAAAAATAAACATGTTTTGAATATGTTTCTAAACCTACAATGATGTTGCAAAGGGGTGCATATTACAGTACTTCTGTGAATATTATCATGCCTCAAAACCCCAACTGAACTCTTAAAATAACTTGAAAAGTACAGTGGGTGCTATAACACGTGTTCTGGCAACACGAATTGGCTATAATGCAATTGAAAAATAGGGGAACGCTATTTCTAAAACGCAAACTTATGATGGCTATAACACGATTCCATAGAGTATGTGTTGACATCACGGGCTTTGTCAAAGGAAAATTTCTTTTTTCGATCTTTGCAGATGGTATAAATGTTCAAAGTTGTAATGAGCTCATTTGAAAAAGGTAATTGGATTGTATGTCGTAAACCTCAAATATAATATTAACCAGAACCATCTTATTAGAGAAATACGTGAAGTCTTAGTTTGAAGAGTTTAGGCTGAACACATTAAATGCAAAAACATGAAGTATAGTTTAATATAATATGACTGCCATTAAAACATGCACCTTCTTGTGTAGTATTTTGCCTAGACTGTGTTACATATTTAATATGTAAGAAATTTTGAACTTGCTCATGCAAATCATTTATACCAAAAGTTGTCTGTGTTACAACCTGCTCTTTTCCAGCACTATTTTGAACACAATGTTACTCAGGTTTATAACACATGTTAATCCTACAATTAATTTCAATGTCAATGGGCTTCATAGGAAAGAAAGGTCGGATTCCTCTGCTTCACTTATCTGAAAATCTATCCAGAAATCTGTGCTGATAGAATGTCAGTCAGCAATGGGCTAGGCTGTGATGCAGGCTATGTTGCAGGTGAATAGATTTTTTGATTATAAGTGTCAAGGTTCACACAAGTGACAGGCACGACACCAGTATTTATAGGAGAGTGGTGAGGAAGAATTTTGAGTGATACTTTTTAGCGGTCTGTCCTTAACCCCGCTTTTCTCATAGGCCTCATTACTTCTATGGCGTGATTCTCTACAACGTGATGTTGCGCTGGAACGCAACTATGATGTTATAACAGAACCCTCTGTGTAACTTGTTCTCTTTTAATAAGTTGAATTACCAATACCATAAAGATAACAGGCTGTAATTTAATATTAGAAGTCAGATGATATTTGTATCATAATTTGCTTGTGATTTCTGACGTCAGTCACAAACCTGTAGTAAGACATAACACGATGGGCCAAATGGCCAGGTTCTGTACCAAAACAATTCTGTGACTCTATGGTTACTGTATATCTATTATCTTTCTCACAACGTTCAGTTTGAAATTCTAGCTGTATTTTGCTGCTCTCTTGTGGATTGCAGAAAATTTATCCAACATTCCCAGTACACAAGTTCTAAAAAGAGCTCAGGTTTTGCAGTCATTGACTAAAAATGGTGCTCCCTGTTCAGTACCCTTATAGGTGTTCACAGACATTTTGTGGGTTTTCCTGCGTCAATTATGAAAGATGAGAATCCAATGCTGCATGGCACCCTGTACCGGGCATCAGATTCAATATAAGAAGTCTTGATGCCACAGTGATTACGCTAAAGTATAAGGGGTGGCTGGAAGCTAGAGTAGGGTGCAGCTGGGCAGACTATTTTCAAAATAATGTACCTTGAGAGAATCTGACACTTGTCTGAACATGGTAATCAAACATATGTCTATCAATTAGACTGAAACATTCTCTGAGTCATGGAGAGTCTAAACCAGGAGGTTAAGATAAAATATTTAATTCAATACAAAATTATGCACAAAAATTAAATAAAGCTAGAGAATGAAAGATGGGATCAAAACACAGGTGAAAGGAAAATGTAACTTTCCAGATTTTAAAACACCTTCAGCAATGATATAAATCTACCAGAATGAGACTCTGCACTTATGGAAGTATATTTTCCAATCCTAGAACGTTGTGTCATAATAAATAAATCTATATCACAATTAAAATTCACATCACATTTGAATCAGAAAGCCATATGTTCTGGGGTGTTTAAAGTGAGCATTTTATGGGTGGGTATCAGAATTCCACGTCATTTATTAGATTGAATGTAGCAATTTAAAATTTAGATAGATGATTTGGAGTTGGGGGCTAAGTGCGGTGTGTCAAAATTTGCACATGACACTAAGGTGAGTGGTAGAGCAAAGTGTGCAGAAGACACTGAAAGTCTGCAGAGGGATATAGATAGTCTAAGTGAGTGGGCAAAGGTCTGGCAGATGGAGTACAATGTTGGTAAGTGTGAGGTCATCCATTTTGGTAGGAATAACAGCAAAATGGACTATGTTTTAAATGGTAAAAAATTGCAGCACGCTGCTGTGCAGAGGGACTTGGGTGTCCTTGTGCATGAATCGCTAAAAGTAGGATTGCAGGTGCAGCAGGTAATTAAAAAGGCAAATGGAATTTTGTCTGCCATTGCTAGAGGGATGGAGTTTAAAAACAGGGAGGCTATGCTGCAGCTGTATAGGGTCCTGGTGAGGCCACACCTGGAGTACTGTGCGCAGTTTTGGTCTCCTTACTTGAGAAGAGATATACTAGCACTGGAGGGTGTGCAGAGGAGATTCACTCGGTTGATTCCAGAGTTCAGAGGGTTGGATTATGAGGAGAGACTGAGTAGACTGGGATTATACTCATTGGAATTCAGAAGAATGAGGGGAGATCTTATAGAAACATATAAGGTTATGAAGGGAATAGATAAGGTGGAGGCAGGGAGGTTGTTTCCGCTAGCAGGTGAAACTAGGACTAGAGGGCATCGCCTCAAAATAAAGGGAAGCAGATGTAGGACTGAGGTCAGGAGGAACTTCTTCACCCAAAGGGTTGTGAATCTGTGGAATTCCCTGCCCAGTGAAGC
>NC_063348.1:48031334-48031893 GCF_021869965.1 Rhincodon typus
TATGGAAACTTGTAACTTGATTTTAAAGGATATTTTTTCACTTTGCATATGTATTATACGTTCATACAGTGCGGAAACAGACCTTTGGGTCCAACTGTCCATGCTGACCAAGTTTCCCAAACTAGTGGTTCCTATTTGCCTGCATTTAGCTCACATCCCTCTAAACCTTTCCTGTTAATCTACCTGTTTACGTATCTACCACTTCCTCTGGCAGTTCATTCCATATGCACAACACCCTCTGCGTGAAAAAGTTGCCCCTCAGGTCCCTTTTAAAGCTTTCGTCTCTCACCTTAAACCTATGCCCTCTAGTTTTCAACTCCCCACCCTGGGGAAAAGACATTTAGTATTCACCTTATCTATGCCCACATGATTTTACAAACCTCAATAAGGTCACCCCTCAGCTTCCCATGCTCCAAGGGTCAAAAGAGTCCTAGCCTGTTCAGCCTGTCCTTCTAACTCCAAGCCTCTTCATATATAGAGACAACAAGGTGCAGGGCTGGATGAACACAGCAGGCCAAGCAGCATCATAGGAGCAGAGAGGCTGACGTTTCGGGCCTAG
>NC_063348.1:48036893-48043251 GCF_021869965.1 Rhincodon typus
GACATGTCCATCCTGGGCCTCCTGCAGTGCCACAACGATGCCACCCGAAGGTTGCAGGAACAGCAACTCATATTCCGCTTGGGAACCCTGCAGCCCAATGGTATCAATGTGGATTTCACAAGTTTCAAAATCTCCCCTCCCCCCACCGCATCCCAAAACCAGTCCAGCTCGTCCCTGCCTCCCTAACCTGTTCTTCCTCCCACCTATCCCCTCCTCCCACCTCAAGCCGCACCTCCATCTCCTACCGACCAACCTCATCCCGCCCCCTTGACCTGTCCGTCCTCCCTGGACTGACCTATCCCCTTCCTAACTCCCTACCTGCACTCACCTTTCCTGGCTCCATCCCCGCCTCTTCGACCTGTTTGTTTCCTCTCCACCTATCCTCTCCTCTATCCCTCTTCTATCCGCCTCCTACTCTCTCCCTATTTATTTCAAAACCCCCTTCCCGTCCCCCTTTTCTGATGAAGGGTCTAGGCCCGAAACGTCAGCCTCTCTGCTCCTATGATGCTGCTTGACCTGCTGTGTTCATCCAGCCCTGCACGTTGTTGTCTCGGATTCTCCAGCATCTGCAGTTCCTACTATCTCTGATTCAATCTTTCACAGTGCGTGCTTCTCTCATTTTCTTTGTGTAGAATGGCAGCTTAGTTGAACGTTACTAATGGCTGCAGTTGAAGAAGGAACTAATTAGATGTAAAATGCTTTGGGACAATGTATGCAATGTGATAAGATTGAATCTGTGGGGTGGAAGTCATGCTTCAGGTATACAAAGCTCTGGTTAGACCACAGTTGGAGTACTGTGAGCAGTTCTGAACACTACATCTTAGAAAGGATATATTGGCCTTGCACAGAGGGCAATATTAATTCATTAAAGTGTTACCTAGACTCCAAGTTTTAAACTACCAGGAGAGATTAAATAAACTTGGGTTGTAATCCATGGAATTTAGAAGATTAAGAGTTGATTTGATCATGTTTTCAAGGTATTAAGGGTAACAAATGGAGAAAATTCTGTTGCTAATTGTGGAATCAAGGACATGTTTTTTATTCACTCATGAGAAGTGGGTGTCATTGGCTGGACCAATATTTATTGCTCGACCCTTTTGCTCTTGAGATGATGATGGTGGTGGTGGTGCACTGACCTCTTGAACCGCTGTAGTCCGTATGCTGCAGGTAGACCCACGATGCTGTTAAGAGGGGATTTCCAGGACTTTGACCCAGCAACTCTGATGGAATAGCGATATAGTTCATTGAAAGTTACGTCACAGGTAGACCGAGTGGTAAAGAAGGCATTTGGCATGCTTGCCTTCATTGCTCAGAACATTGAGTATAGGAGTTGGGATGTCATGTTGCAGTTGTAGAGGACATTGGTGAGGCCACTTTTGGAGCACTGTGTACAGTCCTAGTCGCCCTTCTATAGCAAGGATATTATTAAATTGGAGAAGGTTCAGAAATATTTACAAGGATCTTACTGGGACTGGATGGTTGGAGTTACAAGGAGTGGTTTGATAACCTGGGACTTCCTTCACTGAAGTGTAGGAGGTTGAAGGTTAATCTTTGAGGTTTGTATAATCATGAAGGGCATAGATAAGGTGAATAGAAAAAGTCTTTTCCCTAGGGTTAGGGAGTTCAAAACTAGAGGGCATATTTTAAAGGTGAGAGGAGAAAATTTAAAAGGGACCCAAGCGGCAGCTTTTTCACAGAAAGGCCGTTTCATTTATGGGATGAACTGCCAAGAGGAAGTGGTAAATGCAGGTGCAGTTACAATATTTAAAAGACATTTGCACCAGAAAATAAATAGGAAAGGTTTAGAGGGATATAGGCCAAACGCAGGCAAATGGGAGTAGTTTAGTTTGGGAAACTTGGTCGGCATGGACAAGTCGGACCAAAGGGTCTGTTTCTGTACTGTATGACTCTTTCCAGATCAGGGATGTTGAGTAGCTTGGAGGGGACTTGCAAGTGGTTATGTTACTTTACTGCCTTTGTCCTCCTTCAAGGGTTTGAAAGGTGAATCTTTAGTGAATTTCTGCAGTACATCTACTGCTGTCGGAGCTATATTTTACAGGAATGAAATTATTCTCAAAATATGGTAGAATTTTTGAACTCTGTTCCAAAAACCACGCTTGGTGGCTGAACCAATTGTTAATTTTCAAACTGATTTTACTAGCCAAGGGCATTAAGGAAATAGGGAAAAAGCAATTGTACTTATGTTGAATATTCGCAAAAATCTCAGAGTCATTGAATCATACAGCATTGAAGAGGTCTTTCAGCCCATGAAGTCTGCACTGACGTATCTTCACTAGTCACGCTTTGCAGCCCTTGGCCCATAGCCTTGAATGCTATGCCATTTCGAGTGCTCATCCACATACTTTATTAAGGTTGTGAGGGGTTCCTGCCTCTGCTGGCCCTCTCAGGCAGTGCATTCTAGATTCCCATCCCCTCTGAGTGCAAATTTTATTCCTCAAATTCCCTCTAAATCTCCTGCTTTTCACTTAGTGCCTCTCATCATTGACCATTAAACTAAGGGAACAGCTCCTTCCCATCCACCCTGTCCGTGCCCCTCATAATCTTTTACATCTGTCAGGCCCCCCTCAAAGAAAACTATCTGAGCCTTTCTAGCCTCTCTTCAGAACTACAATGCTGCGACCCAGCAACAGACCCAGGTATCTGTTAATCTGTATATAAACCACCCCGAACACCTCAATTAGATTCCAGTCTGTAACTCCCTCCCGGGGTATCTGTTATTCTGTATATAAACAGCCCCGAACCCCTCGATTAGATTCCAGTCTGTAACTCCCTCCCTGGGTACCTGGGTTCGAAGCCCAAACCAGCTGGTGGAATTATATTCAATTTTTTAAAAGTCTGGAAGTCCATCTGGTTCATTAATATTCTCTGGGAAGGAAAACTGCCGTCCTTATCTTGTCTGGTGTACACGTGACTCTAGATCCCAGCAACTTTGTTGACTCCAATGTGGTTAACTGTCCTCTAAAATGACTGAGCATTCAGTTGCATCAACTGCTAACAAGTCTCAAAAAAGGAATGAAACTGAACAGACCATCTTCATAAGGGCAAACTCAAACCTTGCTGACCCAGCAAAATCCTCCTTACCATCATCTGGAGGCTAGTGCCAAAATTACGAGAGCTATGTCACAGACTAGTCAAATAACAGCCTGACATAGTCATACACATGGAATCATTACCTTTCACACTACATCCCAATTATGACTATTCCTGTCCCACAAGCAGCACAAAACCAGCAGAGATGGTGCCATGGGAATCCTCTACATTGTCTCTGAATTCCTTGAAGTCCTATGGAATCAGGTCAATCTGGAAAAGGAAACCTGCTTATAAACATGTATTGTTCTGCCTTCAACTGATGAATCAGTGCTCCTCCATTCTGAACAGCACTTGGAGGAAGCATAGGAGCTGGAAAGGGCACAGGACATACTCTGGGTGGGTGACTTCAATGTCCATCATGAAGAATGGCTCTGCAGCACCACTACTGACCAACTGATTGAGTTTCAAAGGACATAATTTTTAGACTGGGCCAGTGGCAGTTGGTGAGGGAACCAGCAGGAGGCAGAAACGTACTTCATCTTCATCCATCTGACTGCTGCAGATTCATGTGACCGTGACAGTATGAGTAACGGTGACAATTGCGCGGTCCTTGTCGAGACGAACTCCTGTCTTTACATTTGAGGACACCCTCCATCATGTGTAGCACAATGACTGTGCTAAATGGGATAAATTTCACAGATTTAGCAGCTTAAGACTGTGAGGTTTTTTTTTTTAGCCATCAGCAGCAGAATTGTACTCCAATACAGTATTGAACTTCATGGCTCAGAATGACCCCCACTCTGCCCTGATTTCAAAACAGGGATCAATCTTGGTTCAGTGAAGAGTTAAAAATAAGGTGTCAACCTAGTGAAACTACCAACAGGATTACTTGCTAAACTGTATAAGCAAATGACAAACAGGGCTATACATTTCCAAAACCAATGGATCACATCTAAGGTGTGCTGTGGTGCCACATGCAGTCGTGAATGATGTTGAATAATTAACTCACTGGAGGAGAAGTCTCCACAAGTAACCCCATCCTCGATATTGGAGGAGCCCAGCACATCTGTACAAAAGATATGTCTAAAGCATTTGCGTTGACCCTAAGCCAGAAGCGCTGAATGGATGGTCCATCTCAATCTCCTCCAATGATCACCAGCATCACAGATGCCAGCCTTCAGCCATCCGATTAATTCCATGTGCTAAATACTGCAAAAGCTACAGGCCTGGACAAAATTCCAGCAATAATCCTGAAGACTTCGGCTCCAGACGTTGTCAGACCATGCCAAGCTGTTCAAATGCAGCTGCAACACTAGCATCTACCAGACAATGTGTAAAATTGTCCAGCTATGTCCTGTACACACAAAGCTGGAAATTCCAACCCCAGATGTGACCCCATTGTAAAAAGATGGAGGATATCATCAACTGAGCCATCAACAGCACTTGATTATCAATAAGCAGCTCACTGATACTCAGTTCAGGTTCTGCTAGGGTCACTGAGTTTGTAACCTCGTCATAATCCCATTCAAACATGGATAGAAGAGCTGAATTCCGGAGGTAAGGTGAAAGTGACTGCCCGTGACATCAAGGCTGTATTATATCATTGAGTGTGGTGTCAAGTAGCCCCAGCAAAATTGGAGTCTGTGGGAACTGGGGGAAAACTCTGTTGGTTGAAGTCCGACATAGAAGAAAGGAAGATGGCTATGGTTATTTGAGGTCAGTCATCTCAGCTCCAAGACATTACTGCACATGTTGCTCAAAGTAGTGTCATGGGTCCAACCATCTTAGCTGCTTCATCAATGACCTTCCTTCCATCATAAGTTTAGAAGAGCGAAATGTTTAGCGCTGATAGCAACTCCTCAACTAGTAAAGCAATCCATGTCCAAATGCAGCATGACCTGGTCAATATCCAAGTTTGGACAACAAGTGGCAAGTAACATTCACCCCTCACAATTGCCTGGCCATGACCATCTCCAACAAAAGAGAATCTAACCATTGCCCCTTGAAATTAATTGACATTACCATCAGTGAATCCTTCACTACCAACACCCAGAACATCACCATTGACCAGAGAAAGAACTGCATTAGCCATATAAATACAGTTGCTACAAAAGCAGGTTAGAGGCTAGGAATCCTGCAGCAGATAACTCACCTCCTGAAAGCCTGTCCACCATCTATAAGATATGAGTCAGGAGTGTGACGGAATACATCCCACTTCCTGGATGAGTGTAACTCCAACAACACTAAAGATGTTTAACACCATCCAGGAAAAAGCAGCCTGCTTGAATGGCACCACATCTGCAAAATTCCAGTCTCTCCACCACTAACACTCATAGAAGCTGGGAGCTTTTACAAAATGTACTTTAGAATTTCACCAAGACTTCCTAGAGACCAGCTTCCTAACCCATGACTACAACCATCTAGACGGACAAGGGTGGCTCATATCCCGCAACTTGCAACTTTGCCTCCAAGCTACTCACCATCCTGACTTGGGAATATATTTCCGTTTTCTCACTACTGGATTAAAATCTTGGAACTCGTTCCCAGTGAGGTGGGTGTACCTATACCAAATGCACTGCAGCGGTTCAAGAAGGCAGCTAACCATCACCTTCTTAAGGGAAACTAGGGGCAATAAATGTTGACCCAGTTAGTAAAGTCCATATCCCATGAATGAATTTTAAAAAAACACAAATAGAATGTACAGGAACTACTGCCATTGATATTCAAGGAGAACGTCACTTCTCCCTCAGATCCATAAGTGACAATTGGCATCAAGTTTTTTTCCTGTAAGGGTGCATGCTCTCCTGTATGCCATATTTAAATCAGAAAAGCAGAGCAAGAAGCTGATGGAATCTGATGCCTGCTTTGTGGAGTAATAAGTCAGGAATTAATCAAAGGTCAGTGAATGTTTGACAGACTTCACTTTCTATTTTTTTAAGCATTGCACCACTGCTCATATGTAGCACCTGTTTACAGAACTTAGCATGACCTATCAGCTGATCAAACTGCCCCTGCTCCCAATGTTGTTTGCCAGCCAATTTCTAAATCCTAGATATACCCAAAAAAAAAGACAGAATCCCCCTAGTCCCCTCATACCACCCCACCAACCTCCGCATCCAGCGTATCATTCTTCGCCACCTACAATCTGATCCCACAACCAAAGAGGTATTTCCCTCCACACCCCTATCTGCCTTTCCGTGACCCCCTCATCTGCTCCACACTGCCCACTAACTACACTGCACCCAGCACCTTTTCCTGCAACTGCAGGAAGTGCTACATCTGCCCCAACACCTCTTCTCCCCCCCCC
>NC_063348.1:48043351-48076782 GCF_021869965.1 Rhincodon typus
GCCCTCATGTTCTCCCCCCACCTCCATCCAAGGCCCAAAGCAAACTTTTCATAACAGATAGGTGTTCACTTGTACATCTTCCAACTTGGTCTACTGTATCCGTTACTCCCGATGTGGCCTCCTCTACATCGGTGAGACCAAGTGTAGACTCGAGGACCGTTTCACAGAGCACCTGCGCTCTGTACGCGACAAACTACAACAACTTATGGTCGCCAACCATTTTAACTCACCCTCCCATTCCCTGATGACATGTCCATACTGGGCCTCCTCCAGTGTCACAATGACACCACATGCAAACTGAAGTAGCAGCACTTCATATGCCGCCTCGGGAGCCTAGAGCCCGATGGTCTTAACATAGAATTCACCAGTTTTATAATCTCCCCATGTCCAGCCTCATCCCATGTCCAGTCCTCCCTTTCATCCCCACCTCCTTCACCTGACACAACCTATCCATCCCACCCATCCCATTGACCAATCCCCTCCATTCCCTGCCAGCCCTCCCCTATCACCATCCCACCTACCTACCCCAGCCCTACCCTCCCTCTCTATTTATTTCCCAGCTCTCTTCCCCCTCCCTATTTCTGAAGAAGGGTCCCAAACCAAAATGTCAATTTCTTGCTCCTCTGATGCTGCCTGGCCTGCTGTGTTCCTCCAGCTCCACACTGCGTTATCTCATAGTTAATTGTATGATCTTTTTTATTTTGAAGAACAACTTGCTGCAGGGATTCTGAGATTTTATAATACAGGAAAGGCATTACCAGAAGCAGAAAAAAAGTTGAAAACTCTTGCATTATGCTATATACATATACTTTTTTAAACAGGCAACATAAAGATGTAGCATTGATGAATTTGGCCAATGTCTTGCACCGAGCCCATTTCTCAGCAGATGCGGCCATACTGGTTCATGCAGCATTGGATGTATCCATGGACTTTCTCACAAGCCATTACACTCTTGGAAACATTTATGCTGTGAGTATGCTGAATATCTTTTTCTGATTTAATTTTGTTTACATTCTTGTTAGTATGTTTAGTGGTCTTTAAAGGTTTATGCAGCAGTTCTCGTTGACATAGTTTACACACACAGAAATATTCAACTGTCATATTAGGTGTTACTGCAAAGAGATGTGTTGCTGAAGCTTTTCATCTTGCACTCATCACCGCAAACATAAGAATGCCAGATTTCGTGCCTTTGTGCTAATGAGTACAAGATGAACCAAAATGATAACTTGACTGTCTCTCTTAAGCAACACTTAAGTTCTAAGCGGTCTAACATCAGTCAAGTTGGACCTAAGAGGGGAACTATTACATTTGTATCATTTTATTTTGTATTTTAAATGGATTGTGTTAATATATTTTGAACTTCGTCTGTTTTACATACACGCAAGAAAAAATCTTATTCACACGCAGGACCCTATTCTTTGTATGCAAAATGAATTTGTCCATGTGTTGCACCTTTGCAGTTGAGGAAAGGGTTACAGAGATTGCCAATCCCAGCTGCATTCCCCATGGTCATGCCCTGACCAATTACAGTCTGCATGCCTGGTCTGAGTTTAATAAGCTAACTATGTTTGAACTGTATTCGGCACCCTTTCCTCATGCTGTACACATTGGCATTCCCTTTCAATTTTTTTGTGTCCCAGTCCTGATGAGTGCAAGATGAAAATCTTTAACTCTTACAATGTTTCAAGTTCTGTACTCCCAAGCAATTTAAAAAAAAAACTTATTAAACACTTGTAACTGGCTAATATTTTGATAATTAATGGAGTTCCAACAGGAATTCTGTGTTTTTCTTCATTCCTAATTGGTGAATCCTAATTGGTTTTGGTTTATTCATTCCGCAAACCTTGACATTTTTCAGCTGCAGGAAGAATTTAGAACACGTTAAGTAGTGATTAGCTTAACCATGCCTTCTATTGCCAGTGACAGGGATAGAAGTTAAAAGATGATTGATTCAAGGAAGAATGTAATAGCTCAGTTAAAACAGAAGTATTTAATAGTCTGTATGTAAAGATATAGAGGAGGGTCATTTAAGATGTATGATAACATGACTGTAGCCAGTAGTCGTTGCGGCAAGAAGAGGGATTGCGTTTGGAGAAAAAAGATATTGCATTTGATCTAACAGGATCTTTCAAAAAAAATTCTAGCATCCTAGTGGAAATGGATATACTAATTCTATTTGTCCTGATAGAAGTAAAGATTTGAAATGTAAACTCATTAGTACAAGTCTAGAGCAGTGAATAAGTTCCCTTCCTTTTCTTGTATCAGAGACTGGTATGACAGACAAATTTTATGTTCCAATTTTGTATATCTTAGTCATACATGATGTGAGGCTCAAATCAGAGAGATTCTCCCATGTTTTTCTTTCAATATGTTTATTAATAAAGTTCAGTCAAGGATTTTAAAAAATTACAATATTACAAGTAAAACTTTTTTTAAAAAAAAAAGCAACAATAATCCCATTCTCCAGCCCAACCCCTTCACGTGAATACATGCAGCATACAAAGAAAAATAAGATAAATTATAGGGTGGAGGGAGGTGAAGCATTTAAAAGTTCAACAAGAAGTTAAATTTCCAGTGATTTTCAAGATCTCAGTGACGTGATGTTGCTGTATCAACAGTTTAAATCCAATGTTGCCCTGACTCTATCTATGGGGTTTTATGTTATTTAAAATTCTCAGAACGGTTTGTGTTCCTTCCACTTAATGTTGCCAACCAGACTGTTTCCTACTTGACAGAGAGAAAAAGCCTTCTTAGCCAGTGTTCGGCTTTCCCTTTTCCGAGTGGACCTTTGAGGCCCATGCTCAGTAGCGATTTCTGGAACTTGAAGTCAGTGCTGTGATCCATGACAGCACGCCAATCACTGCGCATGTAACGTCGGAGCACTGCTGCTTAGAGGCGATGCTGCCTGTTTTCAGTGCTGTATTCCAAATTCTATCTCCACCGTTCTACCAAAAAGCTCTTTGAAGTTGAAGCTGTTTGTGTATTCTGTGTCTGCGGAGTTTATTGTTTCTAGATTCTGAATTGCAGTAGATGTATCAACTCCAACATATGAAGATTCTCTTAATCATAAGAGTCTCTACAGTGTGGAAGCAGGCCATTAGGCCCATTGAGTCCACACCGACCCTCCGAAGAGCATCCCACCACCCCCATTCTGTCCCTGTAACCTTGCATTTCCCATAGCTAATCCACCTAGCCTGCACATCTTTAGGCTATGGGAGGAAACTGGAGCGCTGTGTGGAAACCAACACAGACACAGACATAATGTGCAAACTCCATGCAGACTGTTGCCCGAGACTGAAATCGAACCGGGGTCCCTGGCACTGAGGGGCACCGGTGCCACTTAGCCACCATGTCAATCAAACCTGTGCTTCCCACAGTTTTAATTACTAATTTCAGACCCCTTGTGAAAAATATGAATTTCAGGCTGTTTTTGGTCAATTCCATGTTGGTTCCATGAAACTTGGCCAGCCTATTTATGTAATACCATTTTAGGCTATATTTTGGTCTGCTTTTTTTTTTAAAAAGACCATTTCTGTCTATGAAAGTCCAAAGTATGAAATGAGCCATTGGAATTCAACAAATAGTAATCTGTATTGTATCATGACACTGTATGGTATGTAATGTATTGCCCCCACATTTTTCTCTGTGATCTGAGAATGGGAATTTACTCCTTCGCAAAAGATATTATGGAGAGAAACCTGACTTTCACTGCAGCTGTGCTGTGGGCTACCTCCGCTTAGAAACAAAGAAAATTGAAGCAGGAGTAGGCCATTTGGCCCTCATGCCTGCTCTGACATTTAATATGATTACGGTTAATCATCAAACTCAATACCCTGTTCCTTCTTTCTCCCCGTACCCACTGATCCCCTTAGTCCTAAGAACTATATCTAACTTCTTAGAAACATTCAATGTTTTGGCTTCAACTACTTTCTATGGCAGAGAATTCACAGGCTCACCACTCTCTGGGTGAAGGAATTTGTCTTCATCTCAGTCCTAAATGAGCTATGTGGCATCTTTAAATTGTGACCCTGGTTCTGGACTCCCTGGTCCAAGAGCAACTTTCCTAACAAGACTGTCTAGTCTTGTTAGAATATTATAGGTTTCTATGTGATACCTCCCTCAATCTTTCAAAACTCCAGTGAATATAGTTGTAACCAATCCAGTCTGTCTTCATATTTCAGTCCTACTATCCCAGGAATAACTCTGGTAAACCTTTGTTACACTCCCTCCATAACTAGAACATACTGCTCAGGTAAGGAGGCCAAAACTGCACACCATACTCCAGGTATGGTCTTAGCAAGGCCCTCTACAATTGCAGCAAGGTCGTGTACAATTGCAGCAAGGCATCTCTACTCTGTACTTCATCTCTCTTGCTCTAAGGCCAATGTACCATTTGCCTTCTTCACCACCTGCTGCACTGCATGTATACTTTCAGCAAGGATACCCAAGTCTTGTCAATCTGTCATCATTTGATAATCTACCTTCCTCTTTGCTACCCAAGCGGATAACCTCATGTTTATCCATGTTATATTTAATCTACCATGCATATGCCCGCTCTCTCAACTTCTCCAAATCACACTGAAGCATCTCTGCATCCTCCTCACAGCTTTACCCACCTACCCAGCTTTGTGTTGTGTGCAAACTTGGAGATTTAATTCATCTAAATCATTAATATATATCGTCAATAGCTGGGGTCCAAGTACTGATCCCTGCCATACTCTGCTAGTCATTGCCTGCCACTTTTTTGACTGAAATTTCAAAAACGTTTGGAACTTTTCTTCCTACCTCTTTCTCCCCGCTCCATCTTTCCCTTTTGCTCCCCAGAACTAAATTCGAATTTTGGGCATCTAGTTCAATCTAGTGCAACAGATCAGCTTTTTACATATAGACTGTGGTAAATGTTCTTTGCTGCATTTAAGCATTGTTAAGGTACTTTATCTATTACGAATCAGAAATGAAATTGTTATCTTATGACAAGTTACTTTTTTTGTATATTCTATATTATATTAAATTTTTCAAAAAATTTGTCTATTTCCAAATAAGTAAACGAATTGTCGTACGATGAGTGTGTGTGTGTGTGTGTGTGTGTATGTATGTATATATATATATATTTGCTAATTTCACTGTTGTACTGCATCAGTATAATTCAGTATGTTGTACAAATACAGTTAGCACACATTGATGCATTCCATCATCCTGTGAAGTACCCATCATACTGGGAAAATGCCTAAGGGCTAGGAAATTCTGATGTGAATGTCCCTAAATTAAAACACCAGTGTTTTATTAATCAATCAACAATGTGATTGTCTGCATTATGACACTTTAGATGGCAAATCTACCAATAAAGAACCAGTAGAGGACAAATAGAGATTGTCAAAACTAAGCTCCAAATAACTGTAATGACCAAGTAGGGAAGTCAATGCACAGAAGTGGAAAATGTCCATATTTTATGGTACCATTAGTATCAAGACAAGCATAGGAGTGTTTACAGCATTATTAATAATTTGAAATGAAATGTTGATATAACTTGCAATTTTTCTTTTCCAGATGTTAGGAGAATATAACCATTCAGTGCTATGCTACGATCAAGCATTGCTTATAAGGCCAGGTTTTGAACATGCGCTAAGAAGGAAACATGCCGTACTGTGCCAGCAGAAATTGGAACAAAAATTGGAGGCACAGCACAGGTATGATACGTGTAACAGGAACATGGTTGCAATTTTGTTTTAGTGTGGTGCCATAGGAAAGTACAGCACAAAAGGAAACCGGTCAGCTCAGAACGTCTAAGCCAAATCTTTCATAAAGCAATCCTTTAGTACCACTGATATACTATCGCTCCATATTCCTGCATTATATTTTCTCCTTAAACTATTTATCCAATTCTCTTTTGAAAACAACATTTGAATCTGCTTAACATAATAAACGTCGATGCTTTTTTAGTTCATGCAAGTAACTCCAGTTGAACAATGACCCTCCTTTAACTTCGCTAACACCTGCATCCAAAGTATCTATTCTTACCCTTATTCTTAAAAAGGATATTTTGCAGATACCGCTCAGTAGGGAGAATGTGTCAATTTGTAATGCTAGTAAATTTACATATTTCGCTCACAAGTTCATCCACATTTAGTTTTATTTTTCCTTTGAATTGTTGGGACTTATTATGATGATTCATGTATTTAGATCTTTGCAGCGAACGTTAAATGAACTGAAGGAATACCAGAAGCAACATGATAATTACCTGAGGCAGCAAGAATTGCTGGAGAAGCACAAAGTTATGCAAGATGAGCAGCTGCTGAGAAATATAATCCATGAAACACAAATGGCTAAAGAAACTCAGCTAGGTAAATTCACTGTCTTTTGATGCAAGTTATCAAACAGTGCTGTTGGAAAATATCATCATACTCAAATGAGTATTTTCACAGCTGTCTGAAGGTGGATGGTTATTTTGTATTTAGCCATAAGTGCAAGAGTCAGTCTTTTTTACATTATCCAGGTTTCAGTTATTTAAATTTTGAATTATATTGTCAACTTTTGGGACAATTTTGGCCAGCTTTGTTCAAGACAATAGATAACGAGGGTGATTATTTTAAGAAATATGAGAATAAATATTGGAGCCAACCTATTTAATTTGTAAATTCTTTTTGAAAACAGTTTTGCATCTACTTGTTCTATTTCCTTGTTATATTAGCCAGTACATTATCCAAGAGGCAACTTAAATAAAAAGTAGCTTACAGGTTTTATGATCCTAGCTAGTGGTACTTCTGGACAAATTAGATCCTAGAATGAAAGCTGGGTTGATCTTTATTTTTGTTTTGCTGGTTAATGTGGTTAGTCACCAAGACATGTTCACCCAAGACTGCAGATTTTCTTTAATAACAGAACTTTATTGTACAAAAAAAAAGCAAGCTATCTAAAGAAACTGTTGGGAGTCAGTTGAGTCAAACTCAAGTTGAGAAAATGGTGTAATTTGTCGGGACTTGAGTCATTGTAATGGATAATGACAGGACACAGGTTGAAAATTTGTTTGGCTGTGTGTTTTAGATCTTAATACGTGTCTTGGATATTTGCTGTGGATGATGTAATAATTCAGTGAGTCCTTTCCAAATTTGCCAGTGTGAACTTTTTCACACTTTTTTTGGTGTGGCACGGTTGCTCAATGGTTAACCCTGCTGCCTCACAGTGCCAGGGACCCGAGTTCAATTCCAGCCTTGGGCAACTGTGTAGAGTTTGCACATCCTCCCCATGCCTGCTTGGGTTTCCTTGGGTGCTCCAGTTTCCTCCCATACTCCAAAGATGTGCAGGTTAGGTGGATTGACCATGTCAAAATTGCCTTTAGTGTCCAGGGATGTGTAGGATAGGTGGATTAGCCATGGGAAAATGCAAGGTTACAGCGAAAGGTAAAGGGGGTGAGTGTAGGATGCTCTTCAGAGAGTTGTTGTGGACTTGTTGGGCCGAATGGTCTGTTTCCACACTGTATGGATTCTATTCTAAATCTGAGAGCCTAAATTTTCTCGATTCCAATAATCAAACATATATGTCTCGAAAATTAAACCTTCCCGTGAGGTAGCTGATCCCTGAACTTTTCTAAACTCTTTCTAAGAGAGAAACTTTGTATTCTGAACAGATTATTTAATAACTTGTTCATCCTAAATTATTTTGAAGTTATAATGATCAACCCACAATTAAAGCCCAGTCCATTTAATGTTGGTCATGGGAAAGCCTCTCGTAATAATTATTCAGGTTAGAATTAATAGTACATGGAAAAAGGTGAGTTGATTGAAAGGGGAAATCATATTACAGGAGGGTTTTGAAGAGGTAGAAGAAAGGGTCTATAAGGGATATGCTGTAAATGTAATTGTTATTGTAATTACGTGCAAAGTACTAATCTTGTAAGAGGTAAAATGTAATTGTTCGATACAGTGCCACAAAACGGCTATGTGAGAAAAGCTGCAAAGTATGGAATAAAATGAACTCTAGCATGTTGGATATGAAATTGGTTCAAAAATATAATCAGCATCCTAGTTAACGGATATTTTTCAGAGGAGCGTTGTATTGGAGTTCCCTAGGGGTTGATATTGGGACCCTTGCTTTTCCTGATTTTAATTAATTATCTAGATCTAGTGTTCAGCAGTCAATTTCAAAGTTTGCAGATGATGCAAAACTTGGAAACGGTATCAACTGAGAGGAGGACTGACATAGACAAATTGGTGGAGTGAGTGGATGGATAGGTGGCAAATGAAGTTAAATGCTAAGAAGTGTGAGTTGATGCACGTTGGTAGCAAAAGCATGGACAGATGCTATAAAATAAAGAGTACAATACTAAAGAAGGTGCAGGAGCAGAGGGACCTGGATTTGTATGTGCGCTGAAATTCTTAAACATGTCAGAGGAGATATGAGAGCAGTTAATAAAGCATGCGGTATTTCGGGGCTTTGTTAATTGGGTTATAGTGTACAAGAGCAAAGAGCTTCTGCTGAATTTATATAAGACACTTGTCAGACTTCAGCTGAAGTATTGTGTATAGTTCTGGGTCTGCAGTTCGGAAGAATATGAATACACTGTAGAGAGTGCAAAAGAGATTTATTTGAATGGTTCCTGAAATGAGAAAATTCAGTTCTGTGGATAGAAGGGAGAGTTTGGGACTGTTCTTTTTGGAGAGAACAAGGATAAGAGCAGATCTGATAGAAATTTGCAAGTAGTGAGAGGGCCGGATACAGTAGATAGGGCAAAACTGTTTCCACTCAAGAGGATCAAGAACAAGTGGGTATAGATTTGTAAAAGAAAGAAATGTGATGTGAGGAAAAAAAAAGCTTTTCACACTGCTTGTGGTTTGGATTTGCAATGAACTACCTCTATGTGTGGTGAAGGAGCATTCACCTGAGGAATTGAAGAGGACATTAGAACGTTGTCTCCATTTAAACGGTGTACAAAGGTATGGGGAAGAAGCAGGAAAATGGCACTAAGTTGTAAGGCTCATTTGGAGAAAGTTGGTGCAGACACGAGGCCACATGGTATCATTTGCATTGTAACATTTCTACGATTCTGTAATTAATCTGAAAACACAGTCTCATGTTTACCGTACCGGTCATAAAGGTAACGCTATAAACCTCTTTCCATTGGCACCACAGAGTTCTGCACTCACCTGCTTTCTGACAAAATGCTGCATTTAGTCACTTGCAAAAGGAGACTTATTTTTTAAGTAAGCTCTTCATGGAAATAACCAATGCTCACATCTGCCTCTATTTTGAAATTCAAATTCCAAAAATTGCATTAATATACATGAACTAAACATCCTTCGTCATATACGCCATAGCACCCTTTTCTAGAAGTGATCAGATTCATACAAAATATGTAAAATATTATTTAACTTGTGTTACTGCAGAATTGGGATCAGTTAGAAATTACTCGATAGTATAAAAGCCAATATTTAGGTTAAATTTGTTTTTTTTAATTCTTTTTAGGAAACCACCAGCTTTGTCGCTGGGTTAACAAGCAGCAAATTTTACACTGTCAGTGGGATCGTCCTGTGCGCTATACCAGAGGAGATCTTTTTGACACAGTAGAACATGTACAGGTATAAATTAAAGTAAAATAACAACTTAATTAATGTTTGGTATAAGGTGACAGCAGTTTGCGCTCATCTTTAAAATGTTGATGTACCTGTTCATCTTCAATTCACTTCCACTGTATCCAACTCCTTAACCCATTGTAAGATCCGGATATTCTAGGCTTTTTTAAAATGGCAATCCAGGACTTATGGTCACCATTACTGCATTTGCTTTTTGTTCCAGATTTGTTTAATTAACTATTATTGAACAGTCAACGAAGTATCCAAGCTCCTATCACTGGACCATTAATCAAGACTTCTGAATGCTATTTCAGTAACGTCATCAGCAAAAACAGTAGCACAACCATCAGTACCCACCATTCATTTGGGTGTGCAAAATCCAGAGTGGCTAGAGCTTGTTTATTTCTCTTCCCTAATCTGTCACCTTTCATTGGATGTGATGCTTAATGTGAACAACTCATCAACCCAGCTCCTTAATTTGCCTAACCTCATCCACTGTCATCTGTGAACTTGTAAAGCTATTTTCTGTTCCCATTTCCAAGTTATATTTGGCATCCTGCTCATGATCCCTTTCCATGTGTCTGTATCCTTCACCAACGTTCATTTTCAGATCAAAATAGTGTTAGGAATATTTGTCCCATTATTTTTCAACATCAGGATTGCATGTTGTTTTCTTGAAACTATAGTGTGATTCTTCAATACTAGATGGAATGTTGTAGCTTTTAAATTGCTTAAGGCCTATGTAAATGTTAGAGGCCAGTCCAGATCCAGAACTACCTCTGGACAATGCCACAGGATAACTGCAAGTTAGTAGTAATTAATTTTGATAAAATTAAAGAAAATGGTAAAGTCACCAAAACTTTGCCATAGAAATACTATTTCAAGTACACTTGTTGAGGTAAGATTGTTCTTAAAAAATATAGTGAATTAAAATAAAAAAATTTGAATGACAGAAATTTTTGATGACAGTTGTTGTGTAAACGTTGCCTTTCCAGAATGTAGAAGCACTGCGGGATGGAATTTGAAGGTTGTACAATTTCTTTAAAATATTGGCCAAAACTTTGCAGTCAGTAGCAAAGTGACAGTACTCGCATCTAACCTTGAAGAAAGCTGCGCATAAAGATCCAGCAATCTCTGTGACATGGTCCCTATCCTTTGCAAGCAGGAAGCAAATTCCCACACATTGTGTGATTTTCAACCAAAGAAAAGCGTGGAAGAAAGGCATTCCCATGTGAACTATCCACAAGATCACTTCTACCAATCACAGTCTGCTTGCCAGCCAATCACTTATGCACTTCAAATTGTTGTTCCCTTTGAGTTTTTGGTATTCATGTGATTCTATCCTAATGAGTTCAAGTTGAAAAGCATCAACAGCAGCTCTTCTGCACTTTTCCGGACAGCAGAATTGCTGTCAGTTTCATGGCATAATTGTAACAAATGTTGACAGTTTGACCATGATTGCAACTGCAAAATTTGGGGATTTAAAAAATTCTACCTATCAAATTTTTGTTTTATGATGTTAATGTCAGTTAAGTTTTTAAATATTATTTTAATTGAGCTTTTTTGCAATGAACACTTTTGCAGGCTTTGTCATTTTTTGAAAGAATTTTAAGGTATTCTTCCATTTGTGTTGCTCACTAACTGCATCATATCTACTCAAAACAAATCATTCCAATAGCTTGCATATATTTTTCATCCCGTTTCAGATTGCTGTACAGTAATTTTCTACCAAACATTTTTATTCATTCACTTTTCGATGTCTGTAAGATTTCACTTGTTTCAGAAGGCTTAACTGTTTTGGGTATATCTTGCATTATTGAAATATTGCGCAGAGTCAATATTTTCTCAAGTATTTAACTGTTCCTTTTTTTAAATAAATGTGAGTGTGCATTTCTTCTTTCAGTTCGGGGAGGATAGTTCCACCTCAAGAATGATGCCTGTTGAGATGAAGTTGATGATGAATATGACATGGGACAACATACAGCAGAAATTTCCATCATCACCAACAGGTCGATCAGTGTTGAATATATGGGGAAAGGATTTCTCAAGCTACAATGTAAGTAACAGAGAGGCAGGGAGGGTTAGAATTTGAGACTTGTTTTGCTTTGTGCTCCCCTATATTCTGAATCCTTACAGGAGCAGTGTTCTTGAGCCAGGATAATATTCCTCCAAACCAACACCGATATGTAAAAATTTCAGTGCAGTTCTTTTTCTTCAGGATTTCGTTCAAATCAAACCAAACCTTTGGGTTTTGGTTTGAATATATTCATGTAACATTAAGTTTTTCATTACTTCCTCTGTTCTGATTTATTTTTATTTTGCATTGTGTGGAAAAGTTGTTGAAGCTGTCCTTTGAGACGAAAGATTTATTTAAAGTAGTTTGATAAATTGTTTTAGTTCCATTTTTCTTTAGGATTGCCATACTTTAATAGTAAGTCATTTGACCTTGTGGTAAATGCTGTATTAAAAGACTAGGGCCACTGTACGATGATAGAGAGTGGTGCGTATATGGAATAGGCTGCCAGAGAAAGTGGTTAAGGCAGGTTCAATAGCAACATCTTAAAAAAAACATTTGGATAGGCACATGGGTGGGAAGGGTTTAGAGGGATATGGACCAAATGTGGGCAGTTGGAACTAGCTGAATGGGCACCATGGTCAGCATGGACCAGTTTGACCGAAGGACCTGTTTCCATGCTGTATTACTCTATAACTCTCTGACTCTATATGATAATTCTTTCTAATGACATTTTTGTTTCAGTTCTGAAGCAGAAACATTTGTGCTGCTTCCCAAAGTGATGAGGCATTGTCTGCTCCTTGGTCAATGTATTGTGCAGACAGTTATGCTTTTTCTGTTGCTCAAGCCCCATACAAGGAAGGCAAACAGTTCATGGGGTCACCCCAGTTTTCCAATATCCTACTTCAGTCCCAATTAGTTATAACGTGGAGTAGTCAGGCTTATGTTAGCAGATTGCCTACCTACTCGTTGCAGGGAATGGGGCTAAGTGAAAAGTATTTGTTTGCAAAAAGTAGTTTAGAGTATTATTTTATTCAGAAATTATAACAAGTTTAGATAGCTGACTTCTTTATAATTCTTAGAAATTTACTAGAAAAAAATTAGTAAGTATTCAGGAAAAATGTTACGTTACTTTTAGAAACAGAATACTAAAATGTGAAATATTTATTCATGTACTGCTTATGTTGTCAGGATATATTATGGCCAAAAAGGTTGGACTGTATACACAGTTATCCCACCCTTCCCAAGGCAGCTGATCTTCCTACATACTTTCTACCTCCAGAATACAGAGGATTCTGGTAAGAATTTGGAGACTTGTTGAAAATTGGGCCATTTTGTAAGGTACAGGGATGTCATCTTAACAACTAACAGCAGCAAAGTGTAAGTCATTGCTGTAATAACACCACAGATGCAAAACAATGCAAGCAAAACAATAGTGCATACAGATTTATTTTCTAATATTAAAACTTTGGGTTTTTTAAAGTCATGTGCCAAGAGGTATCAAGGCTTTGACCATGTTATAAAATCATAAGATCTGGAAGCAGAATTAGGCTATTTAGCCCTTCAAGTCTGCTCCGCCATTCAGAGAGATCATGTCTGATCAGATAATCCTCAACTTTACATTTCTGCCCTTTCGTCAAAACTCAGCATTCCTTTACTGATTAAAAATCTGTCTACCTCAGCCTTCAATATACTTAACCCACCCTCTACAGCCTTCTGCAGTAAAGATTCCGCTGATTCACTGCCATCTGAGAGAAGAAGTTCCTCTTTATCTTGCCTTCAATGAGTGAGATTACGCCCTTTGGTCCTAGATTCACCCATGAAGGGAAACAATCTGTTAGTGTCTACCTTGTTATAAAACAGTTCTAAAATTGTTAGCCAAAGTGGTACAGAATACATAAAATATAGGAGTGAAACTGTCAGTTATTTCAGTCCTGAGATATGTTTGAAACTGTGGTTTATGTCTGTTCTTGTGAAGGAATGCTTTTATGAAAATGTTTTCAGAAGTCCAAAAATAGAGCGATGGTCATGCATTGGTAAGGTTACTGGATTGATATCCAGAGACAAATGGTGTCGGGAAAGAGTTTCAAATCCCAGTACAGCAGCTGGTGATATTCAAATTCAATTCATAAATCCTGGAATTATAAAAGTAATCTGTGATGTAAAAACTATTATTTATTGTCATGAAACCCATCTGGTTCACTGATTTCTGTCGGGAAGGAAATATTCAATCTTTACTGCATATGCCCTATGTGTGCCACCAATCCCACAGTCATGTGGCTAACTCTTAAATGTTCTCTGAAATGACCTAGCAAGCCACTCAGTTCAAAGGATGGGCGATAATGCTGATCTTCATGTCCAACCCCTTGAAAGTAATGTTTTTTATAAAATAGAGTAACATAATGTCAACCATGTACCCAAATAGGGATTTGCCACCACATGTCATATACTAATATAAACTTATATTGAACAACCCAGGAAAATTACAAGGATTAAGCACATTAATCCTATTTAATATCTTACATACATATAGCTTGCTTTCATTTTTGGGTATATTTTGCTAAATTGTGAATCAGTAAACAATTGAAACTTTTTTTTTCTTTTTACTAGTGTCCGGTCAGTTCTGATGTCTTCAGGAAACCAAGATAGAGACATGGCTGGCAGACTTCCTGACTGTTCTTCCATGTTAGATTTCCACAGTAATGAACAGCTTTATCAACTAGTGAAAGAACTGGAAAATACACCAGACTTGAAATCAGGAATACCAGACTACTATGCCAAGCAGGTAAGTTTTTTTTTCTTAACTGAAGGCCACCTTGTATAACACTTATTGAATATTGTTAATGCTAATGTTTAAAAAAATGTTGGAGCATGTATAAGTAAAAGAGAAACTGGTGCCAGAGCCTGCAATGGAGCAATAAGCCAGAATAAAATGATTGGGAGAGCAGAGCAAAGCAAACCTTGGGCTCCTCCAGCCTACTCTTGCATTTAGTAGTTCATCGCTAATTGTCTGACACAACTTCCCTTTCCACCCAACTCCCTGATCTCTCTTATTTTCCTGATGGACCAAAAATCTGACTTTCTCAGTCTTCAATACGTTTAACAACAAAGCATCCATGATCCTCATTAGCAAAAATTTCCAAAGATTCACAACATTTTTATCCCTCGGCCTAAATAATCAGACCCTTGTCCTGAGGTTGTAGCCCGAGTTCTAGATTCCCCAGTTAGAGGAAACAGCCTGTCTGTCTACCCTACAAAACCCCTTCGCAATCTTGGATGTTTCGGTAAGATCACATCATTCTTTTAAACTCCAGAGAATATGTCCCAAGTTTACTCGACCTTTCATTGTAGGACAGTCCCATTACTCCAGGAATTAATCTATCGGACCTTTACTATATAGACTCGAAGACAAGTATATCCTTCCTTAAAAATAGAGACCAAAACTGCACACAAGTGCTCTAAATGTGATCTCACCAAAGCCCGCTCGATTTGTAACAAGACTTTGTTCTACTTGTACTCCGGTCCCCTTGCACCAAGGCCTTTGGTGTCTAACTTGCTGAAAAGTAAATGCAGTGTTTTGTGCTAAGTTGATAAGCTAACCCATGTTTTTGGGTGATATCCCTTCTATTTATAGTCCAATGCAGGACACTGTCATTACCCCGCTTTACCCTATCTAATCTTTACACTTTATAATTGTGCCTCTGTATTCCTTGCGTACGTTTTCTCTTGGTTCCAGACACATGATAGAGCCTCATCTTACCATTCCTTTCTGTCTGGTTACTTTGGAAAAATTCCCTCAACATTGTTTCACCTGTTTGCCACTTTATTTTAAGAATTAATAAATTGCCATTCAAAGCACCAGAGATAGTGTTGAGAGTGCCGTTTTCTCCTTGTACAGAGCAGTGACTAGAAACTACAGTACAAATGTGACAAAAATACTACAAATGATACTTGTATTTCAATTGAAAATGTAATGCAAAAGCTGCTACGGGTCACACCAGATTAAGTCAATTCATTCAAGAAATTTTGTAGCTTACTAACTGGATAGGCAGTTTTGATATATTGGAGAAGACTTGACCGTTGCAAAATATGTCATGTTTCATGCAGTGTCATTTTACACATAGATGTCATACAAGAATGAGAAACTTCAGTTATGAGGGGTTCGTTGAAAAAATTGGGCCTGTTCTCCTTGGAGAGAGAAAGGCCAGAGGAAATGTCACAGACGTTTTTAAATCATGAGTGGCCTGGATAGAGTAAGTAGGAGGTAGCATTTGCCAATTGTAAGAGGACACAGATCTAAAATAATGTACAAAAGAAGGAAGGATGATATGAAAAAATACTTTTTCACTCAGTGAGTAATTAGGATGTGGAATGCTTTGTTCGGAAGTATGGCGGCAGCAAGTGCAGTTGAGGCATTCAAGAGGACATTGGATGAATGTTTAGATAGAAATGGTGTGCAAGGGTATGTTGGGGGGAAAGTAGGATATTGACACTAGGGTAAAGAGCTGGTGTAGGCATGATGGGCCAAATGGCCGCTCCCTGCACTATTATAATTGTGATACTGTGAAGAGTGGTGACTTCCATTTATCCATTGGAGACATCTACGTTTATTTTTTTCATGAATGCTACCAAGAGACCTACAGTACAAAGAAGATGTAAAATGCATCATGTAGGCTACATTTTTGTACTTCGCATTGCAACTATGATTTGCTTTTGTTTGAATAGGCTCTGTATTCTCACTTGAGTATTATCGAGGAACAAGTTGGAGAGGTCATCTCGCGAGCTATTGAAAAGGTAAGCTGATAACTTTAGTATGTCAAATTAAAGATGCCTCCTACTAGCAGGGCAGACCCAGCAGAGGTGGTAGCACAGTGACATACATTCAGGAAAGAATTGCCCTAATAGTCCTCAACACGGACTTTGGGCCCTATGAAGTCTCATAGCATCCGGTCAAATGTGAACATGGAACCACCTGTTGATTACCACGTACCTACTGCCCAAACTCCTGGTTGATGAATCATTGCTCCTCCATGTTGAACAACTGTTGGAGAAAGCACTGAATATGGTATGGGCACAGAATATACTCTGCATGGGGTATTTCAATGTCCACTATCAAGAGTGGTTTCTCAGCACCACTACTGACTGAGCTGATCCTCCAGTGCTAAAGAACATAGCTACCAGACTGGGTCTGTGGCAGGTGGTGAAGGAACCAAAAAGAAAGGAAAACATACTTGACTTCATCATCCCCAGTCTGCCTGCTACAGATGCATTTGCCCACAGTATCGGTCACAGTGACCATGCCACAGTTCAAATAGAAACAAAACCCTGCTTTCACGTTGAGGATACCCTCCATCGTGTGTGTGGCACTGTGACTGTTCTAAATGAGATAGACTTTGAACAGATCTAGCAATTCATTGGTCATCAACAGCATCCAAATTATACTCCAACACAGTCTGCAAATTCATGGCCTGGCATATCCTCCATTCTTCCATATCCGTCAAGCTGGGAGGGGATCAAATCTGGTTCAGTGAAGATTTTAGGGCATGCTAGGAGCAGTACCAGGCATAGCCTAAAAATAGGGTGTCAGCCTGGTGAAGCTATTAAACAGGACCATTTGCATGCCAAACTGCATAATCAGCAAGTGATAGACAGAGCTCAGTGACTCCACATCCAACAAATAAGATCCAGGCTGTGCTATCCTGCACATCTAGTCATAAATGGTGGTGGACAATTAAACAATTCACTGGTGGAGAAGGCTCCACAAACATCTCATTCCTCAAATTTGGAAGAACCCACACATCAGTGCGAAAGATAAGGCTGATGCATTCACAGCAATCTTCAGCCTGATGTTCCAAGTGATGATCCATCTCACCCTCCTCCAAAGGTCCCCAGCATCACACATGCCAGTCTACGGCCAATTCAGTTGTTGTCTACAGCCAATTCTGAGCAATTAAACATTCATATTCTATTTTGGTTGTGACTGTTAAGTTTCACTGTTTCATTCAACCATCCTATACTTCAGTATCTGATTTCTAGTGTAAATTATGAATCTGTAATGCTTCCGAAATATTTCTTATAAAATATGGTGTCCTGTATGTAATGTCCGCTTGTAATATTTGTGCTCCCAATCCATAAAGACATCAACAATTTCCATTTAATTGAGAGAAGCAATATCTCCAAATAGCCAGTACTGTAGCTGATTTACGCCACTTCACTTAAATAAAGCCAATTAAGAATGAAATGCTATGAACTTTTTGCCACTTGCCCTGTATTATGTTGGATTAATACAATGAACTCTTGGCATCCTATCATAAGATGATGCAGCACAGAAAGGGGTCATTCACTTGTCAGGCCAGTGGAAGCTCTTTGGTTGAGTGTCTAATGAGTCTTGTTCCAGTGCTCTTTCCCTATAACAGCATAATTTTTATTTTTTTTTTAATGTATATTATGCTCATTTGAATACTACTACTGAATCTGTTATCACCTTTTCAGGCAATGCATTTCTAGATCACAGTAATTCACTATATAAAGAATATTATAAATGTTATAAATATAAGAGTGCTGAGTTTATCTGCCAGTCAATTGAAATAGTTAAGCAGGAAAGCTGACGTTTCGGGTCTAGACCCTCCTTCAGAAGTGGGGGAGGGAAAGGGGATTCTGAAATAAATAGGGAGAAAGGGGGAGGCGGATAGAAGATGGATAGAGGAGAAGACAGGTGGAGAGGAGGCAGACAAGTCAAGGAGGTGGGGTTGGAGCCAGTGAAGGTGAGTGTAGGTGGGGAGCTAGGGAGGACGGACAGGTCAAGGAGATAGGATAAGGCTAGTAGGTAGGAGATGGGGGTGGGGCTTGAGGTGGGAGGAGGGGATAGGTGGGAGGACAGATTAGGGAGGCGGGTACGAGCTAGGCTGATTTTGGGATGCGGTCGGGTGAGGGGAGGTTTTAAAGCTTGTGAAGTCCATGTTGATACCATTGGGCTGCAGGGTTCCCAAGCGGAATATGAGGTGCTGTTCCTGCAACCTTCGGGTGGCATCATTGTGACTCTGCAGGAGGCCCAGGATGGACGTGTCGTCCAAGGAGTGGGAGGGGGAGTTGAAATGGTTCGCGACTGGGAGGTGCAGTTGTTTGGTGCGAACCGAGCGTAGATATTCCACAAAGTGGTCCCCAAGCCTCCACTTGGTTTCTCCGATGTAGAGGAGGCCACAGCGGGTACAGTATACCACATTAGGAGATGTGCAGGTGAACATCTGTTTGATGTGCAAGATCTTAGGGCCTGGGATGTGGGTGAGGGGGGAGGTGTAGGGGCAGGTGTAGCACTTCCTGCGGTTGCAGGAAAAAGTGCCGGGGCTGGTGGGGAGTGTGGAGCAGACAAGGGAGTCACGGAAGGAGTGGCCCCTCCGGAACAGATAAGGGTGGGGAGGGAAAAATGTCTTTGGTAGTGGGGTCGGAACGCAGATGCCGGAAGTGTCGGAGGATGATGCGTTGGATCCGGAGGTTGGTGGGTGGTACGTGAGAACAAGGGGGATTCTGTTTTCATTGTTATTGCGGGTAGAGGATGTGAGGGATGAGTTGCGGGAAATGCGAGAGACACGGTTGAGGGCGTTTTCGACCACTGTGGAGGGGAAGTTGCAGTCCTTGAGAAACGAGGACATCTGGGATGTCTGGGAGTGGAATGCCTCATCTCGGGAGCAGATGCAGCCGAGGCGAAGGAATTGGGAATAGGGAATGGCCTTTTTGCAGGAAGGTGGGTGAGAGGAGGTGTACTCGAGGTAGCTGTGGGAGTCGGTGGGCTTGAAATAGATATCGGTTTACAGGTGGTTGCCAGAGATGGAAATAGAGAGGTCCAGGAAGGAGAGAGAGGTATCGGAGATGGTCCAGTTGAACTTAAGGTTGGGGTGGAAGGTGTTAGTGAAGTAGATGAACTGTTCGAGCTCCTCGTGGGAGCACAAGGGGGCGCTGATACAGTCATCGATGTGACGGAGGAAGAGGGGGATAAGGCCAGTGTAGCTTTGGAAGCGGGATTGTTCCACGTATCCTACAAAGAGGCAGGCATAGCTTGGGCCCATGCGGGTACCCATGGCCACCCCTTTTGTCTGTAGGAAGCGGGAGGAATGGAAGGAGAAGTTGTAAAGGGTGAGGACGAGTTCAGCTAAGCGGATAAGGGTGTCAGTGGAGGCGGACTGGTCGGGCCTGCGGGACAGGAAGAAGCAGAGGGCCTTTAGGCCGTCTGCATGGGGAATGTAAGTATATAGGGACTGGACTTCCATGATAAAGATGAGGTGTTGGGGACCAGGGAATCGGAAGTTTTGGAGGAGGTGGAGGGCATGGGTGGTGTCATGGACGTAGGTGGGGATTTCCTGGACCAAGGGGGAGAAAATGGAGTTGAGATGAGTTCGGTGGGGCAGGAGCAGGTGGAGACAATGGGTCGACCAGGGCAGTCAGGTTTGTGGATTTTGGGAAGGAGATAGAAACGGGCGGTGCGGGGTTGGGGAATGATGAGGTTGGAGGTTATGGGTGGGAGGTCACCTGAGGTGATGAGGTTGTGGATGGTTTGGGAGATGATGTTTTGGTGGTCGGGGGTGGGGTCATGATCAAGGAGGCGGTAGGAGGAGGTGTTGGAGAGTTGGCGCCTAGCCTCGGCGATGTAGAGGTCAGTGCGCCATACTACAAGAAGGGTCTAGACCCGAAATGTCAGCTTTCCTGCTCCTCTGATGCTGCTTCGCCTGCTGTGTTCATCCAGCTCTACACCTTGTTGTCTCAGATTCTCCAGCATCGGCAGTTCCTGCTATCTCTGTAACAATTGAAATAGTTACTCCTTATTCGTAAATTTGAACACCATTTAATCTCTTCTTAATTTAATGAGCCCCGTTTCTGTAAACATAACCAAATTCATAAACTCATAAGAAATAGGAGCAGGAGTAGACCATTCATTTAGCTTATCAAACTTTAGTAAGATCATAGCTAATCTGGTTGTCGTAACTCCACTTTCCTGTCTGCCCCCAATAATCCTTGACTCTCTCTCCAATCAAAGTACTGTCTAACCTATCCTTGAATATTTTCAGCAAATCAGTCTCCACTTCTTGGAAGAGATTTCTGAAGACTGATGATGCTCTGATAGAAGAAGTTCCTCGTTATTTTTGTCTTAAATGGAGAGCACTTATTTTGACCAGAATCCCCTATTTCTAGATTCTCCCATGTGGGGAAACATCCTAAATAAGAACTGTGGATGCTGGTGAATCAGGAACAAAAACAAAGTTGCTGAAAAAGCTGAGCAGATCTGGCAGCATCTGTGAAGGAAAAAACAGAGTTAACATTTCTGAGGAAGGGTCACCAGATCCAAAATGTTAAGTCTGTTTTTTTCCCTCACAGACGCAGTCAGACCTGCTGAGCTTTTCCAGCAACTTTGTTTTTGTTGTTGTGGGGAAACATCCTCTTGGCATCCATCCCATTAAGCATCCTCAAAAATCTTGTGTTTCAAAAAGATCACCTTTCATCCTTCGAAATGCTGATACCTTTGGGCACAATCAATTCCCCTTGCAATAAAAACCAAACATGCTTTTTGCCTTCCTAATTACTTGCTGTGATTCTAACTTGTTGTGATTCATGTGCAAGTGCACTCTGATCCCTCTTTATGCAGTTTCTCTCCATTTAAATAAACTGCTATTTCTTTCCTGCCAAAGTAGACAACATCATATTTTTCGATATGATATTCCATCCGCCCTCTCACTTGCTATCCTACTCATCTTTGTATCTTTGCCCATTCTGGCAAATCTCTTTTTCAGTCTCTCAAAGCCCTGGCAAACTTTCCTAAAGTTTGGTGTCCTGAGTTAAACAGACTACTCCAGTTGCAGTATGTAATAAATGATTTATGAGGGCTAAGTGTAACAGTTACTTTTGTGCTCATCTTCCATTGATAAAACCAAGAATTTCTTAAGCTTTTAACAGCCTGCTGAAATTCGTCTGTCACCGTCAAAGATTATTCCTACATTCTCAAGCTTCTGCTCCTTTAAAAATTGTACCAATTAGTTTATATTGCATCTGTTTAGTCTCCTGAACATAATGGGTGGATTTGAATTATTGCACTTTTGCTATTGTTCATTGGATAACCTGAAGGTTAGCCTCTCAATTTATGTTCAAGATTATTTGTTTATTATATAATTACGTGGCATATGTTTACCATTTTAATAAGTGAGCAATTATTTTTAAACTATTATGCAATGCGTCCTGTTAATGTCAAACTTCATTCTGTACCTCGTACTTTTGTATGAGACAGAACAGATTCTTCTGACTCATTATGCTGATGGCTCACTCAAACTCATACAAGACGGACCAAGTTACTCTGACTATAAAAACAATGTAGAAATTTATAGAACAAAGAAAATTACAGCACAGGAACAGGCCCTTTGGCCCTCCAAGCCTGCGCGATCCAGATCCTCTATCTAAACCTATCGTCTATTTTCCAAGGATCTGTATCCCTCTGCTCCCTGCCCATTCATGTATCTGTCTAGATACATCTTAAATGATGCTATTGTGCCCGCCTCTACCACCTCCTCTGGCAACGCGTTCCAGGCACCCACCACCCTCTGTGTAAAGAACTTTCCACGCATATCTCCCTTAAACTTTTCCCCTCTCACCTTGAAAACGGGACCCCTAGTAATTGAGTCCCCCACTCTGGAAAAATGCTTCTTGCTATCCACCCTGTCTATACCTCTCATGATTTTGTAGACCTCAATCAGGTCCCCCCTCAACCTCTGTCTTTCTAATGTAAATAATCCTAATCTACTCAACCTGCCTTCATAGATAGCAACCTCCTTACCGGGCAAC
Source organism: Rhincodon typus (assembly GCF_021869965.1). NCBI lineage: Eukaryota > Metazoa > Chordata > Chondrichthyes > Orectolobiformes > Rhincodontidae > Rhincodon > Rhincodon typus. The sequence goes on from NC_063348.1 coordinate 48,065,753, forward strand.
ATCCTAGTGAACCTCCTCTGCACCCTCTCCAAAGCATCCATATCCTTTTGGTAATGTGGTGACCAGAACTGTATGCAGTATTCCAAATGTGGTCGAACCAAAGTCCTATACAACTGTAACATGACCTGCCAACTCTTGCACTCAGCACCCTGAACAATGAATGAAAGCATGCCGTATGCCGCCTTGACCACTCTATCAACCTGCGTTGCCACCTTCAGGGTACAATGGACCTGAACACCCAGATCTCTCTGTGCATCAATTTTCCCCAGGGCTTTTCCATTTACCATATAGTTCGCTCTTGAATTGGATCTTCCAAAATGCATCACGTCGCATTTGCCTGGATTGAACTCTATCTGCCGTTTCTCCGCCCAACTCTCCAGTCTATCTATACTCTGCTGCATTCTACGACAGCCCCCTTCACTATCTGCTACTCCACCAATCTTAGCGTCATCTGCAAACTTGCTAATCAGACCATCTATACCTTCCTTCAGATCATTTATGTATATTACAAACAACAGTGGTCCCAACACGGATCCCTGTGGAACACCACTGGTCACAGTTCTCCATTTTGAGAAACTCCTACCCACTACAACTCTCTGTCTTCTGTTGCCCAGCCAGTTCTCTATCCATCTAGCTAGTACACCCTGGACCCCATGCAACTCCACTTTCTCCATCAGCCTACCATGGGGAACCTTATCAAATGCCTTACTGAAGTCCATGTATATGACATCTACAGCACTTCCCTCATCTATCAACTTTGTCATTTCCTCAAAGAATTCTATCAAGTTGGTAAGACATGACCTTCCCTGCACAAAACCATGCTGCCTATCACTAATAAGCCCATTTTCTTCCAAATGTAAGTAGATCCTATCCCTCAGTATCTTCTCCAGCAGCTTCCCCACCATTGATGTCAGGCTTACCGGTCTATAATTACCTGGATTATCTTTGCTACCCTTCTTATACAAGGGGACAACATTAACAATTCTCCAGTCCTCCGGGACCTCACCTGTGCTCGAGGATGCTGCAAAGATATCTGTTAAGGCCCCAGCTATTTCCTCTCTCGCTTCCCTCAGTAACCTGGGATAGGTCCCACCCAGACCTGGGGACTTGTCCACCCTAATGCCTTTTAGAATACCCAACACTTCCCCCCCCTCCTTATGCCGACTTGACCTAGACTAATCAAACATCTATCCTTAACCTCAACATCCTTCATGTCCCCTTCCTCGGTGAATACCGACGCAAAGTACTCATTAAGAATCTCACTCATTTTCGCTGACTCCTTGCATAACTTCCCTCCTTTGTCCTTGAGTGGGCCAACCCTTTCTCTAGTTACCCTCTTGCTCCTTATGTATGAATAAAAAGGCTTTGGGATTTTCCTTAGCCCTGTTTGCTAAAGATATTTCATGACCCCTTTTTAGCCCTCTTAATTCCTCGTTTCAGATTGGTCCTACTTTCCCAATATTCTTCCAAAGCTTCGTCTGTTTTCAGTTGCCTAGACCTTATGTATGCTTCCTTTTTCCTCTGCTAGTCTCACAATTTCACCTGTCGTCCATGGTTCCCTAATCTTGCCCTTTCTATCCCTCATTTTCACAGGGACATGTCTGTCCTGCACTCTAAGCAATCTATCTTTAAAAGCCTCCCACATATCAAATGTGGATTTACCCTCAAACAGCTGCTCCCAATCCACATTCCCCAGCTTCTGCCGAATTTTGCTATAGTTGGCCTTCCCCCAATTTAGCACTCTTCCTTTAGGACCACTCTCATCTTTGTCCATGAGTATTCTAAAACTTACGGAATTGTGATCACTATTCCCAAAGTAATCCCCTACTGAAACTTCAGCCGCCTGGCTGGGCTCATTCCCCAACACCAGGTCCAGCGTGGCCCCTTCCCAAGTTGGACTATTTACATTCTGCTCTATAAAACCCTCCTGGATGCTCCTTACAAATTCTGCTCCATCTAAACCCCTAACACTAAGTGAATCCCGGTCAATGTTGGGAAAATTAAAATCTCCCATCACCACCACCCTGTTGCTCCTACATCTTTTCATAATATATACATGACTGGGAAAAATGTTTTCAGTTCATGTTACTGTTAACACTATCTAATGTTATTTCTTGATTAATCTAATATATAATTTTGGTGATGAAGTTGAGCAGTTTTTATTAGAAAAATCAGTAGATCTGCTTCTCTTCCAGGAAACTGCACCAATGTGGTTACTATTGAATGAAGCAGGTTTGTACTGGCGAGCCATTGGGAATACAACTTCTGCTCTTGACTGTTTAAGACAAGCATTGAATCTGGTTCCAGAAGATTACATGGACATTCCACTTGTCAACCTGGCTAATCTGCTAATTCACATTGAGCTACATCAGGACGCTGCTGCTCTTTTGCAAAAAGCACTGGCTATTAACAGCACAGAGGTAATTTTACCAGACAAATAAAAAAACTGACACTGCGTCAATTCAGAACGAAAAAAGATTAAATGTATTTTATTTATATAAAGGATCTGGTTGAACTTGGAAAAGTGATCAAAGAATGATTAGTCTATTCAAAATTAACCTTAAGTCGTATGATCTAATTTGCATTTATGATACTTTGTAATTCCTTTGAGCATTGCATTTGAACTAACTTAAACTGTGCTAGTATTAATGGGTTGGTGGTCTTTGCTTCAACCTTGTCAAATGTGAGGTAGGAATTTTCCCACCTAACAGGAACTGAGTTTCAGTGCATGTGGAGTAGTTGTATCTACTGAATTTGACAATAGATTGAGGTCCCAATGTCATCTAGCATTCCCTGGCTTGGGTTCTCTTTCAGCTTCCCTGCAAATCTCTTCCAAGTCCAGCAAAGAATCCCTTTTCATAGGGGTCATTTGACCCGTCAAATCTGCACTGATGGTCTGAAGAGTAGCCCACCCAAACCCAGTCCTCTACACTACCTCTGTAACCTTACATTTACAATGGCCAATCCACCTAACCTACGCATCTTTGGACTGTGGGAGGAAACCAGACCACGCAGTGGAAACCCACACAGACGCAGAGAATGTGAAAACTCCACACAGCCACCCAAGGCTAGAATTGAACTTTGTGCTGTGAGGCAGCAGTGCTACTGAGCCGCTGTCTTTCACAGTTTGAAATGCCGTTTAAAAGTCTAAGTCACTTTTTTTTTTTTAAACCCTGGATTCTTTTGGTGCATGCGATCCATGCTATCGATGCACCTTTCCAAGTTCAACAAAGATGCACAGCAGAAATTGAGTGAAACTGACCTAATAACAACAGTATGAAGTCAACGGTCCTATGGTCAGCTAGCACTGACAGCAGTGGTTCTGTCAGTTGTAAGAACTACACATATTTGAATTGGAAACATCAACTAAGAAAATGGAAGTTTGGGTACTACTGGGTTACAGAAAATGAACTAGTTGCTTTTTGTGATAACTCAGAAAAAATGGAACAGTGTGGTGTTCGGTTATTAGTTACACAAGATTTTGTAACTTTTACTAGTGGAAATGGGGAGTTTTGTACTGCAGTTTGCCTGCACTTTCCACATCCTAGAAAAGTATATTTTTTAAATGCCGTCTCAACACCAGCACCCCCAAAAATTGCACTTTTAAACTGGAACTGTGGCAAAGATTAGTTGACTCAGCACAGACTGAAAATGAGAACTTAGGCCTGGACTATATCATGACCAAGTAGTTATGAGACACAATTTTCAAACACTTTCTGGAATTAATGAAAGTCTGTAGGCACAAATTCCATCCGAGAAAAAAAAAATTTTTTTTTAAAAATTAGAATTTTTTTTTAATTGATGGCACTTTAACTATTGTCATTTCTTTGTCTCCTTGGTTCTAAACAAAGATCCATCAATGCAGTGTCACAACTATGAAGCACTTGAAAATAGAGGTAGACAAATTGAAAGCATTAGGCTTAATAGTGTTATTCCACTTTGTGCTTATCACATAGCCGCATAATAGCTCATATCTCAATTTATCTCTATATCAGTCATAAAAGTACTCAAATCTATACTGGTATTTCCACTTGAGGTGAAGATATGTTTAAAATTTTCCATTTGCACATTTTGAATACTTCAGATGTAAACTTAACAGCGGCAAAAGCTAATAAATGTCCGAACTGTTGAGTGTGGCAGTTTGCTTTATTTCTAAGCGCAATAGCTGACAAAATTTGCATCATTTTAGTTTGTCTGAGCACTGAATTAACCCATAATGTGTTGCTTCTTCCAGCCTCTAACGCTTCTAAGCTTAGGGAACGCTTATCTGGCTCTGAGGAACATTAGTGCTGCTCTTCAAGCCTTTAGAACAGCACTGGACAGAACAACTGGATGCCCTGAATGTGACAGCAACCTTAAGTTAATTCGCTGCCTACAGTTCTATCCTTTCTTATACAACCTTACATCTTCCAAGTGTACAGGTAAGAACAGAATAGATCCTGAAGGAGGCAGAAAGGAAGCTCCATAATTCAGCCATCTTTTAAGTGAATGTTCATTAAAGAATTAGTTCTAGAAGCATGTATTTGTGTTCGTTAGGGTGCAAACAAAATCTCTGCCAAGTACACAAGAACACAAGAACTAGGAGCAGGAGTAGGCCGTCTGGCCCTTCGAGCCTGCTCCGCCATTCAATAAGATCATGGCTGATCCTTTCGTGGACTCAGATCCACTTACCCGCGTTCTCACCGTATCCCTTAATTCCTTTATTGTTCAAAAAATGTCTACCTTTTTTTTAAAAGCGTTTACTGAAGTAGCGTCAACTACTTCACTGGGCAGGGAATTCCATAGATTAACAACCCCCTCTGGGTGAAGAAATTCCTTCTCAGTTCAGTCCTAAATCTGCTCCCTCTAATCTTGAGGCTATGCCCTCTTGTCCTAGCTTCACCTGCCAGTGGAAACATCCTCTCTACTTCTATCTTATCTATTCCCTTCGTAATTTTATGTTTCTATAAGATCCCCCCTCAATGTTCTGAATTCCAATGAATATAATCCCAATCTACTCAGTCTCTCCTCATAAGCCAACCCCCTCAACTCCGGAATCAACCTAGTGAACCTCCTTTGCACCCCGTCCAGTGCCAGTACATCCTTTCTCAAGTAAGGAGACCAAAACTGCACACAGTACTCTAGGTGTGGCCTCACCAGCACCTTGTACAGCTGCAACATAACCTCTCTGCTTTTTATTTCAATCCCTTTAGCAATGAAGGACAAAATTCCATTTGCCTTCCTAATTACTTGTTGTACCTGCAGACCTACCTTCTGTAATTCATGCACAAGGACACCCAGGTCCCTCTGCATAGCCGCATGCTGCAACTTTTTACCATTCAAGTAATAATCCATTTTACTATTACTCCTACCAAAATGTATGACTTCACATTTATTTACATTGCATTCCATCTGCCAGACCTTTGCCCACTCAGTCAATGTATCTATGTTCCTCTGCAAAGTTTCACAGTCCTCTGCACACTTTGCTTTGCCACTCATCTTAGTGTCATCTGCAAACTTTGACACCCTACACGTGGTCCCCAGCTCCAAGTCATCTATATAAATTGTAAATAATTGCGGTCCCAACACCGATCCCTGAGGCACACCACTAGTCACTGACTGCCAGCTAGAATAGCACTCATTTATCCCCACTCTTTGCTTCCTGTTAGTCAACCAATCCTCTATCCATGCTAATAAGTAAGATGTGCATTGTTTCATTTAGCTTCACCTACATGGACATGAGACATTTTGCAAGTATATAATGTTGCCTGAAGTCTTAATTATTATGAGTTATATCTCATTTCAAACTGTAGATTCATAATCATTTGTAACATAGAAGGTTACCATTTGGCCCATCAACAAATGTCTGACTTCACCAATCCCATTTTCCAGCTTTTGGCCTATAACCCTGAAGGTTATGGCAACACAACACAATATTCTGGACTCCCACCACCCTCTGGGTGAAAACTTCCCTCACTTCTCCTGTTAGCCTTCTATCTCTTACCTTGAATCCGTGTCTCCTTGTAATTGACCCCTCTACTAATGGAAAAGGTGCCTTTGTATCTCTCCTTTCTATCCCCTTGTAATCTTATGCACCTCTATCAGGTACCCTTTCAATCTTAAATGTTCCAAAGAAAACAAACCCAGGCTGTGTGATCTTTCCTCATCATGGATCCTCCAGCCCAGTAACATTCTGGTAGATCTCCCCTGCACCCTTTCTAGTGCAGTTATATCCTACCCGTAATGTGGTGATCAGAACTTCATGCAGTATTCCAATTATGGTTCAATCAGCATCTTCTTGCTCTTGTATTCTATGTTTTAGCTAATAAAGGTAAGAATCCAATCTGTAGAATTCTCTGCCACAAACGAAATTTGAGGCTGGGTCACTGTTATATTTGACGTTATGATAGACGGATTTTTAATCAGTAAGGGAATCCAGGATTATGGGGAAAAGGCAGGAAAATAGAATTGAGGATTGTCAGATCAGCCATGATCTCATTGAATGTCACAGCAGGCTCAATGGGCTGACTGGCCGACATCTGCTCTATATCTTATGGTCATATGCCTTCTTAACCACCATATCTACCAACCCTGCTACCTTCAATGATCTGTGAGTATGCACACCAATGTTTCTCTGATATTCGGCACTTTCTAGGGTCCTGCCATTATAGTGTAATCCCTTGCATTTGTTAGTCTAATCCCATGTGCATTGCCGCACACTTTTCAAGGTTGAATTCCATACATGCACTAAGGGAAAATGATATCTTAAATAAAGGTACTGGAAGATTGTTGAGTATAATGTGAGCCATATCTTTAAATATGACAATGTTTCTTTGCATTAAATTTAAATGTTTGTTTTTCATGGATGTATTGTTGGGAAAATTCCAAAGATGCTGGGAGAAAATATATAGCATTTACATATTTTGATGTTTTCATTTTATATTTTTGATGCAGTAGTATGACTAAACTATATGGGTGAGGCCATATGGGTACAGCTCAGGAATATGATAGGAATGCAGTCACTTTATTGGGGTTGTACTGTGGGCTTCCCAACAGGCAGTACGAGATAGAGGAACAGATATGTGGACAGATTGTGGAAAATGTAAAAAATAGAGTTGTTGTGGTGAGTGATTTTAAACTTCCTCTATATTGACTGGAACTCCCTCAGTACCAGGGGCATAGGTGGGAGGGAGGGAGCGAACATGGTGACGGTTGATTTGAGGTGCATCTGGGAAGGTTTCTTGAAGCAATATGTAAATAGGCCCGACTTGGGAAGGAACTGGACCTGGTATTGGAGAATGAGCCCGGCCAGGTGATTTAAGTTTCAATACTTTGTATTGGTGCATTTCAGGAACAGTGACCATAATTCTAAAGTTTTAAGTTACTTATTCATAAGGATAAGAGTGGGGTAAGGCAGTCTACGAAAATATTAGGCAGAAACTGAGGAATGTGGATTGAGAGCTGCAGCTTGAGAATAAATCCACATCTGCCATGTGGGAATCTTTTAAAGGCCATCTCGTTAGTGCTCAGGACCTGCATGTTTCTGTGAAAATGAAAGATAAGAATGGCAAGATTTGGGAACTTCAAATGACAAGATATTGTAAGCTTAGTCAAAAAGAAAAATGAGGCATCTGTGAAGTTTAGGAAACCGAAGACAGACAGACACAGACAGCCCTTGAAGAATATAAAGAAAGCAGGAAAGAATTTAAATATGAAGTTAGGAGGGCTGAAAGGGACCATGAAATGCCCTTGGCAAACAGGATTAAGGAAAATCCCAAGGCATTTTATACATACATAAGGAACAAGAGGGTAGCTAGGGAAAGGATAGGTCCAACCAAGGACATTTTATACATATATAAGGAGCAAGAGGGTAGCTAGGGAAAGGATAGGTCCACCCAAGGACAAAGGAGGGAATTTATGTCTGGAGCCAGGGGAAGTGGTTGGGGTCCTTAAGAAATACTTTGTATTGGTGCTCATAAAGGAGAAGGACATGGTGAATGGTAAGTCTAGAGAGGAGAATGTTGATTTACTAGGGCATGTCGATATAACAAAGTTGTTGGGTGTTCTGAAAAGCATTAAGACAGACAAGTCCCCAGGATCTGATTGGATCTATCCCAGAATACTGAGGGAGGAAATTGTTGGGAAGTTGCTCACAACTTGTACAAAACCTTTGTATCTTTATTCACAGGAGAGGTTCCAGAGGTCTGGAGAATAGCCAATGTTGTTCCTTTGTTTAAGAAGGGTCATAGAGATAATCCAGAAATTACAGGCCAGTGAGCATTATGTCAGTGGTAGGGAAATTATTGGAGAAGATTCTTATCAATAGGATTTACTCACATTTAGAAAAATATGGTCTTATTAGCAAAAGGCAGCATGGCTTTGTGCAGCAGAGGTTGTATCTCACAAACTTGATTGAGTGTTATGAGGAAGTGATAAAGATGATTGGTAAGGGCAGGGCAGTGGATGTTGTTTACATCGACTTTAGCAAGGTCTTAGACAAGGTCCCTCATGGCACACTGATACAGAAGGTGAAATCACATGGTATCGGCAGTGAGCCGGTAAGATCGATACAGAACTGGCTTGTGCATAGCAGACAGAGTAGTGGTGGAAGGGTGTTTTTCTGACTGGAGATCTGTGACCAGTGGTCGTCTGATTAGTAAGTTTGTGAACAACAAAGATTTGGGGAGCTGTGGATAGTGAGGAGGATTGCCAGAGGATGCAGCAGGAGATAGACACCTTGGGTGGAGCAATGGCAGATGGAATTTAATTCAGACAAATGCAATGTTATGCATTTTGAAAGGTCTAATGCAGGAGGGAAGTGTACAGTAAATGGCAGAACCCTTAGAAGCATTTACATGCAGAGGGTTCAAGGTGTATAGGTCCACAATTCCCTGAAAGTGGCAACACAAATGGATAAGGTGGTCAGGGTATGTGGAATGCATGTCTTCATTGGTCAGGACATAAAGTATAAAAACTGGCAAGTCATGTTGCAGCTGTACAGAATTTTAATTAGGCTACACTTGGAATATTATGCATCATTCTGGTCTCCACACTACCAGAAGGATGTGAAGGATGGAGAGGGTGCAGGAAAGGTTTACCAGGATGTTGACTATTTTGGAGGGTATTATCTATGAGGAGAGTTTGGACAAACTTGTTTTCACTTGAGGGCCAGAGGGTGAGGGACAACCTGATTTGAAATTTACAAATTGAGAGGCGTGGATAGACTGGATAGTCGGAGTCTTTTTCCAAGGGTAGATAGGTCAATTACTAGGGGACATAGGTTTAAGGTAAAAGGGGGTAAGTTTGAAGGAGACGTGAGAGGCAAGAGTCTGGAATGTGCTGCCAGAGGACGTGGTAGAAGCAGGTGCAACAGCAGTGTTTAACAGGCGTGTCATATACATGAATAGGCAGGGAATAGAGAGGTATGGACTGCATAGGGTAGAAGGTTTTCAGTTTAGACAGGCCTCATGTCCGCGCAGGCTTGGTGGTCCAAAGGGCCTGGTTCCTGGGCTGTACTGTTCTTTGTTCTTTTGCTCTAGAACCAGGAGTCATACATGAAAATAAGAGGGGTGTCGTTTAGGACGACTTGAGATGAAAGGTTTTTACTCAGACCGTTGTGAATCTTTGCAATTGTCCACAGCGGACTGTGGAAGCTCAAAGTTTGAGTATGTTCAACATGAGGAGTGATAGAATTCTGATTACCAATTGCATAACGGGTTATGGGGATTGTGTGTGTGAAAGGCAATAAAGTATTCGATCAGCCATGATTGCATTAAATGATAGGGCAGGCTCAATAGACTGAATGGTCTACTCCTGTTCCTATACTTTGAGGTGCAATGCTTTTAATTTGAATGATCATTGTTTTGGTCTGATCCCTGCATATGCCACCACTGATCAAATCCAGTCCCAGAATGAAACATAAACCATATATTTTATTTAGTTAGTTAACATGGCATTCAGTTACTAAGACATATTTACTCAAGACTGCAGATTTTCTTTAACAATAGAACAGAAATTCATTACACAAAAGGATTTGTTTTTTTAAAACAAGCTATCTAAATATTTAAATCTAGGAGACACTTTTTGAAAGATCTCAAAGCACACAACAGAACAAACTTTTAGCATGTTTCCTGACACTATCCTTTAACAGAATCTCAGATAAAATCAGAAGAAATAGGGACAGGAGCAGGCTCAAGCCAGATTCGACTTTCCTCACAACCACTTTCCTGTCCTTTCCCTGTAACCCTTGATTCTCCCACTGATGAAGAATCTTATCTCAGCCTTCAATATACACAAGGACTCTGCTCCCACAGCTGTCTGTGGCAAGGTGTTTCAAAAACACTTGCCCTCTGAGAGAAGAAATTCCTCCTCATTTCAGTCTTAAATGGTGCCCCTTTATCCTGAGACTATGTCGTTTAGTCCTAGACTCTCCTATGAGGGGTTAACAGCTTATCAGCATTTAACCTGTCAAGGCCCTTAAGAATCCTACATGTTTCAATGGGATAACTCCTCATTTTTAAAAATTCTGATGAGTCCAGACCCAACCTGTTAAACCTTTTCTCATAAGACAATCCCCACATTCTCGTGAACCTTTTCTTAACTGCCTGCAATGAAATGATATCTTTCCTTAAATAAGAGAACCAAAACTTCTCACAGTACTCTAGATGTGGTCTCACCGTAACTTTGTACAGCTGCAGTAAGACACTCCAACTCTTACATTCCCACTGTCTTCAAATAAGGGCTAACGTTCTATTAGGCTTCCTGATTACCTGCTATCCCTGTGTGCTACTTTTCTGTGTTTCATGTGCAAGAATCACATTTCTATAGACAGTTGCTCTCAATTTAAATAATATTGTGCTTTTATTCTCTCTTCCAAAATGAACAACTTCACATTGTTCCACAGGGATGGGATATAGGATATATGTCTAGATAGAGATAGGGGTATAATTTCTCTGGACTCGAGGGCCCTCTGACAGATCATGTCAGAAAACATGTTGGTTACAGAAGATTCAGAGATAGTAGGAACTGCCGATGCTGGAGAATCTGAGATA
>NC_063348.1:48081782-48088338 GCF_021869965.1 Rhincodon typus
GTCAGCCTTCCTGCTCCTCTGATGCTGCTTGGCCTGCTGTGTTCATCCAGCTCCTACACCTTGTTATCTCAGACTCTTCATATTAGCTGGAATTAGATTTTCAGCAAGAAACGCAGTTTTGAAACAGATGTCAGAAGGAGTAAAAGAACTCCTGAGAAAATAACAATTCTTAGTAACCTTCATGGCTTAAATGGGTCATTCAGCCATAACACAACGAATAGAGGATTAATCTGTGGCTGCAGCAAGACACTATCAAGATAAATGCTGAAAGCGTCAATATGAAAGAATGATAACTAAAAGGAATGAGGCTAGAGACACTTCTGGCAATTATAGGCAGTTGACAGAAGCTGGGAACTATAACAGAAGAATGAATCTCAGAAATGTACATGCTATGGTAGGATCATAATGTCATTATGCAATTAATTGTTCTAAACAGAGTACAAGGGTTGGGAAATTGCACATGACACAGATAGTTTGGAAAGTGAAGATGGTGATACTGATCAGGCAGAATAGAAGAGATACAAGAAACTTCAGTCCAGTAATGAATATTTGTTTCTGTCACAGACTTGAGCAATCACACTGCTGGACAGTGGATGCAGATCTACAGTGTGTGGATTAGTTAAAATGTTCTTTAATCTTATTTTAGTCCTCTGTAATGAAAGAAATTTGCACGTTCTATCTGCTTTAGGTTTGAGGATGACAGCATGCAGAAATTACTAAAGGCGTGGTGATTTCCTGCAAAATAGTTGAGGGAAAGCACTTGGTCAGCACAGATGTAACAGCAAATGAAATACCCTTGCTGTTAATCAATGAAAAAATTTCAAATGAAACTGAATGTGGAAAGCAAGGAGACATTTATTTGGGAAGTCAGTGGACTTAACGGTTTACACGGTCCTGATTTATATCAATGATTACGATGATGAGTATGCTACTATTGAGGAATACTTGAGCAAATAAAACTCTAAATTCACAAGTAATACAGAAGCAAGTTTCCAGCCTTGGGTCACTTCAAAGATATGAAACTAGTCCTTTCTAAAGTTATTTCAAATGCCAGTATTCCAGATCAGTGTTCAAGCATGTCAGAGTTTACAGTATTGTTGTGAGGAAAGTGCACTAACTGTTGTCCGTTGGCTTAGGACGCCGGAAAAATAAAAATGGTAGCTAATAGTACATTAGCATTAGTGTGGAATTTTATGGGGACCTGAATGATGAGGGCCATATCAAGTAATGTGGCAATAAGTCAGCGAGGTCTGTCTTGACATTGGGAGCGACTGACTGCGTCCTTTAACTAAATTCTGGATGTAATGGCAAGATTCTCACTAGGTAGCAGTGAGTTGCCTATTAAAGAGGAATATTGTTTGCCAACCTTATTATGAAGCTTATTATGATGTTCACCAAATTTCGGACAGCACCCGCCATCCTTCCAACATTCTCTGTAAGCTGCACAGCTAAGCAGCCCTTCTGGGTTTCCACAGATGTTGATCAGTGTGATCAGCAAACGAACAGATGGACTTCCAATTTCAGAAGTTGTTGCATGCAGGAACCTTGGAGGTTCTGTTCTGAAGAAGGGTCACTGGACCTGAAACGTTAACTCTGCTTTTCCTCCACAGATGCTGCCAGACCTGCAAAGTTATCCCAGCAATTTGTGTTTTTGTTTATGATTTCCAGCATCCATGGTTCTTTGGTTTTTTTTTTGGAACTTGTAATTGCTTCCTGTCAAATTGAAGTACAGATTGTGATGGGATAAGTGAGCATCTTCGTAAAATGGAACATGTCTACGTATCAAGTTAGCCATTTGGAATCGAGGATAATTGGTCTAATGCTGTGCCACTGCACAAGAGCACATCTGTTAGCGTAAACGAAGTTTGAGCACATCTGGGCAGACACTACAGCAGTAGTCCATCTGTGATCAAACAAGCCAATAACACATTTTCATGTAGATAACAGAACATGAGACAACTAACACTTTTGTTTGTAGTCCATAGTATTTCTTGCCTCATTTACTGTTCTGCTGTATAGATACTACGTTCTACTGTCTCAGTTCCTGACAATTCAAGATCATGTTGTTTATCAGTTCTTCAAGGTGTGTTGTTTTTCTTTTGCATCCTGAAGGAATCATTACTTCTCATTCCACTATTGTTAATCTATGGGTCCTTTCTGTTTATAGCTGTAATTATAGCAGAAAACAACAGCACTAATGAAAGAGAAATTCCTAAAACCTTGGAGACTGATGAAAATCCATCTGCCACGTCAGAAGTGTTTGAAAATACTTGGCCCTCGGAAAAAGACCTTCTGGGAGCATTTGAAGGAGCATTTGAAGGAACATTTGAAGTTAAAGGTCATCGAGTAGATCTACAGGGTATTCGGGTTTTAAAGAAAAGTGTCCAGGATGGAGTGCCTGGATCCTGTTTTGGAGATTGTGAGGATGATGATGACGACGAAGCCGAATGGGTAAGATTAATTCAATAATAAAGGGAATTTAATTTTCTTTTGCACTAATGCTGTTTTTGCAACTAATATGGTAAGTAGGATAAGCAGAGAGAGTCTGTTGATGTCACTTGGTCATATTTTCTTTTCCATGAGCTACTGTGTTATTTATAAACTGATCCATAAATTATTGATATATATACATATAGATGTGCATATTCCATTGGTCCCTGGTCATGATAGCTTATTAAGGAGTTTTGTATCTCAGCCCAGAATCACTACTTCATCCTCTTTAAAGATTATCACATTTGACAATAGCCCTCATATAAATGTTAATAAATCATGCTGTCCATGTTTGCTCAAAATTAGCTGTTTTCTCCTGGAGGTGGCTAACTAAATTTGAAACATTGGCCAAGAGAGTGCAATTAGGGTTAGAATTCTTATTTCCGATCCTAATCAGACATAAAAATTTTCTTATGATTAAATGACTACTACTGTGGAAATTCCTGGACAGGAGCCTTCTGTTACAAAACAGCAAAGACCTGTCCAGGAAACATTGGAGCCATTAATGGTGAGAACTCTGTCGAATTCATGCCCCCTTTTACAGCAGTATGTGCCATAATCTGTAGCTTAAATGTTTAGGAGTCAGTTTGACGGCCACTGTGAAAGGTTAATATGCAAGTTAAATGTTGGGGTAGGTTGCCAGCTGGGTAGGGAGATTAGGGTGCAAGATGAGTGAAGAATGTAGTATGTCAGTTTAGTGGATGTGCATTTCAGGTGGGTCGGGGGAAGATTTAGGATTGGTGAGGAGGAGCTCAGGTTTTTCATCCCTCAATTCATTCCCTAGATTAGGGCACTGAGAACTCCTGGTGCCCTGGTAAGATCTTGTGAGTTAGCACAGAAATGAAGGATCAACCGAGAACCTTCTACTGAAAGGAGCTACTGAGCCATTGAGAGACCTCAATTTTTAACATGTACATGCAAAAAATAATATCTACACAAATCCTCACAAAATGAAGGGCAATGGTATGTTGGACATTATTGCAGGAGTATTGGAATACAAAAATAAAGTCTTAGTACATTTGTACAGGGTTTGTTGTGAGTCCAAATTTTAGAGTATTGTGTGTATCTTTAAGAAAAGATATATTTGCGGTGGAGCCAGTACAGCAAATGTCGACTAGACTCATTCCTGGGATGTGAGTGCTGTCCTTTGAGTAGCTGAGTAAATTGCGTTTACACGCTCTGGAGTTTAGAAGAATGAGAGGAGATTTTAGTGGAACATCTAAGGGACCTGACAAGTTATCCCCTGAAAGGCTGGATACACTTGACCAGAGAATCTGAAATAAGGGAGCACAGTCTCAGGTTAAAAGGGCGATCATTTAGAGTTGTGATGAGGAGAAATTTCTTCATGCAAAAGGTAATGAGTTTCCAGAATTCTCTGTTCGAGAGGATTATGATTCTCCATCATTCAATATATTTAAGGCTGAGGTAGACAGACGTTTGGTCTTTCAGGGATCCAAGTGAGAAGGGGAGCAGATAGGTAAAATAGATCATGACCATAATCAACAGCCGTTCAGGCCCGTTGGGCTGTGTGGTCTTCTCCTGCTCCTATTTCTTATGTTCTCAGGAGCACACTATTATGCATTAATGAGAACTGATGCATAATTTGAAAGCTGGAAAGTTGCACATGTGGGGTTTAAACTGTAATCAGTTATTGATATATTAATGACATGTCAGAGCCCAGGCTGTTTGCATAGTCCAAAACCTTGAATTAAAAGATTTAATGAAGCTATTAAAATATGCAAATAACTGTTTATTGGGTGAATTTAATCATGTTATTGTAGAATGTATCATATTTGATTTTTATTTAGAACTTTAATTTAGATATTACAGATGATAGGCTCAAAAAAAAGCGTGGCTGTAATATGTTTATGCATATTTTTCAGAGAAAGTAATATTTGTGGTCAGCAATTGCATTTACACAAGATATGTATTGATTCTTACATAGACTTCTTTTCATATTCTAACAATTATTACCTTTGCAATTAAGACAAAATATGCTGCTTGTTTACATTCTTCAATCATAACTCTTAATTTTTGTTTGAAAAAGATAACTGTCCAAGTTAAACGTATTAAGAAGTCAAAAATAGACAGTGCAGATAATCCAGACTACAGTATTCGTAACGGTGAGAAGAGTGACAGTTATCTAGTAACTGAGGAAGATGATCATTATCGGTCTGCATTTGAAATAAGTGGGCCTAAAATACCATCTCCAGGACCACAAGGTAAATGGTTATCAAAATGTAGGGTTGGAATTCATTCGTATTACTTTATTTTGTGCATGGACCAATCTCTTTTTCCTTTAGACCAGACTCTCTTTCACACGTGTATAATCTGAATGGAAATTTGATAACTCTTCGATAGGGTAAAGCCGTAATCAATGATTATAGGATTAGGTAAATATTAGAAGTAGGAGCAAGGTTAGACCATACAGCCCATCCAATATGTTCTACCAATCAGTATAATCATGGCTGATCTTTGACTTCAACTCCACTTTCCTACCTGCCCCATTATGGCTTGATTCCCTTAGAGACGAAAAATCTGTCCAAAGGTTCACATCCTTACAAATGAAGGGATTTCTCCTCATCTCAGTGAAAAGTTTGCAATATTACCAATTCGTAATTTCAAAGCCTGTGTACTCCTTTGTGATAGGCACACGTCTCAGTTATACTCATGAAACTTTTGTATGTCTGTTAAATTGCATGATTGCAAATCACTGAAATCCATGTGCTTTTTCTACACCTAAATGTTAGCAGCATTAATGTGGTGCGTTTCACTTTCTCTAATTTTTCTCAGCAAATCCTCATTGTCACATAGGATTAGAGAAATTAATAGAATCACCTAAATGCTTGATATAAGCTTCCAATTTATGGTAAATCGAAATTTAGGGATCTCGTCTTTGCAGCACTGCTTGAAAGTCAGTGCAGATGTCACTTTTTTTATTAGTCACAAAAGAAACTTAGATTCCAGGCATTCAGTTCCTGAGATGAAGCACTATACTACTGCACAGTGCTCCATCTAGCAGCCCAATGCAGTACTGCTGAAACTCAATTGCTGCAAGTAGATGCAGTGTCTGATTTGGGAGGTAGTATTTTTCCATAGTTTTTTTTCTTATTTTATGAGAAATTTGAATGGACTTTCTAATTGAACAAGAACAAAGAAAATTACAGCACAGGAACAGGCCCTTCAGCCCTCCAAGCCTGCATCGACATGCTGCCCAAGACAACTAAAACCCCCCACCCTTCCAGGGACCCACTATTCCCATTCTATTCATGTATTTGTCAAGACGCCTTTTAAATGTCTTTAATGTCTTGCATTGTGCAAGTTGACTAAAATTTAGGAATGGTACATTATGAAGAACAAGGAGATTTATAATACATGATACTTCTGTTTCAGTGGGCTTCATATTTATGTATTTTTCAGGAAAGAAGCGAGATTATATCAGCCTTGGATGGCCTAGCCCTGATGAATGTATGAAAATCCGAAGAGTGGAGCTCACAATGGTTGCAAGCACATGGCTAGCAGTTTCAGCCAAAAATATAGAGTATGCCAGATTTCTTTCTTTTTTGATAATCCACATCTATTCTATCGTATATATATCCTCAAATACTTTAACATTGCAAGGTAGTCCCTATTTTTGGAGGTATTTTTAAATTTGTTCACACGACATGGGCATCGCTAGCTAGGCTGATGTTTGTTGTACACCCCTAATTGATCTCCAGAAGGCAGTGGTGTGCTGACTTATAACAACATGACACATGCTGAAGCAGTTTTAGTTGTCATCATTGGACTTCTACCAAATTAACATGGTCAATAGTGCATGCTGAAATGAAATAATTTAGTCTAATTTTGTATGTGCATAAATTATCCCATGCATGCACTTCAGTTCACCAACAGTGTAAAGCCAGCATATCCAAGCTGCATTCTTCAGAAATGAATTAAGTCTTACTGAACATGACCAGAAATTCAATCTTGAAAGGATAGTTTAAAAATAAATATAATTTTTAAAGTATGTACAATTTTAAGGGCAAGAGTTAAAATGCTATGAGTTGTTATTATCCAAAATTAA
>NC_063348.1:48088838-48096480 GCF_021869965.1 Rhincodon typus
TGAGCAGACTGAACTTCTTTCTACTGGAGTTCAGAAGAGAGATGACTTGATTCAGAAGGAACATAGAGACCATTGATGCCACAAATCTAAACTGAAGCACGTTGTGGAATCAACTACAGAACAGTCCACCTTAGACTGAGTATTATGCAATGAGAAAGGAATAATTGGCAATGCTCACCTTGGGGGTAAGCAACCATAACATGACAGAAGTCTTCATCAAGATGGAGAATAGGCTCCTGAATTTTAATAGGGGAAACTACGGTGCTTTGAAGTGTGTGTTGGCTATGATGGGTTGGTAAATGTTTCTGAAAGGAATGACAAACATTCAAAAAGCAAATGGGTGAGCTACAAAAACAATGTTTACTCCTGCCTGGCACCAGAGTGCAAAGAGAGCAGTGGCCAAACCATGGCTTACAAGGGAAGTTAGAGATAGTAAGAAACATTCAAATTGGCAGGAAAAAACAATAAACCTGAAGATTGGAAACAATTTAGAAGTCAGCAAAGGAGTACCAAGGATTGATTAAGAAGGGGAAAATAGAATATTTGCGGGAAACATAAATTAATGTTGATCCCTACAGTCAGAAATGGGGGGAGAATTATAACTGGGAACAAAGAAATGACTGACAAACTAAATTCATACTTCACTTGTCTTCAAAAAGAAGGACATGAATAACATACCAGAAATGATGGGAACACAGGGTTTAGTAACAGGGACAAACAGAAGCAATTCTGCATTAGTACAGAAATGGTGTTGAAGACGGAAAAATCCCCAGGACCTGACAATCTACATCCCAGAGCACTTAAGGAAGTGGTCCTAGAAATAGAAGATGCATTGGTGGTCATCGTCAAAGATTCTTTAGACTCTGAAATAGTTCCTCCAGGTTGGAAACTGGCTAAAATAACCACACTGTTTAAAACAAAAGGGAGGGAGAACACAGGGAATTATAGACCAGTGAGTATGACATTGGTACTGAGGAACATGCTCGAGTTTCATTTATCAAGAATTTTATAGCAGAGCATTGAGAAAACAGTGGTAGAATCAAACACAGTCAACATGGACTTATAAAAGGGAAATCACGATTGATTAAATCTACTAGGATTCGAGGATGTAACTAGTAGAGTTGACCAGGGTGGGTGGGGAGCCAGTGGTTGTGGTTTATTTGGACTTTTAGAAGAATCTTGATAAAGTGCCAAATAAAAATTAATATATAAAATTAAAGTGCTTGTAATTGGAAGTAGTGTATAGAGATGGATAGAAAATTACTTAGCAGACAGGAAACAAAGTAGAAATAAGTGGAATAACAAGGTGTGGAGTTGGATAAACACAGCAGGCCAAGCAGCATCAGAGGAGCAGGAAAGCCGACGTTTCGGGTCTGGACCCTTC
Organism: Rhincodon typus; assembly: GCF_021869965.1. Taxonomy (NCBI): domain Eukaryota; kingdom Metazoa; phylum Chordata; class Chondrichthyes; order Orectolobiformes; family Rhincodontidae; genus Rhincodon; species Rhincodon typus. The sequence goes on from NC_063348.1 coordinate 48,090,223, forward strand.
TGAAGAAGGTCCACTCCCAAACTGTCAGCTTTCCTGCTCCTCTGATGCTGCCTGGCCTGCTGTGTTCATCCAGCTCTACACCTTGTTATCTCAGATTCTCCAGCATTGGCAGTTCCCACTATCTCTGTAGAAATAAATGGGTCTGTTTCTGAATGGCAGACAGTGACTAGTGGGGTACTGCAGGTACTAGGACCCCAGCAATTCACAATATATCTTAATGATTTAGATGAAGGAACGTTTTTAATATCTCAAAATCTGCAGATGATGCAAATTGGGTGCATTATGAGGAGGATGTAGAAAAGTTGCAGTGTGATTGGGACAGGCTGAGTGAGTGAGCAAATTCTGTATAATGTAGATAAATTTGAGGTTACCCACTTTGGTAGGAAAAATATTTACTTTAATGAATATAAATTGAGAGAGAGGAATGCTCAATAAGATCTGTGTGGCCTCATGCACCAGTTGTTGAAAGTAAGTGTGCAGGTGCAGCAGGCAGTAAAGACGACTTTTATAGCAAGAGGATTTGAGTACAGGAATGAGAATGTCTCACTGCAATTATACAGGGCTTTAATGAGGTCAGACCTAAAATGTGCACACAGTTTTGGTCTCCTTATCTAACGAAGGATGTCCTTACTAGAGAAGTACAGTGAAAGTTCATGAAAATTGATTCTTGGGATGGCAGAACTAACACGAGTCAGGATTATATTCACTGTGTTTAGAAGAATGAGGAGAGAATCTCATAGTAATATGTAAAATTCTAACAGGACTGGACACGTTAGATACAGGAAGAATGATCCTGCTAGTTGGGGAGTCCAGATCAGAGTCATAGCTTAAGAATAAGAGGTAAACCTTTTAGGACTGAGATGAGAAATTTCTGCACCCAGCGAATGCAGAGTCCGTGGAACTGACTACGACAAATAGTGGATGAGGGTAGAACTTTGCGCGTTTTCAAGGAAGTAGTAGATATAGCTTTTGTGGCTAAAGGAATCAAGGGATGTGGGAGGAGGGCAAAATTAAAGTATCGAGCTCCATGATCATATTGAATGGCAGAGCAAGCTCAAGGTCCAAATGGTCTACTACTGCTCCTACCTTCTATGTTTCTATGTCAAGAGTTGTGTATATATGATCATATAATGGTATAGCAGAAGAAATCATTCAGCCCAATGCATCTGAGCCAATTCCTTCATCAAGTCAACTTACTCACTTTTTCTCAATTGCCCTGCAAGCCTTTCCACTTCCATCTATCCAATTTCCTTTGGAAAGTTATTTTGGAAAGTGTGGTTGGTTTGCTCAGCGAGCTGGTTCGTTAGTTTGCAGATGTTTCATTACTCTGCTGGGTAATATCATCAGTGCAGCCTCTGATGAAGCATTGCGTTTTCCCGCTTGTTATTTAAACTTTGGAGTCCATTGGAGTTGATGACCTCATTTCTGGTTTTTCCTTGCAGTGGTGTGTACAAAGGGTCTAATTCTGTGTGTTTATTGATGGCCTTCTTCGTGGAGAACCAGGCAATACAAACAACAGGAAGATACGGTACGCCCCAACACACTTGTCATGTTACATCAAGAACGTATCTGAACTGACCACAAGACTCCTACGGCCACTGGGCATCAGAGTAGCACACAAACCTATATCAACCCAACGCCAACTGCTAACAAGAACCAAAGACCCCTTTACCCACTATGGACAGAACCAACATAATATCCAAGATTTCATGCAACGGCTGCAACAAACATTACATGACAGACAGGAAGGAAGCTGGCTATGAGAATACATGAACACCAACTAGCAACAAAAAGACATGACCAATACTCAATTGTCTCCATACACACAGACAAGAGAACCACCTGTTTGATTGGGACAAGGTCAGGATCCTAGGACAAACCAAACAGAGACAAGCACAGGAATTTCTAGAGGCTTGGTTCTCCACCAAGAAGGCTAGCAACAAACATGTAGAATTAGACCCTATATACACACCACGGCGAAGAAAAACTGGAAATTAGGTCATCAACTCCGACGCACCCCAGAGTTTAAGTAACAAGCGGGAAAACACAATGCTTCTTTGCAGGCTGCACTGATGTTACCCAGCAGGGTAATGAAACATCTGCAAACTAATGAACCAACTCAGTGAGCAAACCAATCACAGTATCCACAGCCCGAGCTACAAATCTACTTGAGAACCTCAGACTTTGGAAACTGCTCCTACCACCTTGTTAGGCCTGAACATTCCAGATTACCACCAACTTTATGTATACCAAATAATTCCTAATGTTACTTCAGGTTCTTTTAATTAAGTCTATGTCCGGTAACTACTGGTCCTTCTGCTAGTGGAAGCAGTTTCTTATATAATCAATCAAGCTCCATGATTTTAAGAAACTATCAAATTTCTCATGTCTGCTTTAAGGAGAGCAATCCCATTTTTCCAGCCCCTCAAAAATAATCAGCTGCAGTTCTAAATCATCGTTAATTCCTTCTAAACTATCTAGAAAGTGAACTAGACACCTGTTACAATTTTTTGGGGAAACAATTGATTTTTGCAAATAACAGAACAATTTGAGTCAAACCACTTATCTTGGGATGAACAGACACCAGAATTGAATGACCATAATCAAGTTGGTTTACTTTCACAAAAGAGAAACAACTTTTAGTTGAAGGACATAAACAAATAACATTTGCCCACCTTATTTTGAAGTCCTTCAGTCGATCTGCGTTGAGTTTTGCTGTAAGGAAATCAGGAAGTTTCTTTCCAAGTTGATGAAAGCCAAATAACAGACATTCAACATAACTAAACTGTAGTTTTGGCTCTTCATTGCCTGCGTTTTCACCATTTTCTGCTTCTTCTGGGGGTAATGGCATATATTCCTAGGTTTTTCAGGAATTCAAAGTTATACGATATACTTTGTGTTTGATTGACAAGCATTTTTAAGAGGCTGCACAAGCATTTCTCTTGCATATGTACAATTTTCATGCAGCCACAGTTCGTATATAGTTAATCTGTTCCCTATCTTTAAAACTATTAACAATCCAAACCAGACAAATACTTCAGCATGTGCTTGACACAGCCATCTGCTTTGAAAGAAATCAGCATAAGCCAAATATTGTGAAGTTTCTCTTACTGGTTTGTAAAATTTAGATCTGAATGAAGTGATGTTGAAACAATGCAAAATAAAAACTGTGAAATGAACAAATAATGTGATCCGCAATGCAAAGAACAATTCAAAACAGATGTTCCTCTAAATGAAATACTGCAAGTGAATTTATAAAGTGATTACATTTTCCAGAAAAAAGTTGCATGCTTACCAGCAATTTTTCAAACAACTGTTTCAAGTTACTTTCTAACTTTTCCATATCACCACAGAAAGGTGTCATTTCTCCCAGCAACTTTAAAACCTACAAGGTTAAAATACTGAATTGTCACTGAAGAATGAAAGGAAATTAACATTAAAGTACAGCTAAACACTAAGCTTTAAATACGAATCTACTCGGAATTCTGCATTGGACCTAGATTTGAAACTAATCTGTGACCTTAGGTCAACATTTTGTGGAGCGATCAGCGCCAGGGTTTTGGGGGTGGGTCGAGGACGAAAGAACAGAGAGGGGAGGGGAAGGTGGGGGGATGGGGGTAGGGGGTAGGTTGAGGTATGTGCGTGCATGCTTGATCTGGTGTGTGGTATTGGACAGGACTGGAATTTGCAGAGGGTGCAAGTGGCTGCAGGCCTCCAACACTATTGTGGAATGTGTAGAACCATTGGCACAGATCCAAAGGAACATGGGTTTGTCAACTGGAGAAGCATCTTGGGCTGCACGGTGGCACCGTGGTTGGCACTGCTGCCTCACAGTGCCAGAGGCCTGGGTTCCAGTCCACCCTTGGACGAGTTTGCACACATTCCCCGCATCTGCATGGGTTTCCTCCCAAAGTCCAAAGACGTGCAGGTTGGATGGATTGGCCATGCTAAATTGCTCCACAGTGTCCAGGGATGTGCAGGCTAGATGGATTAGCCATTGGAAATGTAGGGTTACAGGGATAGGGTAGGGAGCTGAGTCTGAGTGGGATGCTCTTTGGAGGGATGGTGTGGACTCGATGGGCTGAGTGGTCAGCTTCCACACTGTAGGGATACTATAGGAGGAGGTGATGGCCTAGCGGTATTATCGCTGGACTGTTAATTCAGAGACCCAGATAATGTTTTGGGGACCTGGATTTGAATCCTGACGTGCCAGATGGTGGAATTTGAATTCAATAAATATCTGGAATTAAGAATCTAACGATGACTGTGAATCCATTGTCGATTGTCAGAAAAAACCCATCTGGTTCACTAATATCCTTTAGGGAAGGAAACTGCCATTCTTACCTGATCTGGCCTACATGTGACTCCAGACCCACAGCAATGTGGTTGACTCTTAACTGCCCTCTGGGCAATTAGGAGGGACAACAAATGCTGGCCCAGCCAGCAACGCCTCTTATCCCGTAAATGAATAAAGAAAAGAAAATTGCAAAGTTCATGAGCTCGGGAACAGGGATATATGTACGCAAAGGTCAGAATCCGTTACTAAGAAACTTTTCCACACAGGTCCCAAATACTTTATAAAGGGTCATAAACAGTAAATTAATCAGGTTCACACGTTACCTCCAACTGAATGTCAAGTCCTTCCACTGGGCTGGTAAGGGAGCTGAGGTTTGGGAGTACTTGTTCACAAAAGTAGGTGACAAACCTGGTTGAATGGACATTTTTCTGAAAAAGTAAGCACAAATCAAACTATGCACAAGACAATGCTAAAATAACCACTTCTTAATTTGCTGCATTTTTAAGTATAATATTTTTAAGTCAGTCAAGAATCAACATGTTAATGTTTATCTAAGGCATTATTCAGAACACATGTTCTAACTTTACAGATCGCCTCAAAATATGGATAAGCAGTATCATGGACAAGCAACACTTGCAGTGTTATAGAAGATGCTTTTAATGTGGAACATCTGCCATACAATGCACTTTAATTAAGTTGCAAGGTACTTTCTAAAGCTTGAAAATACACAGAAAGCTTGAGCAAATATACGACAGAGGTTATTGTTTTCAGTTTTGCAGTTCTACTGCTGTTGGTTCAATTGTACATGTTGACAAAACATTTGCCACCCATAAATATCTGATCAGGTTTCACAGGTGCATAGACAATACTCAGCTTTGCCACTCTACAATCTCTAACTCCATGTATGACACTGTTTGGAAACTTTTCCAGCATTAAGCTGATGATTCACTCCAATTCTCCAACTATTTGCATAACCAAATTCCTTCTATTCAGTTTGAGACAGGCTCAATTTCTACTTGAAAATCTATTCCCTCTACCTGGCTACAGCTTGACTAAGCATTTCACAAATTATTCTTGCTATTCTTAAGAACTCTTCAACAGCAGTATGAAATATTCAAAATTGACACATTCAAGTTCATTTGAAAGACACTAATAAACTATGACTACTAAAATGTTGAATCACATGAATGAATGTTAATCATTTAACTAAAGAGATCGTTAAACTCTGCATTAGTTGTATTTGATCCACTTCAAAACAAAATAGATGATGAATATTAACCATTTTTTGATGCTACATTCAGAGCACCCAGAGCTTCATATTTTCAGGATTCCCACTGAAAGCTCAGGGACAGAAAACTCTAGATTCTTCTCACCTTCAAACAACACAAATGCCTATTTGTAACAACAGATTCAAAGACTTTTTCCTACATGTTAATTGAAATTCAAATGCAAAATCTCAGGTTTAGTCCAAATGTCTGGCTAAGGAAACAGTTACGCAGCATGCGGCAAAGTCAAAAACAAAAACAGATCAACAATTCTGAAATACACAAATTAAATTTAGTCTTACCGAGAAAAGTGGAACTGCCTGTCTTGTGCACTGTAGTAGTCTGTCCACAGAATCTGGATCTGCAGGATTAAACACCTGCTCTAAATCTGCTTGTTCAGCCACCAACTCCACCAGCTGTTGTCGACCACTTACTGTCTGAAGATTCTTAAGGCTAGACAGAATCTTCATGAATAAAACAAACTCCTCTCCCGTCACATCATCCAGTACCTAAAAACAAAATAATTTCATCTACATATGGAATAAAATGGTATCAGAGATAGTAGGAACTGCAGATGCTGGAGAATCCGAGACAACAAGGTGCAGGGCTGGATGAACACAGCAGGCCAAGCAGCATCATAGGAGCAGAGAGGCTGACGTTTCGGGCCTAGACCCTTCATCAGATGAAGGGTCTAGG
>NC_063348.1:48096580-48100415 GCF_021869965.1 Rhincodon typus
CCTAGACCCTTCATCTGATGAAGGGTCTAGGCCCGAAACGTCAGCCTCTCTGCTCCTATGATGCTGCTTGGCCTGCTGTGTTCATCCAGCCCTGCACCTTGTTGTCTGGAATAAAATGGTGTTCCCTACAAATTACCTTCTGGCACTAAAAAACCTTGGTGGTGGAGGGTGGGGGACATGTTCATCATTGAAAATATGTAAGTTAGATTGCCTAGATTTATGAACTTTTCAGTTCAATTCAATCCAAAAAAAGTAGTAACAACCTGAATATAGTTCTTTGGTGTTAACTCTTCTAAAAAAAAGGAAAAGTACACTTTGGATTGATTTTCTTTTTTATGTTTGACTTTTAAATATGAAGTAGCAGGAATTTGTAAAAAGTAAATGATCAACACAAAACATTTTAGTACTCAATTATGTGGGTTTTTTTTGGCTTGAACCAGGTAAATGCTTTGGTACTGCAAGTTCATAATGGTGTACATCAGGAAAAAGGCTTAATGGAATGAATTATCTTTCACAAATCCATATGCAAAAACAAAAAAATTTCCTGCGATTGGTGCTCAAATACACGTCCAAACTATTTCCACTGGCATTTGCTGGTGGCATTATTAAGATACACATTTGAATCCTCCCATTATTAGAAACTGCAATGCATTCCAAAACACACCAGTTGAGATTGTACTGCATCTCAAGCTGGATTGAAGTAGTGGCATATATCTCTTTTCAGTCATGTCCTGCCTTACAGAAAGCATTAAACTAGCAACACTTCAGTGAAGATTTTAAGATCATAAAACATAAGAGCAGATGTCAGTCATTCTGTCCATCAAGCCTGCTCCACCATTCGATAAGATTATGTATAACCCCACTGCAATTTTACCCACTTTCCTGCCTGCTCTCTATAAGCCTAAATTCCTCTGTAGGACATTTTACAGTATGAGGAAAGCTCTGTACTAGAATGCACTCTGACAAAAGGTTAACTAGCTAAAATATGAATTTTTAGAAAATTCTTTCCTGGGACATGGAGTCACTGGCAGGCCAACATTTGATGCCCATCCACTGAGATAACGTTGCCAGAAGTGCAGTAGAAATCCTGATGTGCATAAAGAACATTTTGGCTAGTGAGGCAGCAAATTGGGACCAGTTCAAAGGAATTTCTGATTAGATCTCAGACCAGTTCTTACGCAACTACTACAGCAGCTAATGTCTAGGCAGTCTCCTCCCCAAGGGTATTGGTTGGATGAGCATGAGGGTGCTGGAGTTCATCGCACGAAATGGCATTTATAATGTGAACTCGTACATCAGACGGCCTGACATTCAACATTTATGAAAAACAAACTCCATGCTAACAAGTGCAAGTCCAAGGCCAAGTAATCTCCAGCAACTATCTCACTTCTTGACTCTCCAAAGCTATCCATCAACACAGCACAAAAAAATGGAATACTTCATTTTACACTGACTAAGTGCAGTTCCAACAATCAAGAAGCTTGACACATTCAGGACAAGGCAACCTGCATATTAAGATGCCACAGATAATTTCAAACATTCACTCCCTCAATCACGGGTGCACTGTTGTCAAAATGTTTGGCATCTACAAAATGCACTGCAGCAACTTGCCGAGTTTCTTTGAGGTAACATCCAAAATCACAATGTAAATGGAGAATGGTATGGACAAATGAGTTCACTCTCACAACCTGCAAATTTCCCTTCAAGTCGCATCTCTCCCCAACTTGGGAAAAATGACACTCTTCTTTCATCGCTGGCCAAAATTGAGAAACGCAGTACCTAACAATACTGATTTTGTACCTGCACTCATCCAGACTGCAATGATTTGAGAAAATAACTCACCACCAGTACCTTCTCAAGGGTAACTAGAAGTGGCAATAAACGTTGCAGCCCTTGAGAAAAATAATTTGGCAGCACAACGGGGAGAAGGCAACTCTACTAATTTATACAATTCCGACTAGTATTCAACCTGTGGTTACAGGTTGTAAACTAAGTTCATTCCACAATATTGTTTTACATTGAGTTCTCAGAAATGTCCAGTGCCACCTCATCTCTCTAAACACAATACGTATGCCTGCATCCACAAAATCCTAATTACACTATGCTTTCAAAGTAAATAACTGACTGACAAAGTAACCTGATTGATTTTTAAGCCCTGTCTAAAGACAGTCTTGCAATTTCCAAAGTCATACAACCCAGTGCACAACAATTTAGATTACTTACTGCACTGAACAGCCCTTCAGAATAACACAGAAAGGATACAGGTAAAGGTAAAGTTTTACCAGACCATAGGACTTCCCTTTCATTAGTGACAGATGCTGGTAGTTTAATCAGGGTCACCACACCTCAGTTGAGGGGAGAGGTTGAGCAGAAGGGGCCTTCATCGCTACTTCAATTCAAGAACACAGCAGTGCTTCTAACACACTATTTTGAGGAGTTTGTTCTGTTGCAACAACAGTGAAAAGCTGCACTACATGAATAGCTTTACTTCAATCAGAACCATAAAATCATTCAGGAATATTGCTCCCATCTCACTCGCTTTTTGAAAGGTATCATGGTTTTTTTTTGTGCCCACCTGAGACAAATTACAAGAAGTATCTATTCAATCTTTTAAATATAAAAATGAGGAGAATTTTCCTTATTACAATTATGTAGATGATGCTTTATTAATGAGTTACCTTTTTGGACTCCACAAAAATGTATTCTTCTACTTCTTTGGTCATTACTTCCTCTGGTACTATCTTCAGTTTTGTGGAAAGGAACTTTATGGCACGTTCTCGCACAATGTCCTCCCCCTGTATTATCTGTGTGAAAAGACCACCTAAGGTTCCTTTGGGTAAAAGAAAATTAAGAACACAATTAATTTTAAACTCAGTGTGGATATACTAACATGAAAGTTTGTAAAATAGGCACAGCATTAGCCAATAATAACCCAAGTGATACATATGTACACTCAAACAACTGGTATTTCACAATGCATTTTATGTTCCATTAAGCCGTTGATAATGTATCAAATGACCCAAATTTAAATACTTGTCATTGTTATGCCTAAGAGTAAACTAATGTCACCTGTCCTAATTCGCCTCCTCAATCCTAAAGATTTTACAAGTGTCAGTACTTAACTTTTCAAAACAACTTTTGCTGGTTTTAATTTTTCTTCTCTGTCACACCAATTTCCAAATGTTTCAATTTTTTTCACTTCTTACAATTCTGCCACTTTACATCTTATTTCAGGTATATAATTTGTCAGTCTGCACAATAATTGCTACTTGATGACATTTCACTGCGACAAATTCAAGATAGATGAGATAAAAGACATAAGACTTCCTCTGCCGTTAGTCATTATGACGATCTTAAATAATACAGATACTGACACATCAGGTTTTTCAATGTTGTGTGCCTTCTCCAAACTAACTACCTGTTCAATAATGTGTGATAAATGAACAATGGTAGAAAAAATAATTTTGTATTACGCCTGAGCATGGTTTGAAACAGCCATTCTATTTTCATACCATATATCCAAGTAACGTGTACCTTGATAACACAGTCACAATAATTAGGAGGAAAATGATAGTTACCTTTGGCATCAATCTTGAATATACATATTAATGCATTATTAACCAAATTGAACTCCGCACTATCATCTGTGAAAAACAAAAGGAGAAATTCTTGTAATTCAGAGCTGAAAGTAACTAGTTGAAGTAACTCAGAGACAGTAAGAACTGCCGACGCTGGAGTCAGAGATAACAGTGTGGAGATGGAAGAACACAGCAGGCGAGGCAGCATCAGAGGAGCAGGAAAGTTGATGTTTTGGGTCGGGACCCTTTTTCAGAAA
>NC_063348.1:48100515-48110476 GCF_021869965.1 Rhincodon typus
GGTCTGAGGAAGGGTCTTCTGAAGAAGGGTCCCGATCTGAAACATCAACTTTCCTGCTCCTCTGATGCTGCCTGGCCTGCTGCGTTCCTCCAGCTCCACACTGTTATAGTTGAAGAAACTACAAGGTTTAGAAATCATTTATCTTTAATCTGAACTGATAATAGCACATTGAAAGATAAGCTTAATCTAGCAGCCCTCAATTGCTCCAAATATTTTGTTAAAATCCTAGATGATAAATTGAGTTTGTGTTGCAAAATAATTGATCTTACACTCTTCAAAGCACAAAACAAGTTAGGTATAACTTGAAATGCAATCACATACAAACATATGACATGGGAGTAGGAGTTGGCCCCTCAAGCTTGTTCTGCTGTTCAATAAAATCAAAGCTGATTGGACTTTGTCCCTAATTGCAACATCCCTGCCTCCTCCTGATAATCTCTGAAACCCTTGGTAGTCAAGAATATATATCCATCATAAAAATATTGACCCTGCCTCCCGTGTTCTCCAGAGAAGAAAGTTCCAAAGACTTATAACCTTCTGAAAGATACAGGTTCCCTTTGCAATATCCGACAACATTACATTTGCCTTTTTAAACACTTGCTGTGCCTGCATAGTGAAGTTTTGAGATTCATGTACCAGGACAGCAGATCCTTCTGTGCTTCTCAGTTCTGTAAACTTCAATTTGAATAATATGTGGCTTTGCTTTTTTTTCTGCCAAAGTTGACAAGTCCATTTTCCCAAATCATACTCCATCTGCCTATTTTTCCCCACTCACTTAACCAATCTACCTTCCTCTGCAGACTTATGACCTCTTCAGAACTTACACTCCTACTCTTTGATAAATTTAGCAATCATATATTCGACTCTTGATCCAAGTCATTTATATAGACTGTAAATCATTGAGGCCCTATCACTGATTCCTGTGTCCCAACACTCATCACATGCTGCTAATCCAAAAATGCATTTATGTCCATTCTCTGCTTCCTATTAGCCTGTTAATCCTTTATCTTTCCTAACGTTACCCCCTACACTGTGGGCTCTTGTTCTGACCCTTCAAGTGGCACCTTGTCAAATACCTTCTACAAATCTAAGTACAAGACAACCACCAGTTCATCGCTATTTATATTGCTTACTCCTTCATGAAAAATCTCTAATCAATTAGTCAAACATATTTCTTTCACAAAACCATAGTGACACTGCATGATTGCATTAAGATTTTCTAAGTATTCTGCTATAACCTTCTTAACAGTAGGAAGGTTAGCATACATAAAGATTACACTGCCTAGAAAATAGATTAGGCTGAGAGTGGAGTGATAGCCCTCTTTCTATCAGCAAGTGGCATGGCATAAAAATTGCACAAACAAAAGCAAGTAGGAGCACAAGAAGGGGTAGTGAGGGCAAGCAACAATCAAATATCTGGCAACCCTGGACCACAAAAACTCCAGCTAGTGTCTGCACCTCTCAGGAATTCAATTGAATTGTTGAACCTGAGTTCAGGGCATAAATATATTAGGAAGGGGAAAAGAGTTACCGTCGTTCTTTGATCTAGGAGGTAGTCACATCCCTGAGGTTACGTAATAATAAATAGAATCATGGAATGATTACAGCCCAGAGGATGACATTCGGTCCCTGCAGCCGCTTGCTCCAAGAACAATTCACCTGGTAATATCAAAGTCCCCACTCTCCAACTTACCCGCAGTCATGCTGCAAACGTTTCATTTCAGCAAATGATTGTGCTATTTTTAATCTTCCTCCACCACACACTCGGGCTGTGCATTGCTCATGTCAATATTATTTCTTGTGTCAAGCATCTTAAACCAGTGCCCCGCGGTTCTCAATCCTTCCACCAATTGTTACTTCTACTTTATCCAGAATATCTCTTTCAAATATCCTCTTAATCTTTGTTTCTTGATGGAGAAATGCCCCAGCAACTCCAAGCTATCTTTAAATTTAGTTTATTATCCATGGAGTCATTCACTGCCTGTCTTTTCTGCACCCTTCCCATCCATTCTTAAGCGCGGTATACTTAAGTTGAAGCACCACCAGCATTTTTACTTAGGCTTTAATAATAGGACCATAGAGTACAGAAGCAAGGAGGTTATGCTAAACTTGTATAAGACATTAGTTAGACCTCAGCTGGATTATTGTGCACAACTTGGGGCTCTACCCTTTCAGAAGGACGTAAGTGCGTTGGAGAGTGCAGAAGAGGCTTTTGAGAATGGCTCCAAGGATAAGAAATTCAGTTGTGAAGACTGATCAGGGATGTTTGGAATTGTTTTGGAATTTGAGAAGAGCTGGCTAAGAGAAGATTTGATAGAAGTTTTCACTATGAGGGGCGACAGACAGGGTATACCGTTTCATCTCTTAAAAGAATTGAGAATGAGAAGGCACGGATATTACACAGGGAGTGGTTGAGATCTGGCAGTGTGTTGGGAGACAGGTTCAACAGAAGCATACAGGAGGATACACTCAGGGCTATGAGGAAAAGGAAGGAGAACGGCATCAAATTATAATGCTTAGAGAGCAATCGCAGACATAATGGCCTAATCCACTTTGTTTTAGGACGTAATAATTCTGTGATTATACAGATTCATCATATGGAGGATGTGGAAAGATGACAGTGTAAAGGTAACGTCATTAGAATAGTAATCCAGAGGCCCAGGCTAATGCTCTTGGGACATGGGATCAAATCCCACCATTGCAGCTGATGAAATACAAATTCAATCAACTCTGGAGTTGCAAGCTAGGTTCAAAGATGTGCGACTATCAATTGCTTTAAAAATACATTTGGTTCACTAATGTCCTTCAGGGAAGGATATCTGTTATCCCTACCTGTTCTGGCCTACATTAAATTCTGGACTCTCAGCAATGCGGTTGATTCTTAAATGCAATCTGAAAATGGCCTAGTGAATTCAACAGCTAAATGAATGGGAATGAAATGCTGGCCTTGCCAGTGACACTGGACCGTACAACTGAGGATTTTTAAAATTTTCAGTTCATAATACTTCCATGTTTCGTGCAATCTGCAAATTTTCAAACTGTGCCTTGTACAACATTAATTCAGGGAGAGAAGGGGTGCTAACATTGACCCACAGGGAACCAGAACAGAAACTTTAATCTGCACAAGTTGCTACATCTCTCATGTTTAAATTATACAAATTCAGACAGACATGGATTCAATTAAAAAGAAAATTCTTCCCAAAGAAATAACACTCTAGTTATCCATTTTCCATCTGCTTTGCTCAACTTCACAGGCAAAAAGATCAAATCACAAAGTGTAGAAATATAATTCATACAATGTAAAGGATTCTTATTATTCTTACAGGAAGTAACATGTTTAAGAAGTTTTCACAGCAGTACAGGGTGAACTAAAGTTCTACATCAAAAACAAAACACATACCGGTTTGTAAAAGCTGTGTTAATATATCAGCGACTCTTGGTAGGTTTTCACCTGTTGCAAACTGAGGCAATTCTTTAATGGCTTGACGACGAATCTGAACACAAAATTTCACCCTCTTAGATTTTACACATTCTACTTGCAATGATGTAAAGTTTACTTAATCGTATGTATTAGACAATCTTACATTGTTTTACAACAAACTTGTGAAAATTCAACATTAATTATTCAGCACCGACCTTGCAACTTTCAATGCACTGCTTTTTGAAAGTTAACAAAAACTCAATAAAACTAAACTTGCGTCAAAGAGGACTACTGAAAATCAGAAAGAACAGAATACAGTCATCTTCTCCTCATTTTCACCCTGCCCTGCCCATCTAATCAAAATTAACAAATTCAGATTGGAATAGAAATGGAACATAACCCTTACAGAAAGATCTTCATCCTCACAGAGATCCAACTGGGCATTGATAGCACTATCGGCCAACTCAGGAAAATGTTTGAAAAACTTAGGAATAAATTGCGCTGCCAATCTTTTCTCTTTGGCTCCGCTCTTCACACCATCAAGAATGGCCTGATATGCATCTTTGTACTGCAAAATAAAAATACATTTTGTCATAATTTGATCTAAACCCCTCAAAACATTCAGCTTAATAGAGATCCACTTTTGTTTCAGGGATTGAGACGCTCCTTTTGTGGAACCGTGAACTTTCAGAAGCTAGGTTTTATAACACTGTTTTTGGAAAAACATAACTTAAACAAGTGATCATATCAGAAGCACAATTTAGATAGCCGCCAGCTTCTCAGGAGTGATTAGTGATGGGCAATAAATGCTCGACTTGCCAGGGACTCCCACATCCCCTGGATGAATAAAATACTTGTGTTTCAAACAATGCATGGTTCTCTCCATTCACCACCCTGCACCCATCCAGAAGTGTTGAGCTCTTCATTGGTTCACATGTTCTTTTAACGGTAGATTTTCCAGACCATTTAGCATTATAAAAAGGACCTGTGATGCCAGCTTTTAGTGGACGACACCTTTGTCATCATTAAACGGACCAAATTAGAAGAGACACACAAACTCATAAACAACACCCTCACCAGAATAAAATTCACCAGAGAGGAGATGAACAAACAACTCCCATTCCTGGACGTCATGGCAGAGCGCAAGACAAATGGGGAACTGCAAACAAATGTACACTGAAAAGCTACACACACAGACCAGGTATTGAACTTCAATAGTAACCATCCCAGCACACACAAACGAAGCTGTGTGCGAACACTATTTAAAAGGGCAACAACACACTGCAACAACATGGAACTACGCCAAGAGGAGGAGGAATACCTCTTCCAAGTGTTCAAGGATAATGGATTTCCAAAGAACTGGGTCAGGAGATGCCTACAGGAACAGCATCAGAAAGATTCTACACGCCCCGACACACTCATCACACTACCCTACATCAGGAACACGTCAGAATTCGCCACAAGACTTCTACGATCGCTGGGCATCAGAGTGGCACACAGGCCCACATCAACCCTATGACAAGTGCTCACCCGAACTAAAGACCCACTCCCTGCCATGGACAGGACCAATGTCATCTACAAGATCCCCTGCAGAGACTGCGAGAAAACACTACATCGGACAAACAGGAAGGAAACTAACAAGAGTACATGAACACCAACTGGCTACAAAAAGACACAACCAATACTCACTCATCTCAATCCATATGGACAAGGAGAACCACGACTTCGACTGGGACAACACCAAGATCCTGGGACAGGTTAGGCAGAGACAAGCACGAGAATTCCTGGAAGCATGGCACTCCACGAAGCATGCTATTAATAAACACATTGAACTCGACCCCATATACATTCCACTACGAAGGAAAACTGCAAGTGAGGCAATCCATCTCAACGGACCCCAGAGTTTAAAAACCAGGTGGGAAAACACACCGACGCTTCATCAGAGGCTGCACTGAGGATGTTACCAAGCATGGCAATGAAATGTCTGCGAAACAACAAACCAGCTCGGCGAGCCAACCAACCTCAACATCCACAACCCGAGCTACAGATCAACTCCAAAACCTTTAACAAACTTCCTCTGGGAAGTCAGAAAACATAACTGTTATAAATAAACAGACTACGATCATTCAGAACTGGTTGACTGGGCAGAAAGCTTTGCAGATGGGTAAAGCTTTGTAGTTTTAAGGTGTAACTCAGAAATTGTACACATTTTAAAGATAACTTTGTAGCTGCAAATGTTAGATCTGTATAGCAGATGTATATTTTTCATATATTACCAATGGTACCCTGTTTTATGTCATATAAAACAAAATATATGTATTAAGATGGAGGTCTGGCATTTTAAGGCACTAATGGTTCAGAACATCAAACTCGGGTGATGTACGAGTCAAGATGCACACCTGACCAGACCATCCAGCACATTAAAACCACTGCCTCATAACATCATCTTTCAATAACAGGTTTAACTTTTCTAAATAAGTGAAATGTCTACATGTATCAATATACCATCTTTAATTTCTTGTTCACAGAATGTTACAGTGCCCTTTTCTAAGGGGAAGCAGTACTACATATGCAGAGCACATTACATTATTCTACTGCTAAATCGTACAGGTAGATCAATGAATCTACAAGATGTAGACTGTACTTGAGGTTTAATGACTGTATCATAGATTAGAATTGTTTAAAAACATGTTTAGTTATTCATTAAGGGTACAGAATTGCATCAAATATGGTCAAGCTATTCTAAATAATGGAAAGCGCAGGTTAGAGAGGCCCAGGTTTTTTGCACTGGTCCTTTCTCTGTTTGTATACATGTTGTAAACAGAAATATGGCATCCATATTTTTAATATGTAAAAACACATTCACAATGGCCAGACTTCAAAACTAATAGCAAAGTGACAGGCCCTGGCTTCAAAGAAAATCAGCTTCATAGTTTGGATTATCTATAATGTGGATTTCCCTGGATTTAATTTGAAAATGGCATAAAAGCAAGGAATCTACAAGTCTTCAGTAGCAGTGATGCAATCAAGCATCGTTAAACAGCCAATCACACTGAATTACACTCTCAGACAGCAAACCAGGAAGTAAAATGGAACTATTATCTTTTTTTAAAATTCAATTTTGATGAGATTAAAATAATTGACTGGGCACACACGTGATTGTGGTGGAAAGTGAAATGCCATTATTTAAAAATTAAACTTGGACTTAATCCTAATGGAGAGAATTGACATGCCACAAGTATAAAATCAGGTTTCAGAACAAGCAGTAGTCAAGAACGGAGTACACTCTTCAAATCTGAGTTAGAAACCATTCAAAAAGTTGTCTTAATGTTAAGAGTTTTTGCAGTGAGGCTAATAGAATAAAAGGATAAATTGTTTAAAATTCAGTGATTCTCCAAGATTTTCACTCGTGTGGCTTCAGCTATATATCTTATGGAGCTTAGAAACACTGACGGCAACCTTCAGCATTCACACTCGGGCAAATTCAAAATATCACTTAGTTCCAGAGGTGTAATAGGGTTGTAACTCCTGCAAAACCCACAGCAATTACATTAAACCTCAAATCAAATGAGACTTCTGAATACAAAATTTTCTTGTAATATTTTGTCACAACTGTCAAATTTCTCCTGTTATGAGTTTGCATCTCCATATTTAATAAAGCACTGTGTTTCTGTGTTGAGATATGAACAATAGCAAGGAGATTGAGGCTTTAGAAGATAAATGTAGATTCAATATAATGTTAAACAGAAAAAACTCCAAATGCTGGAAATCAGGAATTGCTGTAAAATCTCAGAAGGTATGTCAGCATCTGTGGACAAAGAAATCCAGTGCCCTTCAGTTCTGAATTTTATCCAGCGATTTCTGTTTTTGTTTCATTACAATCTTTCCCACCACTGGGAAATAAATACACTGAATTGCATTTTGTTTGAACATAACGATATACAGAACTATGAAAATACAGGTCAATGCAGATCAAAGCAACATGTTTCAAGTCATTGTTTCAAACAGCACAGAAAAGGCCCTTTGGCCCATCGAGTGTGCACTGACATTAACTACCACTAGAGGTGCGCTAATCCCAATTTCCTGCACTTGTCTCATATCCTTGAATATTATGATATTTCACATGCTCATTGAAGTATTTTTAAAACGTTTTTAAATATTTTGTAATGTTTTCGGCCTCCACTACCTTCTCAGGCAGAGGGATTAGATAGGGTGGACAGTGGGAGCCTTTTCCCTCGGATGGTGATGGCTAGCACGAGAGGACATAGCTTTAAATTGAGGGGTGATAGATATAGGACAGATGTCAGAGGTAGGTTCTTTACTCAGAGAGTAGTAAGGGCGTGGAATGCCCTGCCTGCAAAAGTAGTAGACTCGCCAACTTTAAGGGCATTTAAATGGTCACTGGATAAACATATGGATGATAATGGAATAGTTTAGGTTAGATGGGCTTCAGATTGGTTTCACAGGTCGGCGCAACATCGAGCGCCGAAGGGCCTGTACTGCGCTGTAATGTTCTATGTTCTATGTATTTCAGATTCCCACCATCCTCTGAGTTAATATGTGTTTTTCTCAAAAAGGTCCAATCAAAGTTAATTGGCACAAAGGTTAAAGGAAAAAAATTAAGTAGAGAAGAATAAAACACAGCCACTGATTTTCACCTGTAAGAGCAATCAGAACCTTTGCTGTCCTCACTTTATAAAAATACTACTGGTCATGCATTAGAATATGTTAAACACAGAACATTAAGGCAAATGATATGCAACTATTCCCAGTTGGCGAAAACAAAATAGTCGTTGAGACATTCAAGAAAAATATTTATAGATACAAATTAAAAACAAGACTCAACGGGGAAAAAAGTTCCTTTAGAATTAGGAGTCTCTGGAACTCTGAATACATCCAAGTCGCCCTTCGCCCGCCCCCACAAGTCCCCCTTCGCCCGCCCCTCCAGCTTAATAAACCAGCTTAAGGGGATATGAAAATAGAGTAGGCAACTGTGACGGGAATGATTTGCTTACAGGAAAGCCAAACTGTCAAGAGGAACTGATTGGCCCTTATCCAGGTTGTCACTTGGCTTCACAATGGAAATCACCTGCCACGGAAGCTACTGCATAAGTTGACGTCTGAAGCCTAGCAAAATTTCTCTTTAAAAATAGGTGTTGATTAATACATAAATACATAGGGAAAGTTTCAGCCACAATTTTATCAAATGGCAGAGTAGGCTCCAAGAGCTAAATTACCTACTCTTGCTAATTCTCAAGCTCATACATCTACAAGTATAAGTAGTATAAAGAGGAACCACCAAACTGGATGGTGGCTACTTTGGGTAACTCCTCTGTGTGGGCATGTGTTAAACATCTTCATAATATAAGTATCGGAGGGGAAGGGGGAGGACAAGGTTGAGCAGGGGGTGGGGAAAAACACTAGGACAAGTGGAGGGGAAGGTGGGAAGAGGACGAGATGAGGGTGGCAGATTGGAAGAGATGATGACCAGAGGAAGGTTGTTTTTTGGACTGGAGGCTTGTGATTAGCAGCGTGCCGCAAGGACCGGTGCTGGGGCCACCGCCTTTCATCATTTACATAGACGATTTGGATGTGAATATAGGAGGAATGGTTAGTAAGTTTTCAAATGACATCAAAATTGGTGGTGAAGTAGACAGTGAAAAAGGTTATCTTAGAGTACAACGGGGCATTGATCAGATGGAGTGGGAGATGGAGTTTAATGTAGATAAAATGTGAGATGTTGCATTTTGGTAAGGCAAATCAGGGCAGGACTTCTACACTTAATGGTAGGGTCCTGGGGAGTGTTGCCAAACAAAGAGACCTTTCAGGTCCTTGCAAAATTTTTGCAGGTTCACAGTTCCTTGAAGGTGGTGTCGCAGATAGACAGGAGTGAAGGTGGCGTTTGGTACATCTGCCTTTTTTTGGTTGGTGCACTGAATACAGGAGTGGGGAGGTCATGTTGCGGATGTACAGGACATTGGTTAGGCCACTTTTGAAATACTGCGTTCAATTCGGGCTACAGGAAAGATGTTGTTAAACTGAAAGTGTCCAGAAAAGGTATACAAGGATGTTGTGGGGTTGGAGGACTTTAACTACAGGGAGAGACTGAACAATCTGGTGCTATTTTCCCTGCAGTGTCAGAAGCAGAGGGGTGACATTATAGAGGTTTATAAATTCATGAAGGGCATGGATACTGTGAATAGACAAGGTCTTTTTTTCCGGGGTAGGGAGTCCAAATCTAGAGGGCACGGGTTTAAGATGACAGGGGGAAAAATTTAAAAGGGACCTAAAGGGCAACCTTTCCATGCACAGGGTGGTGCAAAAGGAAGTGGTGGAGGGTGGCACACCAACATTTATAAGATATCTGGCTAGGTACATGAATGGGGGCTTTAGATGGATATGGGACAAATGCTGACAAAGGGGAATAGATTAATTTAGGATATCTGGTCAGCAGGTGGGACTGAAGGGTCCGTTTCGTGCTGTACAACTATATGACTCTAGGTGTGTGGGTGGGGAGGGTGGTAAGTGGCGGGAGAAGAG
>NC_063348.1:48110576-48120200 GCF_021869965.1 Rhincodon typus
GGGTGTGTGTGTGGGTGGGGGGGGTGATGTGCGGTGGTGGGTAAACACTTTGACGGCGCCGAGCCTGGACAAAACGTAAAAGCCCCAGCCTAGGCCCGTGTCCGAGGGCCCTACCCGCCTCCCCAGCCCCACACAGGCCCGGCCTGAACAAAGCGCATTTACCGCCTGATTTCCGCCGCCCGCGCACTCACCTGGCCCACATTATCCGTAGCATCTGCCAGGATACCGTAGTTACGGTACAATTCCTCCACCGTGGTCATTGTTTAACCTCCCCCCACCCCCCGCCACCGGTTATTGCTGTTACTGATGATGTGATTACGAACGTGAAGCCACCGCTCACGATTCTTTGCCGCCGCCTGTCAATCAAGCGGTAAACCTCGCGACAACCTCCAACGACAGCGCCACCTCCCGCTCGGGAGTTCCTCCAGCGACACCGCCCCCTCCCGCTCGGGAGTTCCTCCAGCGACACCGCCCCCTCCCGCTCGGGAGTTCCTCCAGCGACACCGCCCCCTCCCGATCGGGAGGCTGGGAGAACACAACTAAGTCACTGTTTTATCTCAGGTATTACTTTGTTGTGATAACAAGGTGTGGAGCTGGAGGAGCACAGTCGGCCAGGCCGCATCAGAGGAGTTTCGGGTCAGGACCCTTCTTCAGACTGCTCCTTTCCTCCAGATGCTGCCTGCCTTGCTGTGTTCTTCCAGCTTCCCGTTTGTCTACCTGATTTGATTTTGATTTTATCGTCACCTGTTAAGAAATACAGTGAAAAGCTTTGTTTACGAGCAGTACAGACAAATCACAGCAAGCAAAAATGTACAGATCAAAAAGACTTAGAGGCATACAGGTTACATTGCAGGATAAAAACCGCTGCCAGACCTGTGAGCTTCTCCAGCAACTTTGTTTTTGTACATTGCAGTTTACATTATTTGAGGCTAGAGGCCATTCAATTGTCTGATAACAGCCGGAAGAAGCTGTTCCTAAACCTGCTTGTGCGTGTGTTCAGGCTTCTGTATCTTCTATCTGACGGAAGAGGTTATAGGAAATCATTACCAGAGTGCAATGGTTCTTTGATGATGTTGACTGCCATTCCGCGGCAGCGAGCCGTGTAAGTACAGTCCATGGATGGAAGGTTGGCTTCCCTGATGGCCTGGGCTGTGCACACTGCCTTCTGTAGTTTCTTACAGTCCTGGGGAGAGCAGTTGCCGTACCAGGCCGTTATGCACCCGGACAGTATGCTTTCAATGGTGCATCTGTAGAAGTTGGTGAGGGACCTTATGGACATGCCAAATTTCCTGAGCCACCTGAGGAAGAAGAGGCGTTGTTGTGCCATCTTGACTGTTGCATCAACGTGGGAAGTCCAGGACAGGTCGTCGGTTATCGTCACTCCAAGGAATCTTCACTTTCTCAACCTCAGTTCCGTTGATGTAGATGGGGGCATGTTCTCCTCCTTTCTTTCTGAAGTTGATGAACAGTTCTTTAGTTTAGCTGACATTGAGAGACAGTTTGTTTTCATTGCACCACGTCACCAAGCCCTCTATCTACCTTCTGTATTTTGACTCGTTTGATGGTGTTGTCAGCGAACTTGTAGATGGCATTTGTTCAAAATTTGGCAACACAGTCGTAGATTTCGTGAAAGTTAAAGAACAGACAAGGTCCATTTACGATGCTTGGTGTAGGCTTCAGGCCACCAACTGGTGGAAAGGTGTGGGGAACAAATTGCAAGGAAGTTACAGAGAGAAACAAAAATGATATAGAGCTAACGGGCATTGTTAATTATCCCAATGTAGATTTGAATAGTCGTAGTGTAGGCGGCCTGTTTCAGGATGGTTCCGAACAAAAATCTGCAGCAGCCACATGTTCCCAGTCCAACAGTAAGGGGATTGCTAGACCTGGCACTTGAAAATGAGGTGGATAAAGATGGTCAAGTAGTAGAACATTTAAGGGACAGTCACTGGACCAGAAGTGTTAACACTGTTTTCGCTCTACAAATGCTGCCCAACCTGCTGAGTTTCTCCAGCATTTTCTGATGTTGTTGCATAATAGTGTCTCAATAAAAGAGTCTACCTTTGGGCGACTGTCCATGTGGAGTTTACACATTCTCCTTGTGTCTGCGTGTGTTTCCTCCAGGTGCTCCAGTTTTCTCCCACAGTATAAAGATATGCAGGGCAGGTTAGGTGGATTGGCCATGCTAAATTGTTGGTAGTGTCCAGGGATGTGTAAGTTAGGCCATGGGATGGGAGAGAGTAGGTGGGTGAGTCTGGGTTGGATGCTCCTTGGAGAGTCAGTGTGGACTCGATAGGCCAAATGGCCTGCTTCCACACTGTAGAGATTCTATGATTCCAATAGAAGAGTTGCTGGAATTCCCAAGAGTAAGAAATGGTGAATCTTGGATAAGGTAGTGACTGAGATGCACCAGAGTCGGACATCTAAGGGAGCAGTCTCTTAGCAGTGCAAAGTGGAACCTGAAGTTGCAAACCTCATGGCAGCTTAACCATGAGGACTGATCAACTAAGAGTTGTATGGGTGAAACCATAGTGGTAGCAATCGAGACTCCAAAGTAGTGAGATGTTAAAACTATGGACTGAAGTTTATGAAGTGAAGAATCAGCAGACCTCAGCGGGAAAAATAATCAGAGACTTGCCTAGGTCAGAGGTGTATTGAAATCCATGATGATGGCAGCATCAGTTCAGTTACTGCCCCTACCATAGCATTTTGAAAATGCAGAATGCAGACAGAGAGGTCAGTATTGGGAGCTGTAGA
This sequence comes from Rhincodon typus, assembly GCF_021869965.1. Taxonomy (NCBI): domain Eukaryota; kingdom Metazoa; phylum Chordata; class Chondrichthyes; order Orectolobiformes; family Rhincodontidae; genus Rhincodon; species Rhincodon typus. The sequence goes on from NC_063348.1 coordinate 48,113,334, forward strand.
CGAAGCAGTTCTGATGATATTGAACAGCAACAGGTTCACAGATCAAGGAGCAGGAGCACCAGGTAGTCTGTTCCTGTATGCAATCAGGCCTATTGCTTTTAATGTTCTTGTGCAATCACTACAGATTTCAGGCTCATCCATAAGGTATTTGAAACGTATTTAAGCCCAAAACAGAATCATAAATTGTATGAATGTGATTTAATCAAAGATCCCACCGAACAGGGGAATTCAGCAATTGTTTCATGCGTTTTAAATTCACTTGTGGAATGTGGATGTCACAGGCTGGGCCAATATTCATTGTCCACCCATAGTTGCCTTTTATAAGGTGGTAATGAGTTACCCTCTTGAACAACTCTAGTCAATTTAGTGTAGGTAGACTAACAAAGTTATTTGAGAAGGAGTTCCAGAATTTTGACCCAGCAGGAGTGAATGTATGGCAATATATTTCCAAGACAGGGTAGTGAGTGGCTTGGAGTTGAATTTGCAGGTGGCAACATTCCCATGTGTCTACAGCCCTTGCCCATCTACATGGTAGTGGTCATGGGTTTGGAAGGTGCTTTACCAGGAGTCCTGGTGACTTCCTGCAATGCATGATAGCACACATTCTATTGGTGGTGGCGGGAGTAGATCCTGTGGATGTAGTGCCAATCAAGCGGGCTGGTTTGTCCTGGATGGTGTTAAGTTTCTTGAGTGTTTTTGGAGCTGCACTCATCCAGGCAAGTGGGGAGTATTCCATCATACTCCTGACTTGTACCTTGTCATCATAGAATCATAGAATCCCTACAGTGTGGAAACAGGCCATTTGGCCCAACAAGTCCACACCGACCATCAGACCATCCCACCCAGACCCATCCCATATAACACACCTAATGGTTGTTAGGCTTTGGTGAATGAAGATTCATAGCCTCTGACCTGCTCATGTAGCCACTGTATTTATCTGGCTAGCCCAGTTCAGTTTCTGGTCAATGGTAACACCCAGGATGTTGATAGTGGGGTATTCGTTGATGGTAACATCATTGAATGTTGATGTGTGATGGTTAGATTGTCTCTTATTGAAGATGGTCATTTCCTAGCATTTATGTGGCACAAACATTACTCGCCAGTTTTCAAGCCCAGGCATAGATATTGTCCAGGTCGTGCTGCATTTGAGCATGGACTGCTTCTGTATCTGAGGAATCGCAAATAGTGTTGAAACATTGTGTTATCATCAGCAACCACCCCCGTTTCTGACCTTGTGATGAAGTGAAGGTCATTGATGAAGCTGTTGAAGATGGTTCAGTCCAGGACACTGCTGTGAGAAATGCTTGTAGCGGTGCCTGGAGCAGAGCTGACTGATCTCCAATAACCTCAGCCATCTTACTTATTGACTTTTACTAGCTAGCCATTACAAATATGGGGCATTACAAGATGAGCTGATTCATGATTGGGTTGTTGTGAGGGTCTGCGATGAGAAGTCAGTTTTTTCTTACAATTAAAACAGGATTTGACTTTGGAGTAAGCGATTCAGTCCGTGATGCGGGGTGAGCTCAGATCTGTGAATTGGGCCATTTTCTGATGAAATCTGAGGCTTTGACTGATTTGGTCAGTTGGGCCACAAGAGGGCAGCATTATCCTCCCAAAAATCTGCAAAAAATACAGAGAGAGCGAGAAACTACCTCCAATGGCCACTTTTGAATGTTCACATTGCGGAGCAAAGCAATTCCGCAGATACTATGAATGCCTAGCATTAGAAACTGAGAGTTGCCAATGCAACAAGATTGGACACATCAAGACTTTTTGCAAATTTAAATGCACATTATCAATACAGAAACAGAAAAAATTGGCAGTAAAGAGAAAATTCCTAAGAAGAAAATATCTTGAAAAGTAGAAAATTCAAGAAATTACAAGTGAAGAGCAACAAGGGAAGAAACGTGTTCTTAGGTGCAGTCAATCAGAGATTCTGGATGTTAGCACCAGAAGTGAAAAGCTTCATGATAGCTTTTAAGTCAGTTAATGGTGCAACAGTTTAACTTTAACCTTAATTTCAACCAGTAGATGCCTGTAAGTAAGAATTAAACTACAAGTCCAAGGGGCAAAGAACTTAAAAGCTGAGGTCAGTTAATTGCTATACTTAGCAAGAGATCAAGGAGACTCTTGTATGTTAAGGAACCAAGCAATATCTCTTTTAAGTAGGAATGCATGTACAAGCAGTCCCCAGGTTCAGCTCTGGAGTCTGTTTGCACATTGATTTGTATGTAAGTTGCAACACAATGCAGGACAATATAAAGAAACCGTTCATAAGTACAAGAAATGTTTGTATTTCTGGTCTTTAAAATTACATTCTGGGATTGCGTTTGTAAGAACGAGTGTTTGTAATATCAAAGCGATAAAATTTCATCGGGAATTCTCACACCTCTTTTAAAGTCCGTGAAGAACATCATATCCCATTACTTCAGAATGCTTAAATCCAAGAAAGAGGCACACAATTAACCAGAAAATAACAACAGACCAAGAATTGGGAACAGTTTACGATTCGGCAGAGGAGGACTAAGAGATTAAGGAAAGGAAAATAGCGTGTGAGAGCAAGCTTGGGGGGAACATAAAAATTGACTCTAGAAGTTTCTATAGGTATGTGAAGAAAAATAGGTTGGTGAAGACAAATGTAAGTCCTTTACAATCAGAAATAGACGAATTCGTAAGAGGACCAAATAAATGGTTGACCAGCTAAGTACACACATTGATTCTGTGCTCGTAAGGGAGGACACAAATAACATACCAGAAATGTTGGGGTAAACAGGGCTTTGTGAGAGGGAGGAACTGAAAGAAATCAGAATTAGTAGGGATATGATAGATTGAAGGCTGATAAATCCCCAGAGCCTAAATCTACATCCCTGAGTACTTAGGGAAGTAGCCCTAGAAATATTGGATGCATTGGTAGTCATCTTCCAAGATTCTGAAGACTTTGGAACTGTTCCAACAGATTGAAGGGTAGCTACGTACTCCCTCTATTTAAAACGGGAGGTAGAAAGAAAACTGGGAATTATTGACCAATCAGCCTGACGTCGGTAGTGGGAAAAATGCTGGAGTCCATTGTAAAAAACATTAATAGCAGAGCACTTGGTAAACGTGGCAGGATTGGATAGAGTCAGCATGGATTTACCAAAGGTAAATGATGTTTGACAAATCTCCTGGAATTCTTCAGGATGTAACAAGTGGAGTTGATGCAGGGAGCCAGTGGATGTGGTTTATTTGAACTTTCAGAAGGCTTTTGGCAAAGTCCCGCACAAGCGATTAGTAAGTAAAGTTAAAGTATAATATCACCAAATCTTCCAATGAGACAATGCTGGGTGGGAGAGTGAGCTGTGAGAATGATGAGGAGACAATTCAGTGTGATTTGAACAAACTGAATGAGTGGGCAAATGCATGTCAGATGCATTACAATGTGAATAAATGTACGGTTATCCACTTTGGTAGCAAAAACAGGAAATCAGATTACTATGTGAATAGCTATAAACTGAGGGAGGGGAATGTGCATTGAGACTTAGGTGTCCTTGTACACCAGTTGCTGAAGGTAGGCATGCAGGCAGTAATGAAGGCAAATGGTATGTTAGCCTTTATAGTAAGAGGATTCAATAGAAGCAGAGATATTTTGCTGCAATTATACAGAGGTTTGGTGAGACAACACTTGGAAAATTGTGTGCAGATTTGATTTTATCGGAGGAAGGATGTTGTCACTATTCAGGGAGTGCAGGAAAGATTTACCAGACTGATTCCTGGTTTGTCGGGACTGACGTATGAGGGGAGGTTAAATCGGTTAGGGTTATATTTGCTGGAGTTCAGAAGAATAAGGTGGGGTGGGCATGTCATAGAAACCTATAAAATTCTAACAGGACTAGACAGGGTAGATGCAGAAAGGACGTTTCTGGTGGCATGGGAGCCCAGAACCAGGGGCCACAGTCAAGGGCTATGGGATAAACCATTTAGGACTGAGATGATAAGAAACAGCTTTGCCCAGAGATTGGTGAGCCTGTGAAATTTGCTACCACAAAAAGCAGTCAAGTCCAGAACACCAGATGATTTCAAGAAGGAGTTGAATAAAGAACTTGGGGCTAAAGGGATCAAAGGACATGGGGGAAAAGTGGGAACAAGCTATTGAGTTGGACGTTCAGCCATGATCATAATAAATGATGGAGCAGACTCAAAGGGCTGAAGGGCCTAATCCTTCTATTTTCTATGTTTCTATGTTAATATGCCAAGCCAATATGTTTATAAACACACAGGAATCTACCAGAGTTCCTACTATCTTGGAATCTACCAGTCTTTGTTGAAGAAAGTTCAAGCACAGTTTGACAGTGCATTTCTCGTCGAGTAATATATCCTGACACAGAACCATCAAGGTGGTCTTCAGTGCTTGTAACAGTTTCTAAGCCAAATGGTGAACTTAGGTTGTGTCTACACCTCACACAATTGAGTAGAGCAGTCCACAGAGAAACCTACCAATTTTTTTCATTGGATGACAATCTGACAAAAGTAGCAGATAGTGTACTCTTTATGAAGTTAGACATTATCCTTAGACTTCGAGTCAATATTGTCAACCACTTTTATCACATCATTCAGTTGATTTGCTTCAATAGCCAACCTTTTAAAATATCAACCTCGGAAAGAATTGAATTGAATTGAATCATTTATTGCAACATGTATTCAATGTAAAAATACAGTGAAAAGTGTGTACCTTTGCTGTACATACATGGCACCATTCACATTAATTTAGAATGAGGTAAGAAAAAAAAACTTAAGAGAGTCCAACTTTCCTTTCCACTGCTGCGGTCCCACTCTGGGACTTCCAGCCCATGCCATGCCGTTGCCAGCGTCCCACTCTGGGCTGTCTCACCGGCCCGATCTCGCCACCGCTGCCTCACCGGCCCGCTCTTGCTCCGGCCCACACTCGATCCGCCGTTGCTGCACAACACAACTCGCGTGTTCAGCTCCCGCCACATGGTTTCCGGTTGTGACCCAGCTCCTTAGGTAGGTATTTAAAAGGCGGGGGGGGGGCGCAGGGAAAGAAATGAGTAATGTGTCAAATTGGTCATATACATGGCACTACAAAGCAGGAGCACAATCACAGAAATAGGAAAGTTCTGAAAGCATTGCAGAATGCAGACCTCATTTTGAAATTTGCAAGGACTGAATGAGACTGTTGTGTCATAACACCTGACAGACAAAAATCATGATATATCCCAAGAAATCAAAGGCAATAATGAGACATAGAACATAGAACATAGAGCAGTATAGCACAGTACAGGCCCTTCGGCCCACGATGTTGCGCCGAACTTTTACCCTAAACCTAAGGTCTATCTAACCTCCACCCCTACCTTATACTATCATCCATATGCCTATCTAATAGCTGCTTAAATGCCCCTAATGAGGCCGACTCCACTACCCTCTCCGGCAATGCATTCCACGCCCCTACTACTCTCTGAGTAAAGAACCTACCTCTGACGTCTTCCCTATATCTACCTCCACTCACTTTAAAACTATGCCCCCTCGTAATAGCTACCTCCACCCTAGGAAAAAGTCTCTGGCTGTCCACTCTATCTATACCTCTGATCATTTTGTACACCTCTATCAAGTCATAGCCTCAGCCCTAAACCTAACCATAGCCCTAGCCTCAGCCCTAACCCTAGCCTCAGCCCTAGCTGAGACAGCAGAAGTGCAAAAGTAGTGAGGAGGTAAACAATAATCGAATTATGATCGAAGGTGCAGAAAATATACACAAATGAGTGCAGCAGAAATTAGAACAAGAATAAGTATAATGGTGAAAATTATAGCTTACAGCTCTTTATCTGTGTGAATGCAGTATTTGTAACAAGATGATGTGTTGATGGCACAAATTGAGATAAATTAATATGTCTTTAGCGATTCCAGTGGTATGGTTGCAGTGACCAGGTCTTGGAAGTCAATATTGAGGGATATTTGATATTTCGGAGGAATAGAATACAAAAAAAATCAGAAATTGCTGGAAAAGCTCAGCAGGTCTGCAGAGAGAAAGCAGAATTAACATTTTGGGTCCAGTGACCCTTCTTCGGAATACTGGACCTGAAACATTAACTCTGCTTTCTCTCTATGGGTGCTGCCAAACCTGGTGAGCTTTTCCAGCGATTTCTGACTTTGTTTTTGATTTCCTGCATCCACAGTTCTTTGGTTTTTTTGTTTAGAATTAGAATTAGAATTATAATTAGATTTATTGTGATGTATGCTCGAATGAATGCAGTGAAAAATTTGCAAAGTTGCCGCTTATGGCACCATCTCAGGTACAAGATACCTAGGTACAGATACTTAAGTATTTGGTACATAATTGAAAGAATAATAGATAAAAGTCCAGCATAAGAATAAAATAGAAAAACAAGTACTAAAATTACAGTCCTTTTAGAAAGAAAAAGCAGGTGGAATAGCCTTGTTAATAAAATAAGATATTAGTGCAGTGGTAAGCAATGATATAGGTGCAATAGATGTGATGTACAATCAGTTTGGGTGGAAATAAAGAATCGAAAAGTAAAGAAGTCATGGGTGTGATTTGTCTAAGGCTCCTGAAGAGTTGTCTCACTGTAGGGCAAAGTGAAAAGCAGGAAATAATGGAGGTGTGAAGTTGCACATTACAAATTTTCATGAATGATTTTAATCTGCAAATTGACCAGAAAAGTTATGTGGGCCAGAGTAACATGAAAGATGAATTTGTAGTGTGCATTCAGGGATTGTTTTGTAAAGCAGTACAAATGCATAACCTTGACAACAAGGTGCAGGGCTGGATGAACACAGCAGGCCAAGCAGCATCATAGGAGCAGAGAGGCTGACGTTTCGGGCCTAGACCCTTCATCAGAAAAGGGGGAG
>NC_063348.1:48120700-48156349 GCF_021869965.1 Rhincodon typus
CGTTCCTAGTATTATGACCATACCAAACCCTCAAAACCAATCAAGGAGATAGTCTTGACCCTAACTTTTATTTAAAGGCAAGTATAAGGTACCATATTCCAGATGTGATTTGATAGGTCAAACCGCTGGGCTTTAAGCAAAGCACACTTTATTCTTATACCACAGTTAAAACACACAAAAAGGGCACAATTTTCACCCTATCAAAATACTTAACAAAATAGTGTATTATTTAATCGCTACTCATCAACTATTCCAATATGACCGCATTCCAGAAACACACCACTGGCAAAGGCAAATTCAGCAAAATAGATGTCCCTTGTGCTATTTCTGGTCCAGGAGAAAAGATAAACTAAAGAATGAATCTAACAACAGAGAGAGACAGCTGTATCTAGCAGCTTCAACAAACCTTCCCCGCTTAAAAAAATGAACCATCAATATACAAAGATAGCTTCATTTTCAAAACCTTTAGTCTTATGCTATTAGTACGCTGTGTACATAGCACGCAAGCATTCGATACTACAGTCCATCTCAGTCCATTTCTTCTGCCAGTGAACACCTCCATCTTCCTCCTTCAAAGTCATGACAGTATGTCAGCAATTATGTTCTCTTGTCCTACCATGTGTATCGTTTTCAACTTGAATGGCTGTGGCAATAAGCTCCATCTAAATAATCTGGACTTGCGTGTCATTCAAATTTTTCCAAAAACGTTGGGGGGTTATGATCAGCATACATTGTTTCATACATTACTGGCAACACAAATGTTGAAATACTGCAACGCCAACACTCAATTCAAGATCAAAAACAAAGTTGCTAGAAAAGCTCAGCAGGTCTGGCAGCACCTGTGGAGGAGAAAACAGAGTTAACGTTTTGGGTCCAGTGACCCTTCCTCAGAAGTTCTGAGGGTCACCGGACCCGAAATGTTAACTCTGTTTCTCCTCCACAGATGCTGCCAGACCTGCTGAGCTTTTCCAGCAACTTTGTTTTTGTTCCTGATTTACAGCGTCCGCAGTTCTTTTGGTTTTTACTCAATTCATGATCACTTTCTCAATGGTGGAATACTTATTTTGATGAATATTTAACATTTGGGTGAAGTACCCAATAGGTCTTTCTGTCCTCTTGTAAGAGTACAGCTCCAACAACCACCTCAATAGCCACCTTGAATGGCCTTGCGTAGTCAGGTGTTGCTAACACTGGAGTGGTGGCCAGCACAACTTTCAGGCTGTCAAATGCCTTTGACATTCTGTCCACTGAAATTTTCTGCACTTCTTCAGCAGGCCAGTCAGTGGAGCAACTACACCGCTAAAATTTGGCACAAATTTTCAATGAAAACCACTCAGTCCCAGGAATAATAATATTTCCCTCTTTGTCAATGGTATGGAATACTCCCAAGTAAGCTTTGTTTTTGCATCCTGTGGGACCATTTGTCCATGTCCCAGGAATTTGAACTTATGACATGAGCTTTTGCAAACTCACTCTTAGCCAGGTTTCTCTCTAAGCCCACCTTGATCAAATAATTCTGCTCGATGCTCCAAATGTTCCTTCCAAGTGCAACTAAAAATCACCAGATCATCTATGTACACCACACAATTGGGTAATCCCTAAATATTGTTTTATTGGTTGGTCTACAAAATGTGTCTGGTGCATTTTTCACACCAAATGGAATGACTTTAAACTGGTAAATTCCATTCATTGTCATGAAAGCCGAAATTTCCTTTGCTGTTTCAGATAAGATACCTGCCATAACCCTCTGACTAAGTCCAACTTCGAAATATAAGTTGTTTGTCCCACCTTCTCAGTGTAGTCTGTTCCAAATAAAGAGAAACAGAGGTTTCCCTAACTCAATCTAGATTGGAAACTCACTTTAATGGGAAACTGGAAACAGTTCAAGAAATAGGATAGAAATTTGATTTCATAACTGCATTGACTTTGCAATTGTCCACACACAATTGTTAGGTACCATCTGGTTTCAGCAATATTACTATAGGTGAGCTCCATTTGCTGAAACTCACTTCGATTGTATTGTTTTTGAGCATGGGTTTCATTTCTTTTTGGACGTCAATCAATTTTAGAGGTTTAAGCCTATAAGGATGTTGCTTAATTAGAACAGCATTTCCCATATATACATCATGTATAATCAGTTTAGTATGTCCTAGCTTATTCCCACATTTCTCTCCATGTAATTGTAATAACACTTTCAGGTCATTTTTGTAGCGGCCTCCTGGCTGCTAAAACACAGATTGCTAACTTGGCCAAACAGCAAGGGATGCTGGATACATTGGCCAAGTGAAACTCTGAAGTCACAAAACCAACACACCAGACACACTGCAAACACAGCAGCCAGGTGCTAATGACATTAGCATAATGTAAAAGGCAACAGTTATCCTGGACAGACATACCCCAACAATTTATCCACGAAACAAAGGAGAGCCCAGACTGAAGGGCACCTGGTCCTGTTATACAAAGAAACTAACAATAGTTTGCCATCTAAATGATTGACTCTGTTTGAAACTATTAAGTGTATCTTCCTGATTGCATAGAACTATAGAAAGTTCCAGAAAACCACGTAAAATGTATAAAAACAGGGTTCACCTGCAGACCTTGGAAGCTCTTGGACTCTCTTGAATTGTCCGAGGCCTTCTGAAGAGAGCAGCATGGCAACAGGCTGAGACCTACTGACCATCCAGAGGAAGAGAGGAAGAAAGCAGCCTTGCAGACCCAGGGACAGAGCCACAGTGAGAGCAACTACGTAAATTTACAAGTGAGTCGGGAAGTATTGTAACTTTAAGAGGCCAAATAGGATTAGGGATCGTAGGATTAAAGATTATTATAATTTTGTTCCTAATAAAGTGGGACTGTTTTGCTTTGGTACTGGCTTGTGTTCATGTTGATTTGACCGCTTCGCAATTGTAGGACATCTGGGCAAATTCATTCATAACATTCTGGTTGGAGTTGTCTAAATTGTTTTAAAGAGACACTAAATAACATTTTGATTTTCCTCTGGAAGGTAACTCAATAATTTATCCCAATTTTTGAGAACTTCCTTATTGTCCAATTTAATTTGAGGAATGTCCAATTCACAATCATCTTGAACTTGGTTCTTCACTCTGTGTTGTAACCAGTAACACATTCTCCTTTTGCTTTCCTTCCCTGTCAAAATACCATTTGAACATATTCACATGACACACAGAGCTTTTCTTCTAGCTGGCAATCTTATCAAACAATTCACCTCAATCAATCTCCTTTCAATTTGATAAGGCCCACTAAACCCTGCCTTTAAAGGTTCACCTACCACAACTAGTAACACCAACACTTTAGCTCCACTAGTGAAACTATGGATTTTGATCTCATCTGCTTCTTGTTTAATCACATGCTGTGCTACTTTTAAGTGCTGTCTAGCCAACTCACCCTGCTCTATTTAATCTCTCCCTAAAATTTGATACATTATCCAAATATGTATTCTCTGAGCTCTGACTCACCAATTTCTCCGTAATTAATTTAATTGGTCCTCTTTTATCATGCCCAAGAACGAATTCAAATGAACTGAATTTAGTTGATTCATTAGGTGTATCCCTAACTGCAAAAAAAAGTGCAAATGGAACTTCTTTATTCCAATCCTCTGGATAGTCTTGACTATAGGCCTTCAACATAGCCTTTAAAGTTTGATGCCACCATTCTAATGCTCCCTGTGATTCTGGATGGTATGCAGTTGATTTAAATTGTTTTATTCCCCAGCAATCCATAACTTCCTTGAAAAACATTGATTTAAAATTTGATCTTTGATCTGATTGCATCTCTGCGGGTAGTCTGTATCTAGTAAAAAAAAATTAAGTATTTCTTCTACAATCTTTTTAGCTGTGATACTGTGTAATAGAATGGCCTTTGGAAATAGTACACGCATCCATGATGATCAACAAATGCTGATTCACACATTTTGTTTTAGGGAGGGGTCCTACGCAATCAATTAATGCTCTTGTAAAAGGTCCCTCAAATGGTGGAATAAGTATTAATGGTGTTGGTTTTATCACAGCCTGAGGTTTTCCTATTACTTAGCACGTATGACATATCCAGCAAAATGCAACCGCATCCTTAGGCAATCCAGGCCAATAAAAATATTTTTGTATTTTGGCTTGAGTTTTCCTTATTCCAAGTGACCTCCTACTGGTAGCTTGTGCTACCAGCAACACTGCCTTTCTATAACCCACCAGTAGTACAACTTGATGAACTTTGGCCCATTTATCATCTGCTTGAATATGTGATGGTCTCCATTTCCTCATCAAGACTTCATTTTTAAGATAGCAACATTCTGGGATACACTCAGATTCTTCTTCTTTGTATGCTTTTTGATACTACTACTTTAGTTTTTCCTCTTTCTGTTGTAATTCAGCTAATTTCTCTGAACTAAAAAATCCACTTTATCCTCCATTTGTTCCTGTTTTTTCTCAATCATTTGTTGAAACATAGTTTCTGACAATTGAACTTCAACTTCCTCATCTTTACTCCTTGACTTCTCCCTCTGCTTCAATCTGTGGCCTTGTGACCTTGTTACCACACAATCAGGGCAAATCCCAGAATATACTTCATGTAACGCCTCAGTTGTCTGATTTTCTACTGGCTTTTCAAGATTGGTAGGTATCACTCCTACCTGTAAGCTGTCTCATTACCAAGGATAAACTGTACTTCTGGAACAAGAATTTCTCTATTACTCCTACCACCAGTTCACCACTTTTCACAGAATCTCCAGCCTTACATTATATAATGGAACACTGCTCTTCTCACAATGAATTCCACCTTTTCTGGCAACACTTCTTCTGAATTATATACATTTTCATCTCACCAAAGATTGACTTGCTCTCGCATCTCTTAAAATCTTAATTTCTTCACCTACTCCTCCTGGCATTCGTGAGCAAACCTTACCCACGCAAGTAAATTATTTAAAAAGATCTACCACTTTCTTCTCAACCAACCCCTGACCAGGCAGTACATGTTTTTGCAGGCTTTTTAGCATCCACTGTGCTTTCCTTTACCACTTTAACAAAACCCACAGGCTTATCTTGTTATCCCACATCTGTTTTCCCAGCGCTTTTTTTTAAACCCCAACACTGTGACTTCATATGTCTTACTTTATTATAGTGTAAACACCTGAGCTTTTTTACCTCTCTTTCCCTTTGCTTGGTTTCCTTTTTACCCTGTGGTGAATTGTCTTTACTTTCTTCAATGAACTCACATTTTCCCTTACCACCTGAGAACTTTTCTTTTCTCCAATTTCTATCCCTCCCAGATTAAAATTGATGTGAGAGGCCAAACTTTGATTTATGAACCAACTCACAATCATCTGCCATTTGAGCTTCTAATCTTGCAATTGTAACTCTCTGCTCTTCCACACAAGTTCTCATTACGTCAGGAAGTGAATTTTTAAACTCCTTCATTTCAAGTCAATTTTCACTTTTCAGTTCCAATACCAAAGTTCAAAATTTCTCTCTTTCTCCCTTCTGCTTTTAATCACAATTCAAACCGTTTCATTTCTTTTTCATATTCAAGTGTTTTAATTATTTTGCTCTTTGTTCCACTGCAATTATCTCTCTCTCTCTCTTTTGCCTCCCTTTCTTTTTCTTTTCCTCTAATTTAAGCTGCTTCATTTGCAATTGAATTTTAGCTGTTCCCAAAGATTCCGATTGCATTTCTGGCAATTGTAAATGCTAAGCTATTTCTGCAACTGCCTCCCCTTTCCTCATAGGCACAGGCAACCTCAAATTCAGCTTGTCTGCCAACTCGGAAAGCTTTGCCTTACTCACCTTCTGTAAACCACCCCAAAGGACTTCTTCCACACCCAGGAAAGTCAGCCTTTGAAAGAGCCATTATTATAAAAGACACACCCCATTTAAACCAACTAAATGCAACACCTGAAAAGAGAACAATCAGCACTCACCACTCACTGTCTTTGAGTCCAATAACTCTAAACACAAACTGCAATTAGAGATTTTGATTCCAACAAGAGCCCACAGTTTGTTATGGGCCAGACCAAACCCTCTCAAAACATATCAAGGAGATAACCTAGACCCTAACTTTATCCTATTTAGAGGCAATTGTAAAGTACTGCATTCCAGATGTGATTCAATTGCTCAAACTACCAGGGTTTAAGCAAAACACACTTTATTCTTACACTACAATTAAAATACAAACAAACAAACAAAAAATAATTAACACAACTATAGCTCTATCGAAATACTTAACAAAAAATATATGATTTAACTACTAGTCATCAACTGCTCCAATATAGCAGCATCCCATAAACACACCGTTGGCAAAGGCAAATTCAGCAAAACACATTCATTCACTTGCTATCTCCAGTCCAGGAGAAAGGAAAAACTGAAAGAATGAATGTAGCAGCAGAGAGAGAGATCTATATCTAGCAGCTTCAACTCCAGAACCCCCAACTTCAATAACTGAAAGCAAAACTAAAACCCTGGGTCTGTGTGAGCCTGACTCCATCCACTCATGCTTCTTTCGTGTAATGAACACAAAGTCAAAGCTATTTACTCTGCTTTTCATGGAGCAGACACCTCAGTACCAGGCTTACAACACCCTTCTTCAAGAGAAATGGGATAGAACAAATCCCTCTTAAAAGGCACATATCGTCACACTAGTTTCCCTTCAGAAGGTGGTGGTCTTACTAATGCTTTGTACAGTTGCAGCTGGCTATCTAACATTGGCTATCTAATGTTTGTTAAATTGTTGCACACCTAAAATTAATTACACATAGAATACCACAACCAAAGGGATCTTACAATGAGTTTCCTCGTCACAGAAGCACCCTTGTGTGCATTTTACAATCTTCTGGTTGATAGAAATAAACATTTTGAGGAAAGAATTTTCATATAAAATCAAGAAGCTTGGTTTATTTTTTTTCAGAACGATGTAACTAAATAGAGTTGAACTTTTGTAATGTTTCCCATGATACACAAACAATCGAACAATTCTGGAAGTCAGAAGTTTACTTCCCAATTTTCATTTATTTCTAGTCTGTCTGTAGGTGAGAAAAATGAATCCACTCTAATTTGATATTCAGTCCAGCTCAGGACCTGGTTCTTTGTAGAACTGACCAGAGCTAAAATTAGGTCCTGTCTCCAATGGATGTAAAAATGCCCCTTTAAAGGAGAGTGGATGAGTTCTCTTTAGCATCCTGGCCAATATTTATCTTAAAAATAACATCACATTGCAGTTTGGGGGAGCTTTCTATCTGCAAATTGGCTGCCATGTCTAATACATTTCCATAGTCAAACACTTTGGAATATCTTGAGGTTGTGAAAAATCACTATGTAAAGAACTCCTCCTTTTCTGTTACGGATTACTCCAACTGGCTTTGATCTATGCTAAAATTAAAGTTTGTCTTATGGGATTTTAGAAGAGAATAGAATAGAATAGAATCTCTATAGTGTGGAAACAGGCCATTCGATCCAACAAATCCACATTGACTCTCCAAAGAGCATTCCATCCAGACTCACACCCTCTACCCTATCCTTGTAACCTTGCATTTCGCACGGCTAAGCCACCTAACTTACACATACCTGGACACTATGGGCAATTTAGCACAGCCAATCCACCCAATTGGGAGCTGAAAATAAATATTGTGTTTAAAACATGAACAAGGTAATCTATGGTTGGTTCACTCGCCAAGCTGGTCCGTTAGTTCGCAGATGTTTCATTACCCTGCTGCATTCAATAAGATCATGGCTGATGTTTTCGTGGACTCAGTTCCACTTACTCACCCTCTCACCATAACCCTTAATACATTTATTGCTTAAAAATCCATCTTTTCCTTAAAAACATTCAATGAGGTAGCCTCAACTACTTCACTGGGCAGGGAATTCCACAGATTCACAACCCTTTGGGTGAAGAAGTTCCTCCTCAATTCAGTCCTAAATCTGCTCCCCTTTATTTTGAGGCTATGCCCCTTTGTTCTAGTTTCACTCGCCAGTGGAAACAACCTCCCTGCTTCTACCTTATCTATTCCCTTCCTTATTTTATGTGTTTCTATAAGATCCCTATTTCTATAAGACTTTTCTGCTGAAATTATTGTGTATTTAATAAAGATACAAAAAGACACAAAAAGATTCAAGATACAAAATAACTCATTAAGATACAAAACCGATGTGTGGATTTCACAAAGTCTGGGATCGGTTATTCAAGGAACTGGTTAGGAACCAATGGAGCGACTATTTGGGGTGTTTGTCAGTTTAATTTCACCGTGCTGCAAATACAGGGCTAGAAATTCTGATTTGCTTTGGCTGCCTGCCGCCACGTTGTAGCACAATTGGGGGCTCGAGTCCGGGATCTTAAAATACTGAAAATGTTTGGAATTGGTTATTGGTACTTAGAGCGGGTAATCAGACACCAGGTTTGTACTCAGACTTATGATGGCACTGGAAATTGCTGAAGACATTTTGAACATATTAGAAGCTTTTCAGGTACAGATCCAGGGTATGACTAAAGCTAAAAGAGCAGAGTTAGCCAGTAGACTGCAATAACAGAGGCCTGAGCAAGTTAAGCAGGCAGACATTATAGATTTAACAATGAAACAGTTGGTCATAGTGGAAATACAACACTACATCAGATGCATCAGTGAACATTAAGTTGCAGTTCAGGCAATGAAAGTGAGAAAATTGGAGATGGAATTCCAAAGGCCGAAAAAGAAAGCGAAATTCAAAAGAGATTTAAACCTTAAAAAACTGGAATTCCAAGAAAGAGAAAGAGAAAAAAAGGGACGAAAGAGCGCAAGAGAGAAAATAGGGATTTAAATTAAAAGCGATGTAGTTTCAACAAGCTAAACCAGAGGTTTGGGAAATCATGGAAGGGAATGATTCTAGTCACAAACCATGGCTCAGACAGGAGATAAAGTTTAAGATTGTGCAGACTTGGCAAAATTTGAAAAGGAGGATATGAAAGCATCTTTCATGTCGTTTGAGAAGAAAGCAACATAAATGAGATGACCAAAAGCAGATTGGACCCTGCCCATGCAAAGTAAATTAACTGGTAAAGAATAGGAGATTTATGCATTCCTGTCAGAGGAATGTTCTAGTGGTTATGACGAGGTGAAAAAAAGATATTCTAAGCGCATATGAGTTGGTCCAGGAACCGTACAGGAACAGTTTTGGGAACTTATGGAAAGAGCCTGGACAAACAAACTAATTTTTTTTTCTTTTATTCTTTATTCATTCACGGGATGAGGGCATCGCTTTTTGGCAACATTTATTGCCCATCCCTAATTGCCCAGAGGGCAGTTCAGAGTCAACCACATTACAGTGGGTCTGGAGTCACATGTAGGCCAGACCAGGTAAGGATGGCACCTTCCTTCCCTAAAGGACATTAGTGAACCAGATGGGTTTTTCTGACAATTGACAATGGATTCACTGTCTTCATTAGATTCTTAATTCCAGATATTTATTGAATTTGAATTCCACCATCTGCCATGGCGGGATTCAAACCCGGGTCCCCAGAATATTATCCGGGTATCTGGATTAACGGTCCAGTGATAATACCGCTAGGCCACCACCTCCCCCTAATTTTGATAGGCGAATAAGAGCATTTAAGCCTCAGAATAGTTATGATACTCTCGGAGAAATTATTCTTTCAGAAGAATTTAGAACATCTTTACCTTCCTTAATCAGAATTCATTTTGAAGGCCGAAAGGTAGCAATGGCAAGACAAGCAACTATGACGACTGATGATTATAAACCGATCCATACACCTATTTTCCAGAAATTTGGGAAGAATAAACTGTGGGAGATTGAAAGGAAAGCAGGCAGACAGGGTAGGGAATAGACAATTAGGGAACACCCCGAGAACTCCTCTTTGGTTTACAAAGGAAATTGCTGAGGGTGGAGATGAAGATCAGAAACTTAAAGTTTCTACGGTAATAAGTCGGGCCATGTGCATTCCGAATGTTGGAAGTTGTGAGGCAGACTCGTGGGAATTACAGCAGTCAGTAAAAATGAGAAGATAACACAAACAGATAATAGCATGGAGCAGGTTGTAGCTCAAACTATAACAAAAAGGCTGGAGGTGAATTCTGACATTAGTAAAGGATGTTGTAAGGTAGATGACAGAAATGCAGGATTTTTATCAAAACAGCTCCTTTTCTTCAGGTGAGATAGCTAAACCCATAACCATACCAGGAAATACACGGCAATTTTTACTGGAGAAAGAATTGAGAGTTGGATGGGAGCTGTGGTATCGATAAATGGTTTTGGTGGAGAATATATTCCAGATCACTATATAAAATACAAATAGAATGTGATTTGTTATCAGAAGAAGTCATTGCTAAAGTAGTAAAAGCATTACTTGTTGAGGGAGTGGATTTACTTCTGGGTAAAGATTTGGCAGGACTAAAGGTAGTAGCTTCATCAATAATTACAGAACGCCCAAAGGGTAACAAGAAACAGAACAATTACAGGAACAGGTTCCTGGCATCTTTCTTTCGTGTGTGGTACCAAGGGAAATGGTTAAACAAAATCCATCAATAAGGGTTGATGTGACACCACAAGCAAGTGAAGGGATCACTGAAACTTTCCAAAAAGGGCGAAGATAATCCAGAGGGAATGTTTGATATGACATTCTAAACGCAGCACAAAAAGCAGAGAATGAATTAAATACATTAGTGCAGTCAGCTCATGCTGAGGCAGAGGCGAAAGGAGTTTCAGAGTGCTATTATCTTAACAGAGTGCTTATGTGGAAGTGGAGACCTCTCATAGACTCGCAGTTGGAGAACAGTCGGTTGTACATCAGGTAGTGGTATACCAACAGCTATCATAGGTAGATGTTGCAAACAGCACGAGATTCCTATGGCAGGATACGTAGGGATTCAGAAAACGCAGACGTCCAAAAACAGGTACTTTACTAGGTCTAGGCTCGAAACATCGACTCACCTGCTCCTCTGATGCTGCCTGACCTGCTGTGTTCCTCCAGCTCCACACTGTATCGACTCTGACTCCAGCATTTGCAGTTCTTGCTATCTCAAGATATGGTGCAGTCTTGTAAAATGTGTCATATTTGTCAAGTTGCAGGTAAACCTCAACATGTGGTTAAACGCCACCCTTCCAACAGTTTTTGAGGAACCATTCAAACGTGTACTAGTGATTGTGAGGGGCCATTCCTAAAACGAAGGCCAAAATTACCATTATGGATATGACTACTCGATTTCCAGAGGATATTCCCTTAAGAACAATCAAAGCTAAAGTGGTAATGGAAAGACTCCCAATTTTTCACCTGTTATGGTCTACCAGTGGAATAGAGTCTGATCAAAGATCAAACTTTATGACAATACCAATGAAATCTTGAAAAGGTTGTGTGGGGACTAAAGAATTGAAATCCACTGCGTACCATCCACCAAACTCTCACAACGTTGATGAAAGCCTATTGTTATGGGTGTCCAGAGGATTGGGTCATGGATTAGATTGCAACGAGAGATTCTGTAAAACATATCTACTGACATCAGCCCATTCAAGTTAGTTTATGGCCATGAAATAAGAGGATGAGTAGAGATAAATTGCTAAGTCAGAAAAGATAACCTTTAATGTTAGAGTTTGTGTCCACATTTCTCAGAAAGGTTAATAGGAACATGCATGGGAACATCTAAAAACTACCCAAAACGAAATGAAAGAGTGGGCAGATAGACACACATCAACCAGAATTTTAAAACCAGGAGATGAAGTTTTGGCACTGTCGCTTTCACAAGATGAGCCATTAAAAGCAAAATTCAACGGTCCCTACAAAGTAATTTCAAGGGTTAATCTAGTAACATATTTAATTGATTCTCCTGATTGTAGGAAAAAGAATCAGTCACATCACGTGAACATGTTAAAACAGTTCGATCATAGAGAAGACGATGAGAACGTACAGGCGTGTCAAGTAGTTAGTAGTAAATAAGAAGGTAAGAAGATAAAAATGGATGAGAGCCAAAGAGAATTGAACAATTCCCAAAGTGAACATCCTATTATTAGATCAACAGTTTCAGGGACAGAAGAGAATCTAGATGCTGTATTTTTGCATCTGGAGAAAGATCAACAAGAGATATAGTGAGATTGCTCAGAAATACAAAGACGTTTGCTAATTTTTGGATGTACCACATTAACCAAACATGACATGGATAAACAAACCTATATCAGTTATATCCAGAGACAGAGGCCAAAGTAACAGAGGAAATTCAATACATAATGGAGAATCAATTGATTGAACCAAGTCAGAGTAATTGGAGTTCTCCTGTAGTATTGGTCCTAAACCAGACGGTTCGATTAGATTATGCATAGACTATAAGAAAGTGAATACAGTCACAAGGATGGATTCATACTTTATTCCCCGATGAGAGGATTGCATTGATAGGGTTGGAAATGCATCAGTCCTATCAAAAATTGATTTGTTAAAAAGGACTAGTATCATTGACAATACAAACTAAGGAAATTTCCACATTTATCACATCTAATGGACTAATGTCAAGTTATGCCATTTGGATTTAAGAACTCCCCAACCACATTTCAATGATTCATGAACAGGGTTATAGCTGAAGTACCTAATTGTTTCGTTTGCTTGGGTGGCATTGTAGTATCCACTACTACATGGAAGGAATGTATAGAACAGTCATGAAACTTTTTTTTACAGAATTACAGTCAGTCAGGTTGGTGTTAAATCTAGTGATAAGTGAATGTGCAAAAGTCAAGGTGATGTACTTAGGACATGTTGTGGGACAAGGACAGGTGTCACCCAGAATGGCAAAAGTAAAGGCTATATTTGACCTTCCCTCCCCTAAAACAAAACAGTAATTAATGATGTTTTTGCGAATTTGCAGAATGTATTATAAGTTTGTACCCAATTTTATTACAGCAGCCACACTTTTGACTAACTTGCTACAAAAACAAATAGACGATATAGTCTGCAGGATGCCAGGAGACTTCAAAATTGCTTTTAGCTTTTCAATGAATGAACTAGTATTAACTGCACCTAATTTTAACAAACCATTTAAATTAGCGGTAGATGCTAGTGAGTTTGGAATTGGAGCAGTTCTCTTACAGGATGACAAGGCTGGAATGGAAAGGCACGTGGCTTATTTCTGAAATAAATTGAACAGACATGAACAGAAGTATTCCATGACTGAAAAGGAAGCATTAATGGGGTTAACAGCTCTTCAACACTTCAAAGTTTATGTGCAAAATAAAGACTTTGAAACTGTTGCTTTTATGGACCATAATCTCCTAAGATTCGTGGAACGATTTAAAAATAAGTTTCCAAGATTGTTCAGATGGAGATTAGATCTGCAATTGGTGAACATAACAGGATAAACTGACCATAGTTAACCAAGGAAGTTAAGAATAATATCAAACTAAAAGAAAAAACACACAATGTGGCACTGATTTGTAGTGAACTAAAGGATTGGTTAAGTTTCAAAAGCCAATAAAAGATTATCAAAAAATAGCAAAGAGTGAGAAAAGAAACCATGAGGTCAAATTAACAAGTGACATTAAAAACAGGCAGTCAGAATGTCTTTAAGTATATGGAAAGGAAAAGTGAAGCCAATGTGAATATTGGCCCCTTAGAAAATGGGGATTGGAGAAATAAAATTGGGAAACCAGGAAATGGCAGAAGAGTTGTATAAATATTTTGCAACAGTTATCACCATAGAGAATTCTAATAGTATTCCAAAAGTACAAAATAAGCGAGGCACTGGGGATGGGGGAGGAAGTAAACTCAATGGCTTTTTTTAAGAGAAAAATACTAAGGAAACTAATGGGGCTAGATGTCAATAGGTCCCCGGCCCTGATGGGCTGCATCCTCAGCTTTTGAGGGAAGTAGCTGTAGAGATAGTGAATTTACTCTTAGTAATCTTCCAAGAATCCCTAGATTCGGAAAAATCTGAAATGTTTTTGAAAAAGAAAGTAAGGCAAAAAATCGGTAACTACAGCTTAATGTCTGTTGCTGGGATAATATTTGAGTCCATTGAAAAGGGTGTAACTGTAAAGCAATTAGAAATACAGAACATAATCAAGAAGAGTCAATATAGCTTCATGAAGGGGAAATTGTGCTATTCATTAGAATTCTTTGGTAACAGGCAGGATGGATAAGGTAAACCAGTTGATGTAATATGTTTGGTATTCCAAAAGGCATTCAATAAGGCCTTACAAGTAAGGTTACTTAATATGATAAAAGCCCATGGTGTTGGAGATAGTCAATCTTATATCCAGGTAATAACTAATACAAGATGGAGAGTTGGGATAAAAGGGCCATTTTCAGGATGGCAACCTACAACTAGTGGTCTGCCAGAGAGATCAGTGCTGAGGCCACAATTATTTAGAATATAAATGACTTGGGTGAGAGAAGTGAATGTACTATAGACAAGTTTGCGATGACACAAAAGGCAAGTAATTCCGATAACACAGACAGCTTGGGTATGTGGGTGAAAATTTAGCAGATAGAATGCAATGTGGGAAAATATAAGGTCATGCATGGTGGGAAGAATAGAGGAGCTGCCTATTACCTAAATAGGGAAAGACTACAGAAATGTGCAGCACAGGGGACTTAGGAATCCTTGTGAATGGATCACAATAAGCTAGAATCCACATTCAGTGTGTAACAGGGAGGCAAATAGACTGTTGGCCTTTATTTCCAAGGGACTGGAGAAAAAATAGGGAGGTCTTGTTTAAAAACAATGCAAGGTACTGGTCAGGCCACAATTGGAATACTAAGAACAGTTTCAGCCCTCTTACTTAAGGAAAGATATTTTGGCATTGGAGGCAGTCAGAGAAGTTTGACTCGGTTGATTCAGATATGGAGGGATTTTCTCATGAGGAGACGTGGAATACGTTGGGCTTGTACTCATTGAAGTTTAGAAGAACGAGAGGAGACCTCATTGAAACACATAAGATTCTTAGGGGATTTGCCAGGGTAGATATGGAGAGGTTGTTTTCCCTTGTGGGAGGTCTAGGACAGGGTGTATGATTTCAGATTAAAATGTTGCCCATTTAAGACAGAAATGATGAGGAATTTCTTCTCTCTGACATTAGGGAATTTGTGGAATTCTTTACTGCAGAGGACTGTTGAGCCTGGGTGAAGGCTGAAATAGTCAGATTTTTAATCAGTAAATGCATGAAGCATTATGGGGATAAGACAGGGAATTTGAATTGAGTCTTATCAGGTCAGCCATGATTTCATTCAACAGTGAAGTAGACTTGATGGGCCGCATTGCCTAGTTCTGCTCCTACTTCTTATAGTCAGTAAAATGCCTTTTGTCTGCTCAGTACTGCTCTCTTCTCCTTCTCAACCTTCTGTGTTATGCAGCATTTCAAAATCCCTTGTTACTCTGTTTAGGATAATTGATTGCATAATCATATTTCTCATCATATGAAATACATCTTGACAATTTCCAAGGTATTCCTGGGTTCATTCTTGCCTTCTGTCATAACTGTCAAAGGTGTCTCTATCAATACCCCTTTTGATTAATGATCTTTCTTACGCATTATTGCTTGTGCCTTATGTCTGGACAATCTCAAAATGTTATGACCATTGAATTCTCTATTTCAGTGTTAATATCAAATGTCCTTCTTGATCCTCAAAGATATTGGAAATGAATGTTCCCCAGGAAATTTTAAGGAATAAGGATTATGCCCAGAAAGTGTTTCTTTCTGGGAATCTAACTCCAGTTCATACTATGATTTATGTTCAACACCTTCACATAATTAAAGGCAAGTGCTGAATAATAAATTTCTAAATAGAATTTTTATATTCTTGTTTATAGTCTGTTAAGTTCCATTATATACTCTTCTGCAGAATAATGACCCTGCTTTCTATTTTTATTAAAGTCTGACTGCCCCATATGCATTTGAAAGGTCATCTGTTTTATAAACCTTGTCCAAAAATTTGAATACAATTTCCAAACCTTCTCTCATGTCCAATTGTTGATTCTCTAGCTCTGCGATTACTTCACACCAGATCTTATTTCTAGTAGGAAGCAACAGGCAATTACATGCCTTCCTTTTCATCAGCTTTTTAATTTATAACCTGATTTGACAAGGTTTCCTGGACCCGGGGGAAACTGTGTAGGTAAAAGGAGGCAAGAAGGGACGAATCCTTAAAACAAGCG
The DNA here is from genome assembly GCF_021869965.1 of Rhincodon typus. NCBI lineage: Eukaryota > Metazoa > Chordata > Chondrichthyes > Orectolobiformes > Rhincodontidae > Rhincodon > Rhincodon typus. Next base: position 48,136,824 of record NC_063348.1, read on the forward strand.
TTCTTCCGGTAGCTGCTTGAAACTGACCAACTTCACTCCCCAATCACTAACCAAACAGCATACCTGCAATCTCTGAACCCCAATTTCCTCTCAATCGATGACCGACTTTCCCTCAGTGCAGCCTCACCTCCAATCGCCAATGCCCCATCCTAATGTTCCTCCACTTCCATGTTCTCCTCTGATGATTATTTCACCCCCTCCATGATATCCCCTTCTCGCACTCTCTTTCAGCCTCCTTCAGCCTCCCCCTATTAACCGAGAATTCCTTTTCCTTCCTGCTGCTAAGTCATTGTTGCCATAGTCTTTCCTGTCCAAATTTCAATCAGCTGGGTAATGGCATAAACCCTGACCTTTAAAAAGTTAAAAATGTATTTTGCAGATCTCCAGAAAATACATTATTCCAGATTTCCCATATCAAATCCTTATCTACCTCCCCATAAATTAATTATAACATCTATTATAACTAGAATTTGGATTACACATCATTTTTAATTAAATGGAGGTTCATAATTTATTCTTAGTACAGTATATACATGATGTATATGTGTGTGTGTTAAGCATTTCCTCTAAATATCACGTTTATGTGGAGCTAGAATTTATTTTTGCCCTTAAGTTTGTTTCTTAAGTTAAATACAATCACTATGGCTGTGTAAGTAATGAAATATATACTGTGCACTATTACCAATAATATTCCAGATATAATACAAAAATGCTGCATATATAAATCTTCTCACGCACTACATTTGCAATGAGAAACACCTTCATCTGAACACTACTGTAATGTTTCAAAGCATATACAATATTCCTTTATATGGAGATAATGTTACCAAGTTCCACATATGCTCAGTTGCACACATCTTGCATCAACACATTCTGAGAATCAATTATTATATTATCTAATGGCTTTCTTGTAACATCAGCCTAGTTTTGTTCTATCTTGGTGTACACTGGTTGGAGTGCTATTGAGCTATTTATAGATGTTTCTATATCCAGCTGCTTCTTTGAAAGAATTGCAACCAACCTGAGTGCATTGCAGACGTGAATGGCAATGAATATGTATAGCAATGAGAGAGAACAATGACCAATTAGTCACTGCATTAAAATTTCACTCCTGGTAATTTAATGCATAATGTAAGGGACTTCTTCTGTAACCTTTGTTGAAAATCGAAGCAAACTCTTAAGAAAAAGGACATTTGTTGAAAAGCAGATTTGAAGTGAAGATTTTTGTAATGTTTTAAAAACGTGCAGCTACTTTCAACTGTTTTTCAATTTAGTTTCATCAGAAGACATTTTTCAAACCAACCCAAAAGAGGATGGATCTCAGCTCACTTTCTGTTCATTATCATTGCAACAAGTGAGCAGTGCTTCTTATTGACTGAGAAATAGCTTGGAACAAAGTGTGAACTTATGAATTGAAAACCAAACACTTATAGGTGCTTTGTTTGGGGAGCAACAACAACAACTTGAATTTATATTGTGTCAGTAATGAAGAAAATCATCATAAAATACTTTACAGAGGTTCCTTCACAAAGTAGATGACTGCATTCGGCACTGACTGCTGCAGTCACCTTTGTTATAGAGGAGGACCAAGATGGTGCAGGACTCAGTGGTCTCTGCTTTGTCTGGAGATTTTTGTTTTTGATCCTGTCATAAGGACATGAAGGATTGGGAGAGGCAATGGAAGGGAAGTGAAATTAAGGCCTCATCAGGTCAGCCATGGCCTCATTGACTGCCAGAGCAGGCTGAAATGGCATCCTCTCACTACAATTTCTTATACTTAATGTTCTTAATTTGTCTTCCAAAGGCTTTCTATCCAGTCTCTAGAGTTCTTGGTCATCAGCATATGCTCCCCAGGCCTCTCAGTATTTTGTAAATTTCAATGAGTGTTCCCCCTCATCCTTCTAAGTTCCATCATGTACAGACCCAGACTCCCCATCTACTCCTCATATGACAAGCCCTTCGTCCCCAGGATCATTCTTGTAAACCTCCTCTGGACGCCCTTCAAAGCCAGCACAACATTCCTTAGGTGCAGGGCCCAAAAATGCTCACAAATTTCCAAATGCAGTCTGACCAGAGCCTTATACAGCCTCAGCACTATATCTCTGCTCTTGTATTCTAGCTCTCTTGAAATGAATGTTAACATTTTATTTGCCTTCCTAACGGCCAAGAGAACCTGCATGTTAACCATAAGAAAATCCTGAACTAGGATGCCTAAGTCCCTTTGTGCTTTAGATTTCCAAAGCCATTCCCCATTTAGAAAATAGTCTATTCTTCCTGCCAAAGTGCATAAGCACATGCTTCCCCACATTGTATTCCATCTGCCACTTCTTTGCTCACTCTCCTACCATGTCTAAGTCATTCTGCAGCCTCTCCACTGCCCATCCACCTATCTTTGTGTCATCTGCAAATTTAGCAACAAAGTTCTCAGTTCCACCGCCAGATCGTAAATGTACAGTGTGAATAGCTGTAGTCCCAACATTGGCATCTGCAGAATTTCACTAGCCATCCTGAAAAAAGATCCCTTTATCTGTGGTTTCTGCCTTCTTCCAGTCAGCCAATCCTCTACACATGCCAGTATCTTGTCCCTAACACCATGTGCTTTTATTTGACAAGGTGCCAGACAGGAGGCAAAGGCTTTCTGGATATCCAAATTGATCACGTCCACTGGCTCTCCTTTGTCTCAATTGCTCACTACCTCCTCAGAGAATAACAGATGTATCAGGCATGACCTCCCCTGATAAAGCTGTCCTAATTCAGTCCTATTTTACCATGCACTTCCAAGTACTCTGCAGCCTCATCTTTAATAAGAGTCTAAAATCTTACCAACAACCAAGGTCAGGTTAAGCAGCCTATAATTTCCCCATTTCCTGCCTCTTCTTTCTTAAACAAGGGCGTTATATTGGTCATTTTCCAATACTCTGGGGCCCTCCCTGACTCCGTTCATTCCTGAAAAAACACCAATGCCTCCACAATCTCCTCAACTGTCTCCTTCAGAACCATTGGATACAGTTCATCTGGTCCAGGTCGTTTATTCACTTTCAGACTTTTCAGCTTCTCCAGTACCTTCTCCTTTATGATGATGACTGCACTCACCTCTGCCCCCTGATTCTCTTGAAGTTCTGGTGAATGGCTAGTGTCTTCCACTGTGAAAAGTGATGTGAGTTACCTAGTCAGTGCATCTGCCATTTCTTTGCTCCCCTTCACTACTTTTCCAGCCTCATTTTGCAGCTGTCCACTGTCCACTCCTGGCTTTCTCTTATCTTTTTATTTATCTAAAATCTATGTATCTTGCAATCTAATTTTATATTACTAGCGAGCTTACCCTCCTATTTCATCTCCTTCCCCTTCATTCTTTTTTTAGTCATCCTCCATGCTTTTTAAAGGCTTTCCAATTCTCTGGCTTCCCACTGATCTTTATTATATCGTATGCTTTTTCTTATGCTTTTATGCTGCCCCTGACTCCCCACAGTATGTTTTTTCTTCCTTGGAATGAATTTCTGCTGTGCCTCCTGAATTACCCCCAGAAACTCTTCCCATTTCTGCTCCATCATCTTCCCTGCTAGGCTCCCCTTCCAATAAATTCTGGCCAGCTCCTCACTCATGTCTTTGTACTTATCTTTACGCAATTATAATGCTGTTATGTCTGATTCCAGCTTCTCCCTCTAAAACTACAGGGTGAAAAGGTGGACTCTCTTTCAGGTATATCTTTTATTCTTTTTATTCTTAAACTATTCGAAACGGTGCCGGTTTGTGGCAACAGTTGAAGCTTTTCACTGTATTTTATTGTATTATTCACTGTAAAATACAAGTGACAATAAATCATCATTCATTCATATTATGGCCACTGTCCCCAGGGGCTCTTTCATCTTAAGCTCTCTAATCAAGCCTGCCTTGTTACACATCACCAAATCCAGAATTACCTGTTCCCAGTGGTCTCTACCACAAGCTGCTCCAGAAAAACCGACTCATAGACATTCCACAAATTCCTTCTTTTTGGGATCTGCTACTAACCCGATTTTCCCAATACATCTCCGTATTGAGGTCCCCCATGATTATTGTAATAATACATTTCTTAAATGTCTTTTCTATCTCCTGATTCATTTTTTTTCCACATCCTGACTACTGTTAGGAGGCCTGTACATAACTCCCATCAGGACCTTTTCCCTTTGCGGGCCTCTGTCTTGGTGACCATATCCTGCCAAGTCATGCTGAGGATATGTCTGAAACAACAAAGGTGGGAACAGTTCAGCCTTTCTCCTGCCCAACAGGGTTAAGGGGGAAAAGGTAAGAGGTGGGCACTACATTAAAATGCTCAGAGAGCCAGTGCAGACACAGTGGACTGAATGCAACAATGCTGCAATTCTGCTGGTGATTGTACAGCTTAGATATGTGAAGGTATCAGTATCGCACTATCAATGCTGATGGATGGTTGTATGACACCATCCTGGACACTGACATTTGTCTTAAAACCATAAGACCATAAGACATAGGAGCTGAAATTAGGCCATTCGGCCCATCGAGTCTGCTCTGCCATTCAATCATGGCTGATAAGTTCCACAGCCCCATTCTCCCGCTTTCTCCCTGTAACCCTTGATCCCCTTGATAATCAAAAACCTATCTATCTCAGTCTTAAATGTATTCAATGACCTGGCCTCCACAGCCTTCTGTGGCAGTGAATTCCACAGATTCACCTCTCTCTGGCTGAAGAAGATTCTCCTTATCTCCGTTCTAAAAGGTCTTCCCTTTACTCTAAGGCTGTGCCCTTGGGCCCTAGAATCTCCTATGAATGGAAACATCTTCCCAACATCCACTCTGTCCAGGCCATTCAGTATTCTGTAAGTTTCAATTAGATCCCCCCTCATCCTTCTAAACTCCAAGGAGTAAAGTCCCAGAGTCCTCAAACATTCCTCATATGTTAAGCTTTCCATTCCTGGGACCATTCTTGTGAACCTCCTCTGAAACCTCTCCAGGGCCAGTACATCCTTCCTGAGATATGGGGCCCAAAACAGCACACAATACTCCAAATATGGCCTGACCAGAACCATATAAAGTCTCAGGAGTACATCCCTGCTTTTATATTCAAGTCCTCTCAAAATAAATGCCAACATTGCATTTGCCTTCCTGACTGCTGACTCAACCTGCAAGTTTATCTTGAGAGAATCGTGGACTAGAACTCCCAAGTCTCTTTGCACTTCAGACTTCTGAATTTTCTCCCCATTTAGAAAATAGTCCATGCTTTTATTCTTCTTACCAAAGTGCATGACCTCACACTTTCCCACGTTGTACTCCATCCGCCACTTCTTTGCCCACTCTCCTAACATGTCCAAATCCTTCTGCAGCCTCCCCACCTCCTCAATACTACCTGTCCCTCCACCTATCTTTGTATCATCTGCAAACTTAGAATGCCCACAGTTCCTTCATCTAGATCATTAATGTATAAAGTGAAAAGTTGTGGTCCCAACACTGAACCTTGCGGAACACCACTTGTCACTGGCTGCCATCCTGAGAAAGACCCTTTTATCCCCATTCTCTGCTTTCTGCCAGACAGCAAATCTTCTATCCATGCTAGCACCTTGCCTCTAACACCATGGGCCCTTATCTTACTCAGCAGCCTCCTGTGCAGCACCTTGTCAAAGGCCTTCTTGAAGTCCAGATAGATAACATCTATTGGCTCTCCTTGGTCTACCCTGCCCACTGTTTCCTCAAAGGATTCTAGCAGCTTTGTCAGGCATGACCTCCCCTTATGAAACCATGCTGACTTTGCCCTACTTTACCATAGAGTCTTCCTAATAGTTGTGTTCAAACCAATGTTTTACAAGTACAAAAGAGACAGTCCATTTACTGCTGCATGTGTTCCTCAGTACAGAATGTTAGTGCCTCATTGTTAGGTACAGCCACGCTTTGATAAGGACATGGTACGCCTTTGCTTTGGATCTCAGGTGAGCAAGGCTGAGCAGCTTACCATCAGTTCTGATGTGCAGCTGGTAAAGGTAAAATCACAACCGTCTTAGCGCTGCTGTCTCAGTAGAGAGACACAACTGGTGATGGTTTAACCTGAGGGTCACCCATGCCTCAGGCACTGGGAGAGGTTGAGAAGGAGAGTCCTTCATGGTAACCTCAGACAGGACAGGGATTGAACCCATGCTGTTGGCATCACTCTGCGTTGCAAATACAGACATCCAACCTCACTGAGCAGCAAGTGTAGGTGGATATGTCATGGAAATGACCTCAAGCCTTATGATAGCAGCAAAGAAGAGAACATGTCAAAGACTATCACAGTCAGGACACAACGTTGTTTAACCCCAATGTACATTTGAAAGAGTTCTGATGTTGCCCTGCCATAGCTGATTTTACCTGTTGTTGTCATCGGAAGAGGAGACCATATTAAGCAGCTTCAAAGGGAAACCACCTTTTTCTGACAACGCAAACAGACCGGCTCTGCTCGCATGCTCAAAAGCCTTGGTGAGATCAATGAAAGCAGGTCTAAAAAAAATGTTATGTTCCTTTAAAATTAAGTGATGGCACAGCATGACATGTAGCAAACTTCCTGCTTTGGCTCAAACATCAGTTGAAAATACAAAATGATAGATAGCATCTTTCACACAGCCAATGAAAGAAAGTCAAACTATGAGATGCCTCTTTTGATGTGCCTTGTAGCCAGCTCAAGATGTCTAAGACAAAGGTAATACAGCAGTGCAACATAATTGGATGAAAACATGCAGTCCCACAGATCATGGAATCCCTACAGTGCAGAAACCGGCCAACTGACCCAAAAAGTCTGCACTGTCCCTCCAAAGAGCACCCCACCCAGACCCACCCCCATAACCCTGCATTTCCCATGGCTAATCCATACACCCCTGGAAATTACAGGCAATTTAGCATGGCCCAACTACCTAACCTGCACATTTTTGGACTGTGGGAGGAAACCAGAGCACCTGGAGAAAACCCACACAGACAACATGCAAACTCCACACAGACAGCTGCCCAAGGGTGGAATCAGACCCAGGTCCCTGGTGCTGTGAGGAAGCAGTTCTAACCACTGAGCCACTGTGCTGCCCACAGGATACTTTGCAGATTGGCTGCCTCATTCTACTAAATTTTCAATCTAAACTAAGCCACAATTAGAAAATGTCACACGGATAATCTCACAGTCCACCCTTAAACTGGGTTCAAAAATCAATAAAAGATGGTATTGCCAAATGGGAAGATGTAGCGTGATGGTAATCTTATTGGACAATTATTTCAGCGGCCCAAGTTAATGCACTGGGTGTATGGGTTTAAATCCAATGGCTGCTGGTAATTCACATTCAATTAATAAAATCTGAAACTGTCTTGGTAGTGACCACTAAATTACATTGGTTTTTTTTTTGGAAAATCACATTTGGTTCACAAATGCTCTTTTGGGGAAAAAAATTTGCCACGTTTATCTATCTGGCCCAAATGTAATGCCAGACACATGGCAACTTGATCGAAATTTAAGTCTCCTAGGAAGTCACTCAGTTCAAGGACAATTGAAAATTGTCATTAAATGCTGGCCTTCCGAGCAATGGCCACATCCATGAGAAAATAAATTAAAAGCTAGGAAACCTGGGGAATGTCTGATTCATAGAGACATACAGAACAGAAACAGACCCTTTGGTCCAACTTGTCCATGCTGACCAGATGTCTCAATCTGACCTGGTCAAACTTGCCAGCATTTGGCCTATACTCCTCTAAACCCTTGCTATTCATATACCCATCCAGGTGCCTTTTAAATGTTGTATTAGTACCAACCTCCACCACTTCCTCTGGCAGCTTGTTCCATATGCGCACTACCCTCTTCATGAAAAAGTTACCTATCGGGTCCTTTTTAAAATCTTTTCCCTGTCATTTTAAATCTGTGCCCTCTAGTTTTGGGAAAAGACCTTGGCTAGTCACCCTTTCAATGCCTCTCATGATTTCATAAACCGCTATAAGGTCAACCCTCAGCCTCCAACATTCCAGGGGAAGAAAGGTTTATTCAGCCTCTCCCTATAACTCAAACCATCTAGTACCAGCAACATCCTTGTAAACATTTTCTGCATCCTCTTGAGTTTAACAACATCTTTTCATAGAAGGGCAGTCAGAATTGAATGCAGTATTCTAAAAGTGGCCTCAGAAATGTCCTGTACAGTTGCAACATGACATCCCAACTCCCATACTCAATGTTATGACCATTGAAGGCAAGTGTGCCAAACATCTTTTTCACTGTCCTGTCTACCTGCGACTCCACTTTCAAGGAGCTATGCACCTGCACCCTTAGGTCCCTTTGTTCGACAACACTTCCCAGGGCCCTACCATTAACTGTATAAATCCTGCCCTGGTTTGCCCATGCACAAGGATTTTTTCTCTGATTTAAATCTCAGATTTACCATTTGAGCCTGTCTTATTGTGAAACAGTTTAATTTTAAAGTGGTTAATTTGAATTCTAAAGCCAGGTGGTCTTTTCATTGAGGCCTGTTTCTATTAACAGGTTGATCAATGAAAGGCATTGAAACAGAAGGGTATAACATTGACAGTCACTGACATGACAATGGCTGCAGTTTAACATTGTAAACTTACTGTAGGTCTCTCAGCCTCGGACATAACATTCCTTTCTTCCAGGAGCGACTCCCTTATATTTCAAGTTATTTTAAAATGCACTTTTCCTTTGCCAAGTGATTTTTCTGGTTTACTGTTTCCTGCTTATAGTTTGTAGCATGATAATTATACACTGGCACAAGAAAAAATGACCAGAAGAGGTGACAGATTGTTCTCAACCCAACTGGTTCACTAACGTCTGGCAAAGAAGACAGAGACTGTCAGATGTCCTGTATTCTCCTCTAACATCCTGCAACATCCACCTAGTCTGATCTTCTTGGGACTGCAGTCCCACACTGCTCAAGGTGAACTGGATTCATGGAGATGTATTGTAATAGAAGGGAAACAAATACATTCTAAAAAGGTAGGAGAAAACAGCACATCATTTTGTTTATAGATTTAACAGGATCCAAGAGAGATTTAGCAGGAAAATTTACTATCTGTTTATTAATGAATTTACCATTGTACTGTTAGCTGATCATAATGGAAGAAGATATTAAGTTTGTGTGACAGAAGAGACAAATTCCATGTGATTTCATTAGATGTGATTCTAAATTAATAAATCCACTCCTCATGCAAATTGCTTTTATTATTTAAAAACATTAAGAATCTTGTATTTCAATTAAATTTATGGAAAATATATAATATATTTTGTGAAATTTCACTGACTTTACTAAGGAAGTGATTTAATGTGTATGAATGTTCGGTATGAACACAGACAGTTCTGAATGGAAATGTTGTTGTGATTCTACTTCGAGCTTAAAAAGACATCTAGTGTTATTCTTTAATGAGTTGACTGAAGACACAACAGATTGACTCCCGATTTACTTCACCCCTTACTTGATTTTTAATAATGTTTTTATAAGAAAATCATATGCGCAATGGCTCTGATAATCAATCAAAATGGAATAAAATCGAAGGAGAGATTTAAAAAAGGCCTTATGTATAGTTACCACTGGCTGTAGACACCCTAGTGGTCAGATTTGAACTCAGTCAAAACATATTCACTTGAACAGAATTAAAATTTGATCTGGGGTGTATGTTACCTGAATGCACCTTCTTCCATTATGGGCAGCTAACAGTACAATGCTACATTCATTAATGAACAGATAATAAAAGTGTCTGCTAATTCCCTCTTGAATTCTGTTAAATCTATCTCAGATCTCTTAAACAAAATGATATGTTGTTTTAGAAACTTCAGTTTTAAATGACTACAGAAATATTAAATCATAAACATTACAGAGATTGAGGTGCATTGTTAAGATTCAGAAATATTCCTAAAAATAACAGTTTCATAGAGGTAAGAATGATATAAGTGTAATTGGCCTTGATCCATAATAGTTGCACCAGTAAACTAACCAATATTTGGATTTGTATGTTACATATGAAACATTCAGTCTACCTCCATGTATTTTGAACCCAACTTATAAAGTAAGCTTTGAAGTTGAGATAATTCTTTTGGACAGACAGTGAAACAACTCCACAGAGGACTGTATCCCGTTACCTAGTCATCCTTTATTTACATGTGGAGAATCCTTGGCACTGATCCAGCTCTCCCAGAGACAGCTCTCAGAGTGAAGAGAACTCCTGACACTCCTGTTTATATCTGTCAGCCAGGGCTCCCTGATTGGATCAGGTTAACAGCCCCAATCAGGGAACTCATATCCTATGAGGTCTACCTGGCTGACCTCGTTACCATCATGAAATCCCTCCCCCGCTAAGTCTGGGGACATAGACATGTTCTTTATCTTGTAGCCTCGCCTGCTACATTTTTACACCAGATCCGGTTGCTTTGATTCAGCCTCAGATACAGAGGGCATGTTCCAGACCATGGCTCATCTCTTGCTCACGGAGCATCTTGAAAGAAATTCATCCTCATCTTCAGGCCGTAGAGGCATCAAGGCTGTGATATCTGCCATGTCCATCTCAGACACTGAGGTTTCTTCGATGCTAGATAGAGGGGGAAGAGCCAGGGAATCTGACAGCCTTTCTGATTGTTCTGTTCCTGCCCTGTTTGAGAGTTTGCAGCATTGATGTGGTCCACATGCTTAATCAGGACACCCCCACCTACCCGAACTTTGTACATCACAGGCCTGACCTTTTGTCAACCAGGCCTGTTCCCCGTGCAAAGCCATTTTTCTGGTTTCGGCAACAAACTTCATCCCCTGCAATAAACTATCTGTCTCGCTTAGAGGAGTCTTATGTATGGCATTGGCATTCCTGATGCCAATTCACCCTCTCCCAGGTCCGGGAAAATCAGATTTAACCTGGTGCGGAATCTTCTGCCCATTAGCAACTCTGCTGGAGTTATCCCTGTAGTTGTATGAGGAGTGGTCCGATAATCAAATCAGAACTGGGACAGTTTGGTATTGAGTGAAGCTAAAGGCTCTTTCTTTAAGCCTGTCTTCAAAGTTTGCACTGCTTCTTCTGACAGACCATTGGATGACGGATGGTATGGAGAGCTGTTTTTACATGCCAAATGCCATTCGACGTTAGGAAATACTTGAATTCCCTGCTGGCAAATGATGGCCTATTGCCTGTGACCAACACTTCCCAGACCCCATGTATTACAAAAGATGCTCACAGCTTTTCTATCATTGCCCATGTTTGACAAATGAACACTATGCACATCCAACCACTTTGAATGGGCATCCACAAAGACTAAGAATGTTGAGCCCATGAAAGGACCAGCATAGTTGACGTGCAACCAAGTCCAGGGTTTACCCGACTATTCCCCTGAATATGGAAGAGTTGCTGATGGTAATTTCTGTCCTTGCTGACACTCTGGGCATTGCCCCATCAATGCGGCTATGTCAGCATTCAATCCTGGTCACCAGACTTAACTTCTCACCAACATCTTCATTTTGGAGACTCCTGGATGACCCTGGTAGTGTTCAGCCAGTATCTGGAAGCAACCTTTGCTCAAGACAACCACCCTTGCTCCCCATAGTAAAATGCCGTCCTCTACGGTGATCAGGTCTCGCCAGGTCCAGAAAGATTTCAATTCTGGTTGTGATGGCCCTTTTATTTCCCCCATCAATCACCAACTGTTTTAGTTTTGCCAGGACCAGATCTCTTTGTGTACACAGTCTGACATCGTCGACGGTGACCAGAAGAGTGTCCAGAACTGACTGTTTCAGTGGCAGCACCACCAGTGATGTATCTGCCAGTGGGAGGTGGCTCAAGGCATCCGCATTTGGGACTTGGCCTCCCGGACAGTGTTCCAACTTGTAATTGTATGCACTCGGAATAAGATCCCACCACTGATTTCAGCCAGAAGCTATGGGCAGCACAGCCTTGTTTTCATTACAGGAGTTTGAGGTCTGCTACTATTACAAATTTACATCCGTAAAGGTATTGGTGTACTTTCTCACACCAAGGATGACCACCAAACCTTCTTTCTCTATCTGGGAATATTTGTGCTCTGCATCAGCCAAAGTCCAGGAAGCATACGGTATTGGGTATTCCTCTCCATTGGGCCATCTGTGAGCCAACACTACCCGATACTGAATGGGAGGCATTGCATGTCAGCACCAGATCTCGCTTGGGATCATAGTGTGCCAATGCCTTAGATGATGATAGCTGTTTCTTCACTTTCCAAAAGGCTATATCTCAGCTACGAGACCATTTCCAAGGCTGGACCTTTTTCAATAGCAGATGCAGAGATGCCAGGATGGAGGCCAGGTTACGTATGAACTTTCTGTAATAATTCACCAATCCAAGGAAATACCTAAGCTCCAATACAGATGTGGGAACCAGGGCACCTTTGATAGCCTTCACTTTATGTTCCAATGGGTGTAGGTCACTTGGCTTGCCTCAAACACACATTTTTCCCCTCAGAGCCAGCTCTCAGAGTGAACAGAACTTCTGACACTCCTGTTTATATCTGTCATCCAGGGCTCCCTGATTGGACCAGGATAACAGTCCCAATCATGGAACTCATATTCTGTGAGGTCTACCTTGTTACAATCACTACAGAAAGATTTTGAGAATGCTTGGAGGACGTTCCATGCATAATGAAGTAGTTTGACAAAGTTAATTTAAATACTCTCCTTGCCCAGCAGAAATGTCAAACATAAATTAGATATCATAAAGCTAAGACCAATAGAGGAGGCAAGGGATTCTGTTTTTCAAATCATAAGATAACGAGTTTATGGGAAAAGTTACCCGGGGAACCATTGCTGTATAATAAGTTAAAATTATCCAGAAGTGTTTTTTGGGGAAGAGATTGACAGATGTAATGAGAAAAACAAGCAGGTTGGATCTGATGGAATCGGGAAAGGTAAGCTTTTTGAGTCAAATAGCTATTGTACCAGTGAGATACCTCAGGGTTAATTTGATGGAAAGAAGAGAATAGATGGTGAAATGCAATGGACAAGTGAAATCAACATATTAACTTCATAAAGAAGGTGCAAATTGCAAGGAAATGGCCTGTAATGTACAAACGATGGGAGGTAATTTCTGTGACTTTTAGATACTGTTAAAAAAAATAGTACTAAGAATCCAGGCAATAACTTACACTTATGGAGTGCAACCTGAAGAGGAGCAGGAAGTTTCACCCCAGTGTCCTTAGCCAATATTTGTACCTCAGTTGACACCACTGAAATAGATTGCTTTGTCATTATCTCATTGTAGTCTGTGGGAGCTTACTGCGCATAAATTAATTGCCACATTTCTCTATATTATAATGGAAACTGTATGGTGCTCTATGTTGTATAAACATGGTAGCACAGAAAATAGGAGCAAAAGCAGACCTTTGCCCATTTAGCCCACTCCATTCAACATGATTATTATTGATCATCTATCTCAATGCCATACTCTTGCTCTCTCCTGATTCCGCCTGTGGTAAAGAATTCCAGAGTATTATCACCCTCAATGAAAACATTTCTCTTCATCTCAGTCTGAAATGGATTACTAATGGATCCTGAGACTGTGGCTCTTTTTTCTGGACTCCTGGCCACAGAATCATTATTCCTGTATCTTGCCTGTACAGTTCTGTTAGGATTTTGTACATTTCAATTAATTTGCTTCTCATTTTTTTAAACTCCAGTGAATGGAGATCCAGTCCATACAATCTCTGCTCATATGACAAATCTGACATCCCAGGAATCAGTCTGGTGAACTTTCACTATTACTTGTTCTATGGCAAGGGTATATTTTCTTAGGTAGGCCCTCATGGCGAGAGGATTTGAGTGCAAGAGTAGGAATGTCTTGCTACAATTATACCTTGGTGAGACCACACCTGGAATATTGCATGCAGGTTTGGTCTCCTTACCTGAGGAAGAATGTTCTTGCTGTAGAGGAGTGCGGTGAATATCTGTAAACTGCCATTCTGTTTTTCCTACTGAAATGGAAAACTTCACCTTTATCCATGTTATACTGCATGTGCCATGTATTGTCCCAATCACTTAACTTGTCTAAATCACCCTGAAGCCTCAGAATGAGGAAAGCAAAAATGGAAATTACAGATAGTAAAGTAGAAAACAAAAGTGGAAGGTAGAGGAAACAAAGGAATGCAGCAAGTAGGGTTGGAGTACAAAAAAAAGTTACAATGTCATTAAGCCAAGTATAAATGCATGGAGCATTTGCGATAAAAAGACAAATTAACAGCACAAATAGTTACAAATGGCAAAGATATGATTGCAACTATGGAGACATGTCTGCAGAGCGACCAAGGCTGGGAACTGAATTGGGTGGGATGCTCTTTGGAGAGGTCAGTGTGAACTTAATGGGCTGAATGGCCTGCTTCCACTCTGTGGGGATGCCATGAATCCACATTAGCAACATTTCTGTGGTGGATGAATTCCTGTCAGCGGGCATAAGGAGATAGGTCATGAAAGGTGCTATATTAATGCAAGTTTTTCCTTCTTACCTATGAGTCATCCTAATGTTTTACTTAAAGAATTGCGGGTGCCAAAGAAGGTGGAAGTAAAGTGAAGTAAGGCCACACAAAAATCAATAAATTATAATTGGAGGTGAAGAGATTTAGGAAAAGAATTACTTAGGTGCAGGAATGAAGTGCATTAGAAAATAGGAATGATAGGAAATCTGAAGTTTATTGGATCTTGTGATGTCTGATCAATTCACATGTCTAGCACAACCCAGTGTGTCCTATTGCAAGGTGGTGAAAGAACTGGTGGCAATCCACACCATGTGGATATAACTGAAGAATTTTCGAAGAGCTGGTGATCAGCTATGATCTCATTAAATAACAGAGTGAGCTCAAGGGCTGAATGGCCTATTCCTGCACCTATTCCAGATGAAATTTACAAACATTTTCCCAGTTGTTAGATAATGGGATTATTGTACAATATTCAAATATTGGTAATATTATATTGTTAAATTAATGTTCTTAACATTGCCATTGGTTTCTGGCTTCTGTTTGGCGTAGAAATTGGGCTTCACTGTAGATAAGTTTCTGTAGTATTCCACATCTCGGTGACAAAGATTGTCAGCAGGTTTACAGTGCGGGGCGTGTTTCAGTTAGAAAGGAATATTGGATCATCTGGTTAGACCTATAGGGGCCCCAGTTTATTTTTAGAAACAGACTGCAAGACATTCACCATCTTGTGGACATTCTTGCTAAATAAATATCTGCTCCTTTGAGAAAGGCTGATTCTTTTTTTGCAAGTGTAGCAAGGAAGAATTTTAACTCCTGTGATTATTTGTTTGTGGATTACCGTAACCGTTACCTGTGGCACTGGTAACACCAATAAGCACTGTGTTCAGCCTCCGCCTGGGATCGGTCAATAATCTTTCCCAATATTCCCCCACCCCCAAACAAACACCCCCAGAAAGCGTGGGCACAGTCCCGTTTGCACCATTCACGGGACTTCCTGCAAATCGAGCTTTCTCCCTCGGCGTCAGGCTATTGATAAATTTCTGGCGTTGAGACAGGGAAACTGCACGGGACACAAGGAGCTCCATTTCTCAATGTACGTCTGCGCAAATCATTAATGGACCGCTTCACAGACTTTTCTGTGAATGAGCCGGAGCTGCTGCCAGATACAGACACGTGAGGCACGTGCTGTGCATTTTATTTTTTTTTAAAAGAAACAAAAGACAAAAGGAGAAGTAAAATCAGTTTTTTTCACAGTGGGAGACATGATGTGACATTGAAAGGAAACTTGCCACAGTGTAACCTTTAATTGGTGACCCTCCTGCCGCCAAATTTGTATGTGGGTGTGTTCTACTTTGTCCTTTTCGATAATTCATTCATATTCTTGGTGGATCCCTACAGAGGTGAGCAATGCCAGTGACGGGTTTGCAGTCACTGACTGCGTGTGCTATTTTTAGACCAGCAAAAAGGGGGAGGTCTTTCTTCAATAGGTATTTTTGGGCGAAAAAAAAAATCGATTTATTTTTGTTAAATATTCCTCTCTCGGCAGCCCGTTAGGGAAGTGGGTAGAGGGTTTTATGACTGCTCCCAGTTGCAGATGCGTGCAGCCTTTCTTTGCCCCTGAATTAACTTGATACTATTTTTGAAACTCAGTGTTTCTAAGGGAGACCTAATGACGCAATGACGTCAGTGCAGGTCAGGAACACACTGGAAGAGCCGAGCTGGTTGGTCAGGGCAGGGCTATTTGTGAAAAAAAAACCCCCTCCCCTCCCCACTCCACCCCCGAATTCCAGACACATACAGCACCACTGAGTATGGTTGTAATCTAGAAAATAGAATAGCTAACCCGGAGGTTGCTCTGAATCTGTTAGTTGTTTATTTTCAGTTGTCGTCAACATGTCAGCAGCTCGTTCTAGACAGAAATATCCCTGATTATTTATTAGTTAGCTCTCTCTCTCTCTCGAATCTGGCACCGATCACCAAATGTTCTGTCACTGTTAATTCAGAACGCAGACTCTCACGTGAAGTGCAGAGCTTTTGGCGCTTTGCGCATAGAATATGGTATCTGGTGTATTTAAAGAAATATATATAAAAGGTTGTGTAGAATTCGCATCGTCTGAACAGAACACAGCTGCAAGGTAAGACGCTTGAAACATCGGGTGTGAGTGAGTGAGTGAGTGAGTGTTTCCTTGAGTTTTTTTTTGTTTCTTCCCCACTCGAAAAGCCACACATGGCAGAGCGGTAGGTTACTAGCTTGCTGATAATGTTTGGTGCATTCACTTTCTCTGTTTTGCTATTTCTTAAAATGACATTTGTGGATAATTTGGCATCAAGCAGTTTCGGTCTTATCCTCTGATGAGTGATTATTTTCTCTGCCTGTTATTGTATATCTGTGTCGTATCTTTGCTAAAGACTTTGCAAAATATATATTGGTTCACAACTGTCTTTTGAAAATGTTTTGTTAATGCTAGGTCGACGCTTGGATCGTACCAGGGAAATGGGGTGGACATGAAGCACAAGCCAAGCTGAGGGTCCTTCAGTCAAATCCTCGACAGGATAGCAGCACAGCCATCCTGTTAGAGGTATATAAATAGTTTTGTTTTTCCAGCCGTTTGCAGCTTTAACAAGACTGCTGATTGGGCTCAATGCAAGCAGAACAGTCTCCATTGCCCGTGAATCACTGAAAGATGCCATTGCTTAACACCCCCTCATGTGTTTAAGGATACCATACTCCTGCAGGCGATACTGCCTGAATAGAGTCTGAACATAATATGTCACACATTGATGTACTTTGTAAAGCACAAACAAATATAGCAACCAAAACCTTTATGAAAACAATACAGAAAAGATAGGGCATAAAAATGGGCAGAATTTAGGATGTCTGCAAAAATCAGTTCAACACAATCTGTCATAAATTCTAGCCTAAACACGAACATCTAATGAGGCTGTTAGTGTGTTCTATTTAATTTAAAATAAACTTGCTCTAGTGTTAAATCTGCATTTAATTGATATTCTGCTATATGCCAATTGTGGGGCCAACATGCTTTTCATCAGACGGTGTCCCAAAATGCAACAAATTCCCTAGAGGTTTTGCCCTAAGCTCTGTTTATTGCCTTGACTATGGTCATCTATTGATATTGCTCTTGTGCTGTTTTCTCTATATGCCAACTTAAGTATTACTACAGCTGGCAGAACCAACCACAGTATTCCACCCAATGCTATTTAGATTGGAAAGAGCAGAAGATTACATCAATGCTTTTCAATCGGAACAAAATGTGAGGTTGGTAAATTTTGTTTTCTGCAGTCTGATGAGTGCACACATGTATAGCTATCTGCTACATTTTTCACACCCTCTCTCCATTTCTGCAAATATGTTCTATATTTATGTTGTGTATCTTTTTTTTTTCTACTTTCCGTCCAGGGATAGATCTACGCAAGAAGACCTCAACAGACTCATATCACATGTAAGGGCATCTGTAACAAAAGAATCTTGAGACGTTTTATAATTTACACTGAAGATAGGCAGCACAATATTTCAATTTAAAAATATGTTATCTCTGTCAAAAATACACACACTTATTTGAGTCTAGATTGGTGTGAAACACAATCTCTGGTATTATCTTTCAACAGACCTTTAGCCTATTAATACATATAGATAAGAGTGCAGATTCTTCTTATTTAAGAGCAACATTTGCATTTTTATAGCACTTGTAACTAGCAAAATATCCCAAAGTGCTTAAGATGTGTGTTATCAATTCATAAAAAGATAGACAGCCACAGAATGAGATACCAAATGATAAATAGTGTGTTCAAAAAGGTAAATTCTAAGGAATGACTTAAAGAAGGATAGCTCGAGGGGAGTGAATTTAGAAACAAATTCCTGAGCATGGAGTTTTAGCAACTGAATGTATGCCTATCAATATTGGAGTGATTAATATCAAGGTTGTGCAAGACGCAAGAATTTGAAGAATGTAAACATTGAAACATAGATAATTGAAGCAGGAGTGGGGCATTTGGCTCTTTGAGCCTATTCTGCCATTCAATATGATCATGACTGATCATCCAGTTTACTTTCCTGTTCCCACTTTCTCCCCATATCCTTTGATATGTTTGAAGGGTTGGATGATTAGAGGTGATTACAAAAATAGGAAGGGGCGAGGCCATGGAGAGATTTGAAAACAAAGGTGTTGATTTTTAAATTAAGTTGTTACCAGAATGAGAACCACTATAGGTCAGAAAATCATTAATAGGTAAAATAAATCCGATGCGAATTGACATATGTTTTTCCTGTCTCGAAGTTTTTGATGGACACAGATTTATGTGAGGTGGAAGATCACTTCCCAGGATGTGAATTATAATAGTCAAATCTAGAGGTAACAAAGAAATGGAGGAGGGTTCAGCAGCAGATGAGAAGAAGCAGAGTAGGAAATCAGCCGATAGAGGTGAAAGTAGGCAATCTTGATGATGTAGTGGATATGTGGTCAGACACTCCGCTCAAGCTCAAAGACGACATCAATGTTGCAAATGATCGAGCTTGTTATGTCTACTTTGTAGCAAGAAAGAATGGGCAAAGGCAAAGGGAGAAAGTTATGTTAAATTATCTCTTGATAGAACAGAATTTTGTTGAAAAGAGAGACATATTGCAAAAGACAAAAATAGAAATTGCTGGAAAAGCCGACCTGAAACGTTAACTCCGATTTCTGTCCACAGATGCTGGCAGACCTACTGAGCTTTTCCAGCAACTTCTATTCTTGTTTCTGATTTACAGCATCCACCGTTCTTCTGGTTTTTACATGTTGCCAAAACCTTTAAGCTTGCAGTCATGAGGATATCTCCAAGAGTAACAATTTTCAAACAAACACGACAATTTTGATGAACACAGCAGGCCAAGCAGCATCAGAGAAGCAGGAAGGCTAACGTTTCAGGCCTAGACCCTTCATCAGAAATGGGAGAGGGGAAGGGGGTTCTGAAATAAACGAGGAGAGAGGGGGAGGCGGATAGAAGATGGATAGAGGAGAAGATAGGTGGAGAGGAGACACAGTTCAAAGAGGCGGGGATGGAGCCAGTAGAGGTGAGTGTAGGTGGGGAG
>NC_063348.1:48161349-48184322 GCF_021869965.1 Rhincodon typus
TTCCTGCTCCTCTGATGCTGCTTGGCCCGCTGTGTTCATCCACCTCTACATCTTGTTATCGCAGTTTTCTAGTGTTTCCTTTACACCGGTTAAAGATAAACATCTAATGCAGCCTCTTGGAACTTCCGTTTACATTATAAACACTGTACTCATTGATACACGCGTGTATTTTTCAGCTCTTCCCGCCTGTTATTCCGGGTTTCCTACTGGATGAGTTCTGTAGAGTAAGAGGTTACAGGACGCTTTTCTAAGCTGTTCTCCCACACATGCTGTTTTTTTTTTTGCCATTTCGCTGCCCTTACCACGATCATCACACACTTCCTCTCTCACTTTTCTGCTCTTAGTCATATTCTGTTTGGATGAGTGGGTGGAATCTCTATTTCGATTGTGTTGTTTTGGGAAAGCGGTGTGCGCTATATTGAATAGTGCCGCCTCTGCTGACACTGCACGTGACCCAATATTCTGTCTGGGTAATGGTGCTCCGAGCAACACTGAAATGCATTATTGATATACATTGCAGAACGCATCACGTGGATACCGGCAATGTCAACAAATAGAACATAAAATAACTCTACCTTTCACCAAGAGGACATTCACTTTGCCAGCAAGCCGTCAACATCCTAACGGTGTGATGAAGATATACGGGGGATTGATGTAATGTCCCAAATACTTCTAAGTTAATTGCTTCGACATACACAAATTCGTACTGTGTGTTTAGACTTGATGAGTTCTACGACAGATGGGTGAAGATCTATCTGAATGTCAAACTTATACACGAATTTATAGAGGCGACGGATGATGCGCATTCTGTATAGGTGCAAGCCTAAGTTGAGCTCCTGTTTGTTTCTACTTATCCAGTGTCAGCAACAGCCTTGATATTGTCAGCATGCAATTAGACACAGTGAACAGGAACGTAGATAGGAGGATGATGAGATAGATGCATCGAAGAAACACAAATCTAGTCGTCAGGCACACGTACACAGAAACATAGATACGCACGAGCTAATAAAGAGGCAACAGACGATTTGCATTTACAGACAGTATCATGTTCGGTAAATAAACACATGCCGATTAACCCTATACCAACACCCACCTTTTAGAACAGACCTGCCACGTTTGCAAGGCACCAAGTGTGCGCCAAAGTTCATCAGTCAGTATCTGTGGGTTCGGTTGCCGAGGGTGCTGTGTTTACAAGGCGATGGTGCAGACTAAAAATAAAGCACGTGCAATAAAACTGGTATCCCCTCCAACTCAGAGCGTCGCTTTCCAAAGACACACAAAAAAGGTAGCTGTCCCCAGTGTTTGGCTTACTCCATGGCGAGATTGCGAGTCTCGCCTAGGATTCTGAGTGAATTAACTAATTCGGAGTGGCGATGTAATTTTTCCACAGCATGGCTTCAAAGTCGTGACTGTGAAGTGAGTAATCTGCGCGGATGCGTCATGGGTCCAGTCACAGTTCACTCGCAACTGAGGAAAATCGTGACTTACTCGCTACATCCCCAAATGAAAGACTCCCAATCAGAACTTTGCAAACAGGACTGCTGTGCAACCGGGCGATCCGCTCGCGTTTTCTTTTATTATCCTCCATAGAACCAGAAGATTGGTCCTAGAATACCTAATTACCAAGATCGTGACCCTCCCACACAATATACTAACTTATATACTTTCTGTGGGTGAGAGGAATTTTAGTTTACAATTGTTGCTGAACGTGCGAAATCCAGGAGTGAAAGCGGAAGACAGAGGTAAGTCATATCAAGACTTTTCAAAACAATTGCCCTTTGTGCTCATTATCGTTTGAGGTCCAAATGTTAGTGGCTCACAGTCCACAGTCATATTATCATAATAATCTCGAGAGTGGTAATTTACTGCGAAGATCTATTTGTATTGATTTGTTGTTAATATTCCTGTGGTAGCTCTGATGGATACACCTTGCACTGTTTATTATTTTTACAAGCCTCCTAAAGCGTTTTGGCGCTACACATGCTACCATTTTATTTGCTAAAGAAACAAATTATTAACACACCGTTACCCTATGATGAAGTGAAAGGACAGCGTCCCGCAGCAAAGAGTCGCTGAGAATTCTTGCAAACTTCACCTTGCTCTCCTGGTTATGACCATTCCTGCAGAAGATGCACAGTTCCAGCAGGGGAACAAAAGGCTGTTCCTTGACGGATCATGACAGGAAGCTGCGAGAGCTCTCTCTGTACAAACAGTGACATCAGGCAGTTCTTTTTTGGTTGCACCCTGTTCCCAACCCTTCCCCAGATGCTGCTGTGTGTGGGGATTTGGGTGGCTGGGGGAGGCAGAATGTGGTGGACATGAATGCGAGCCAGACAGATGCATTGGTTCTGGGGAAGGCGGGCTCCCTCGCCAGGAGCTGTGAAGGGGCTTGTTTTTGGAGGCGGGGGGCTGCAAACGTGATTCGAGTTTGGCCTAGAGACCTGTTTAATTGAGAATATGTGTATCTCTGTCCATGTCTCTGGCTACGTGTGTATGTGTCTGTCTATATGCCTGTCTGGTCTGTATATGTCTGCCTATGAGTCTCTTTGTGTGTGTGTGTCTATATGTGTGCCTGTGTCTATGTGTGTGTTTCTGTTTGTGTCTGTGTGCCTGTTGAATGTGTCTGATTATGTGCCTGTGTGTCTCTCTCTTTGTGTGCCTGTATCTATGTCTGTGTGTGTGTGTGTGTGTGTCTGCCTATGTGTCTCTTTGTGTGTGTCTGTGTCTATGTATCTGTGTGTGTGTGTGTGTGTGTTTTGAAAGGGGGGCCCCTGAAATGAGCTCTTTCGGGATTGGACGGTGACGATTCGATGGACACCAATAAGCTTGCGCGCCGGTCTCTATTTATTTACTGGTCGGGGCAGCGTTGCCTCCTTTACGCAGCGACACCAAGTCTGCAGCACAGACTACACTTGGAAACAGATCGTGAGGATTCAAGTCCGTCTCTCCATCACTCTCTCCAGAAACACCTTTTTCTCGCTTTCTCTGTCTCTCTCTCTTCCTCCGGTTCTCTACCTACCCTTCCTCCCTTTCTCTCTCTATCTGTTCCAAACACCAGGAGCCTGTTCCTGCCCCAGCACTGAGCGCAGTGGATGAGTGGAAGCAATGCTTCAGAGAAGATTTGTCGGAGGGAGGGGGTGGGTGTGGGGAAGGGGGAAACCTGGATCTTTTCAGTGAGGCGATGGATGGATGAGGGGGAGCTCCAGGCGCGTCGTGGAAGGAGGGAGGAGAATGGAAGGGGGGGGGTGGTTGGGGAGGGTGGGAGGCAGGACCTGTGTTGAGCGCCAAGGAACGGCTCCATCTGAAGATCGAGAGGACCATCTACAAAAAGCCCAAGATCTTCGTTCGCCTGCTCGACACCCTGGAGCCTTGATCTTGTTACTGTGTCGGCAGTTTGCCTCTCAACACGCCCCCTCCCAGCTGATTTTTGTTTTGTCTTCCTCGAATCTTTTTGCGGTCTGGGCTTGCTGTATGTGACTGTGTAACCGGGAAGCCCTTACCCCAAAAAGCATTTGCGGAGGACGCATTCATCGAGAGAGAGAGAGAGAAAGAGAGACGCTGCTGGAACTGAGGATGACCGCCGTACACTGGGAACGGGAGCGGCTTGAATCCGGCTCCTTATGGATCAACCGGCAGCCTCCTTACCCAGCTCCAGCGGGAAACCATTGCAAATAGCAACCCCCACCCCCCCCTTTTCCTCTCCAAATCCTCCCTGACTCCCAACCACAGCCCCGCTTCACCAACTTCTCACTAACTACCTCCTCCAGGCCTCACTCAACATGCACAACCCCGCTTTCCAAAATACAAACTTTCCTAATTTCAACACTCCCTTCAGTCACTGGGTCTTCCACAATAAATGAGAACACATTTCTTCATTTTCAAGGTGGGGTGAGGGAAGAAGCAAAAAAAAAGTTCATGCAAACAACATCAATTCTGCTTCACAGCACCAATAAATACTTTGCGTTCAGCGTGTGTCAACTACGAATGAAAAGCCGACAAAATGGCTGTGTGAAGCTTAAGAGTTGCGTCCTTTACTGTCAGCACTGCACGATAATTCAAGTTTCTTTATTTTTGAATCCTTTCTTTTTAGTCTTTTTTTTAAAAATGGAGGAATGCAAAATAGAGTAATGCGAGAAAGGGCCCAAACTTTCTCAATAAATAGACGAAGGAAAGCGTCCCAGTAAACGTGGATACAGAGGCAGCGTGCGCGGCTATGTCTATAACTCTCGATCATATTCTAGCCGTATTTCTTCTTAAAACTCCTCTGTAACTGTTACAGTGACGCGTTTCCCAGTTTCATTCTGCCTCAGTAGAGATAAAGGGACAAAATTAAAATATATTGAAACACGGTCCAGGTAAAGCAGGAGCAGAAGGATGCCTATTTTCAATTCACAGCTCGCTTCGAGGGCAGCAACAGCGAGAAATCGTTCGCGTTTTTACCAGCAGTGCTATCTTAAAAGATCTATGTGTGTATGTGTGTGTGTGTGCGTGCATATTGTACACGCTTTGGCGGAGAAAACTTTCTTCCCGGTGGCGTTTCATTTTAAATACTTGGAGAAGTCGAATTAGGAAGTTAAACAAGTGAGGCCATTGACCAATTGTTTCCTTTTCGCTCAAAGGAGATAAAATAATGTACAAGGAAAAGCAGATGTACCTATTAGCGGGCTAAATAACCAGATGTGTTTTATTGCTGAAAATTAGCATTGAGTGCAGTGCTGAGATGTACCTGTTTCTGAAGTTCAGTAGTATTACTTGTAAGAGATATAGACGTTGCCAGGCCTTCAACTGAATATCAAGGGAACTGTATACGAAGGATCTAAAACAAAAAGAGTTTGGATGCAAGAACTGAAGGAAAATGTTGCACCCTTGATTAGTTCCAAAATCCAACAGAAGGTGTATAATGAGGATTATTGGTAAAACTGACATGGGAATAAATTACCAGATTTAGCAACAAACTTTATTTCAAATTGAATTGTGGCAAGTAAACATCTTTAAGATCATTCATTGTCCTCGTTATTCTTGCGGCAAATCATTGCTTTTTCTAAGACCTTTCATCTTTACCACAATAAAAAGTTAACCATTGTAGATTCTGAATCCTTATATTAACATCACCAAGGCCCATAACTATGTGCACAAGAGCTGCGATTGCTCTTAAAATAAACCTTTACTTTCAAAATAAAGCTTTCTCTTTACAGTTTAGAGAGATTGGTTCCTAAATAAGACCATTTGATGAAGACCACATTAATAAAATAATCGAAATAATGCAGGAAGCAAGCTTAATATGACGTAAAATGCTTTGTTCCCGGTACCTACATTGTATCCATATCTGCAGTGAACTTATCAACATTTATTTATTTAGTCTTATGATTTGAGTGTTTCTGGCTAGACCATGATTTTGTTACTACCTCTGAGTGGCACTTTCTTGAACTGTTGTCTATGTAATATGGTAAACCAAATGATTTAAATTTACCACAGCAAACACAAAGATGTGTTTCCCAGAAAATATAGTGAAAATTTACCTATGCATTGTCAATACGAACATCTTCATTATTTGACAAGAGATTATGTGCCAGTCATGATTGGACATTGAGTTTTGCATTGGTATAGCACTTTTTTAAACCATCTTGTGACATCCCAAAAGGGGTAACAACTAATGAAGTAATATTGACGTTTGGGCATTGTAGCAGTGTAGGAATTGCATAAATATTCAAATAATCTCAAGCATATGTAAGCATGTATATAGTCTATTATGTTGTATGTATCAATTGTTTACAAGACATCACCCATAATCATCTAAAGAAAGACATTTAGCATTTATTTGAATACCGACAACCTTTATAGCCCTGTTCCGATGTGCTTGCTGACCTGCATTGGTGCCTATTTTGAAATTTTTATCCTCGCTTTCAAATGCATACATGGCTTTCCTCGCTATTTTTGCAATCTTATCCAGTCCCACAACCCTCCACCATCCCTAATTCTGGCCTCTCATGCACTCCCAATTATAATTGCTCCACCAATGGTAGCCATGTCTTCACTTGTCTGGGCCTGATTCCCTCCCTACACCTCTCTGCCTCCCTACTTCATTCTCCTTTTTTAACAGTCCTTAAAACATATGTCTTTGTCCAAGCTTTTGATCATTTGACCTAATGTCTCATTTTGTGACTTGCTGTCTTTGTTTATAAGCCGCCCGTAAAGTGTCTTGGGATGTTTCATGCATTAAAAAGGAACTACATTAAAAGTACATTAATTGAGGTATGTGAGATGTTAAAGACGACTGACAAAGCAGGCATAGGAAGGATAATTCCTCATATGGGGCAATCTGGAACAAGAAGTCATGCTTTTAGGATAAGAGGCAGCAGATTTAAAACAGATGAGGAGAATTTATTTCTCTCAGATAGTCGTGAGTCTGTCAAATTCACTACCCGAAAGTGTGGTAGATAGTACGACATTGGGTAAATTTAAGGAGGAAATAGATTTTTAATTTAGTTTTAATTTTAATGGGTTGAAGTGTTATGGAGAAAGTGCAGAAAAGTAGAGTTGAGGCTGAGATGAGGTCAGCCATGACCATATTAAATGGCAGAGCGGGCTTGGCTGAACTGCCTACTCCTGCTCCTAGCTCTTATGTTCTGAGAGGCACTCTATAAATACAGCTTTGTGAGGTGGTGGCACAGTGGTTTTGTCAGTGGACTAGTAATCCAGAGATACAAGCTATTGCTCTTGGGACAGAGGATTGAATCCCACCACGGCAAATGGTGAAATTTAAAACAATGAATATCTGGAATTAAGAGCTAGTGGAATGGTAACCATGTAACCATTGTCAGTTGTTGGAAAAATTCATCTGGTTCATTAATTTTTTTTATTCATTCACAGGATGAGTGTGTTGCTGGCTAGGCCAGCACTTGTTGCTCATCCCTAATTGCCCAGCGACAGCAGTTAAGAGTCTAGTACACGGCTTTGAGTTTCTCCATAACCCTTCAACATATTACTAATTAAAAATCTATCACCTCCCTAAATTTACTCAATGTCCCGGTATCCAACGCACCGTGGGGTAGTGAATTCCACAGATTCACGTCCATTTGAGAGAAGTAATGTCTCCTCATCTTTGTTTTAAATCTGCTGCCCCTTGTCCTAAAACATGATCTCTTGTTCCAGATTTCCCCATATGAGGAATTATCCTTTCTATGTCGTGTTTATCACATAGTCACATGTAGGCCAGACTAGGTAAGGATGGCAGTTTTCTTCCCTAAAGGACCTTAAAGAACCTGATGGGTTTTTTTCTGTCAATTGACAATGGATTTGTGGTCATCATTAGACTTTAACTCCACAATTTTAATGAATTCTGCCATTTTCCATAGTGGGATTTGAACCCAGGTTCCCAGAACATTACCTGGGTCTCTGGATTAACAGTCCAGCAATAATGCAACTGGACTGTCACTTCCCTTTTTCAGGAAGAAAGCCTGTTGTCCTTATTTGGCCTTTCTGCTCATGATAAGAACTAGAGAGCATAGATTTAAAATGATGTGCAAAAGAAGCAAAGATGATGTGAGCAAAAATTTTTTCACTTAGTGAATAGATGTCCGGAAATGTGGCGGAGGCAGGTTCAATTGAGGCATTCAAGAAGGCCTTGGATGATGATTTAAATAAAAATAATGTTAAGGGATATGGAGATAAAGCAGGAGATTGACATTAGATAATGATGCTCATTTGAAAAGTCAGTGTAGGTATGATACACAATATGGCCTCCTTCTGCACCACAGTGATTCTGTGATTCTGCAAGAATGACAGTCCCGGACCACAGCGATGTGCGTGACTCTTAACTGCCCTCTGAAATGGCACTAACAAGCCAGTCAGTTTAAGGGTCAGTTAGGGATAGGCATTAAATGCAGGCCCAGCCAGCAATGCCCACATCCCATTTATTATTGGAAATAAAATCCAACTTGTTTTAAAACAAATGCAACAGCATCATGCAACATTTGTCGCAAATGTTGTGTTATAGCTAATCATTTGTATATTTATGTTTATTGAGGTAATATTTGTAAATAATAAATTTGAGACTGTTTTTTGATCTTCATAGGTTTAAGTAAAATATATTTTATGATAACAGATCACAGTTATGAAACATTAACTCACTTTTTCTCTTATAGGTGCAGTCTGACATGCTGAGTATTTTCAGAATTTTCTGTTTTCCTTTCAGATTTTCAAGATCCAGCAGTATTTAGATTGTGCTAAAGGATATAATGCTGCATTTTCATTGATGTTACAGTTCCATGATTTTTGAACTTCTAAACGTTAAAGCCCACTATATGTAACATTTAACTTTCACTTTCTTTCCTATGAGGATGGGCTCATATTTTCAGAAATGGAATGGCACGGCTGCCATGGGATATAATATCTGGTTCTGGTCAGGTCAGCCTTCAGTATATTGAAACAGTTGCTGTTGCCACATTCCCAATTCTGTTTCCTGCACTGTCCAAAAATCCTTAGATTTTAGATTCAAAATGCTTGAAATTACGCAGGAATGACAATATGTCCAACATTCTTTCTAAATTGGGCTCAGTTTTCTACACCATACAAGTGATCTCTTCATGGTCCAATTTTATTTTTTAACTGTATACATTATATATCAAATTTTGCAGTTTTTAAAAATCCAGACCGAATGTTAAGTTTCTTTGATTGAGCTTTTTGAGGAGGTGACAAGAATAATTGATGAGAGAAAGGCAGTGGATGTTATCTGCATGGACTTCAGTAAGGCATTCGATATGGTACCTCATGGCAGGTTGGTACAGAAGGTACAGTCTCATGGAATCTGGGGTGAGCTGGCTAGATGGATACAAAACTATAAGATAGAGAGTAGCATCGGAAGGGTGCTTTTCAGAATGGAGATCAGTAACTGGTGGTTTTCTTTGAGGATCAGTGCTGGGACCTTTGTTGTTTGTAATATGTATAAATGGCCTGGAGGAAAATATAGGTGGTCTGATTAGTAAGCTTATGGATGGCACCAAAATTAGCAGAGTTGCAGGTAGTGAGGAGGACTGTCAAATGATACAGCAGGTTATAGATAGATTGCAGATTTGGGCAGAGAAATGGCAGACAGAGCTTAATCTGGACAAATGTGACGTGATGCATTTCGGAAGATCAAATTCAGATGCAAATTATACTATAAATGAGAGAACCCTTAGGAGCATTGACATACAGAGGAATCTGGGCATACAGGTTCACAGATCCCTGAAAGCGGCAACAAAGATGGATAAGATGGTCAAGAAGGCATACAGTATGCTTGCCTTCATTGGCCAGGGCAATGAATATAAAAGTTGGCAAGTTATGTTACAGCTGTGCAAAACTTTAGTTAAGCCATATTTGGAGTATTGCATGCAGTTCTGGTCACCATACTAACAGAAGGATGTGGATACTTTGTAGAGGGTGCAGGGAAGGTTTACCGACATGTTGCCAGGGCTGGAGAAGTTTAGTTTTGAGGTGGGGTTGGATAAATTGGGATTGTTTTCACTGGTTATTCAGAGGCTGAGAGGCAATCTGTTAGAGATCTACAAAACTATGTGAGGCATAGGGAGGGTGGATAGTCAGAGGACTTTTTTCCAGGGTAGAGAGAGGGCACAGGTTCAAGGTGAGAAAAGGAAAGCTTAGGAAAGCAATGTATGGAAAATTTTTCACACAGTGGGTGGTGGGTGCCTGGAACCCACTGCCAGTGGAGGTAATAGAACCTGGCACGGTAGCAATATTTAAGGCATACCTTGGTAGACACATGAACGGGAGGTGAATAGAGGGATAGGAACTACACATGGGCAATAAGTAGCGGGTCTAAATAAGAATTAGGAATCAGCACAGGCTTGGTGGGCTGAATGGCTGTTCCTGTGCTGTATTTTATTGTATTATAAAATTTATGAAACTAATGCAGTACCTATCAGTCTTTTGTCTTTAGCAATTCTTAATATTCAAGCTGACATTATTTATAGTTAGTGTTGACTAACTCTGAATGTTAGTGAAGTGGCCAGATATTATTCCAGTTTTCGAAAGATACATGCTCACATGAATGAATATTGGATAAACATAACATACATTGGATAATCATATTTCTGAGCAATGACCAGTCTAACCAGTACTGTATTTAATTATTAAGATCTAAAGGATATGATATTTACCACTATTCATTCATGTCATAGTCCTGTAAACAATAACTTTCTATCCTAGTATTATCTCTGCATGCACCACAGGCTACCTTGGTAATACTCCATTTTGTTATTTTCCCTAATCTACACAATGGTGTACACATATTTACAAAGTTAGCATATCTGGAAGCTAATTCAAGGTGTAAACATTGTGTGTTGTATTTAAACAATAATATTGGAGAAAGCTCTACCCAGCTGAAATGTAACAGTTAATGCAATCTTATTTTCTAAACTGGATTGATCAAACTGTATAAACTACTTGCATGCAATAAAATAGATAGTATGACTTATCATTGTCAGAAGCTTTATTTATGTTAATATGCTGTAGAATTTCCTAAATTATTTCTTCTTCCCCATTTTATCCAACAGTATTTGAAGCAATATCTATTATATTATATGCATATTATTACAATAAGATAGGAATAGAATTTTGAGGACCTAAATATGCAAAGATAATGGCAGAATGATAGTCTTAATTTAAGTTGAATTCATAAAGTAGTTTTTTTTTAGTACAAATGACTTACACTTCTTCAACTGGATAGTTCAAGTGATCAAGCAAATGTAGTGAGTGCATTAATACATTGCATTTTAGAACCACCTGATGAGACCTATAAAATGTCAAGGATCATAGTACAGTATTTGAGTGGAAAATTAGTTCAAAACTGTAGCAAATCGCTAATTCCTAAATCAACCGGAATTATGCAGTTTAGCATATTTTGTCAAAACTATGATACACACCTGCACAAAAGGTAATGGAGTAACTGTGATAGTAAAGATCTGATTGACTCCCTGTGCAAAGGTAATAATAAAAATAAAATAACATGAACAATTAAAACCATTTTCTCATTTAGGCTACGAAGGGCTTACATTTGGAGTTTGTTGTTAATTTCACCAGAATAGGCACATCCTGAAGATAAATGTATCACCTTTTCTTGTTAGGTTATGCATGTTAAAATCTTCTATTTTAAATAAATCTATCAGAGAGTTTGTATTTTGCAACAAAACATCTCAAAACTGATTACATATTTTTGAAAATAATTCTGTTAAGTTTTTATGTAGTATAGTTTATCTTGAACATTTGCTTTACTTTTCTGTTAACTAATAAATCTTCCTTTTTTCCATGCAGGACATTTATTTTTATCTAGCCATCTTCGATAGTTTCTTCAGATATCTCATATTATGACTTACATTAACTTATAGAAGAAAGGTACTTACCTGTGCATGATATTTGTGACAACTTTAAAAGCAGAACATTGCTGGAAAGTTCAGGTAAGGTCAACTTCTAAAAAGAACATGGTGTTTATGTGTTAAAATATAGCTATTTCTCACATAGTAAACAAAACAGAAACTAATTGGCACATTACTGCCCTTGAATAAAATGAAGAACATTCCCCAATTAGCAAACTGATATCTAAATTGAAATCAAATATATTTTCTCAGATGAACAACAATTAAATGCTAATTTTCACAGGACAGGAGCCTTGTTTTGCTTGCAAACTTTAGATGTTTGTATGAAATGAAGTAATTAGGATCAGGAAGATATTATAACACCTTGCTTAGAGTTGAGAAAAGTAGGACATATTTTAAAGTAGAGTTTGCTACAACTCTACACCCACGATTGTTTTATGTTGTGAAAGGTGTTGATATATGAATAATCCCAAGACATAAATATTAACAATATATATGATAGACATAATTGAAATTCATTTTCTAAGATCAATTTGAATTTTTGAGGTATCTCAAGGAGTTAGAATATATTGACTGATATTTTTTCCCATTCAAATAATTCGTGTAAATAAACTTTTTAAGAACCAATAAATGTAATGTTCTGCATTACATTTGTTTTGCACATTTGTACATTAGACAAGTTAGCTATTCTGTGCAGGAGTATGATTATTTCCAAAGTAAATAATTAGTAATAAAATAATTTGTGTCAATGTATTAAAAATGATACAACTCAACTTCTATTTACAATGAATACTCTGCTCTATTATGAATTAAATAAATGCATTATTTAGCTAGAAATTAGTAATTTATTAAATACTTAATCCAGTAATGTTAAATTTGACCACAACACAAACCAGGGAAAGAAAGAATGGTAAATTCACCTGCATTTTACAAAGTCCTGGTTCAAAGGCAATATATTCAAGCCATAAGTCTAACAAACTACTTTGAATTAGAGAATGTTGGCTACTACCAAACATTGTGCTAGATAAAGAAGAAAACATCAAATTATGATAAAATGATAGATAATAAATGGCTACATTTTGCAACATCAGTGCTAGTCGTGAGGGGAACAGGAGGAAAAATTAAAGGTGAAACTAAAGCAGAGAGAATATAGGCTAGAATTCAGCCATATCACCAAATTGCATGTTTAAATTATATGATTTGAAAAGTCAAAGGAAGTATTAGTTAAGTAATATGTGGGGCCATGCCCAGCAAAATTTGGTAGTAGTTTGAAGTTACTGTTTAGGTATTTATGACATTATTTTAAAAAGTTCTACAGTGTAATTCTCCTGATAGGCATCTTATATTTTGTTCAGAAATGATGTAATAATTAAGTCTCTGTCAATTATTGGTCTAGAATGCAAAACGGAGGATTGGTCAAAGACAATTCATATAAAGTAGATAAAGCGGCTTTATTATATCTAATAATTGATCAGCCCAAACCTGCCCCGATTGTATGTTCAACCAAACCTGAAAAGCAAATGCATTCATTTTTGGACTACAAGTTCTTCAGAAACATGTCGCTCCAAATTAGTTCTTCTATGGTGTCAAGTAATCACGAAGCAATTATGAACATCATGTTTGAGAGAGTAAAGATACTTGCCGTCCAGCTGTAAAAATATACAAATTGTAGATATTGTTTTTTGAGAAGTA
Organism: Rhincodon typus; assembly: GCF_021869965.1. Taxonomy (NCBI): domain Eukaryota; kingdom Metazoa; phylum Chordata; class Chondrichthyes; order Orectolobiformes; family Rhincodontidae; genus Rhincodon; species Rhincodon typus. The sequence goes on from NC_063348.1 coordinate 48,174,414, forward strand.
CTTTTTGTTTACATCACAATCTGGTAAATTGCAATCACATTCTTTCAGGGTTAGGATATTTAGAGAGCATCCAGAGTATATCAAAAATGATACAACTTATATTCTGCTGACAATAAAGGCTGTGCTCTCTTCTGGAATAAATAAACTAATTTGTTAAATGATTAATTCAGCAATGTTACTTTTTGGTCACAATACAAACCAGGGTCAGGAAAGACTACTGGACAGTATATTACATTTTATATGATCCTGGTTCTAAGACAATAATTTCTAACCATGTGGCCAGAAAATTGCTTGGAATTAAAAAAAGTCAGCCACGATCAAATATCATGCTAATTGAAAGAAGAAAATAACTTGAATCTGTCTGTCTGTCTATCTATCTATCCATCCATCTATTGACTTGTTTATCTTTGTTTGGTGCTGCTTAAGATGGTTTTGATTCATAAATCTAACATTTCTGAGCACAACATGCACTTTTTAACACAACATGACATAATTTCCTTTCTAAATCTCTTTTGATAAATTTTCAGTGAATGCCAATCCTACATTATTTATCTTAACCTTTTGCCATCATTAAACTACATTCTTTTCTTCAATACCCATTGTATAATTAACATTTTTGGCTGACAATGACATCAGATGAAGTATTCTCATATTTCTTGAAAAATAAATATTGCAAAAGTAAACATATGATGCAAAATACCTTAATATCCCACACAATGTCATGATAATACTTAACTGAATGATATAAAGAATCAAGAAATAAGCTGCACACCTTCAACTTGATTTTTGCATTTATTTGTTTCAACAAACCACATTACATATCTATGAATATGACTTTTTTTTTGGTGTTAACCACACCGTGAAGGTCAATTCTGTACAAATTACTCTTTAGATAAAGTTACTTTAAAATTAATGCATAAACAAAGTGTCAGCTTCAATAAATGTAACAGGAACTCCTCAAATCTAATTAAATATTCTAACATTGCAAAAAGAATCATTTAAAATACCTGTAGACAGGTGACAATAGGACAGATGTGTATTATAAGTGTTGCAATGTATATATTGCAGTGTTACTGTGTAAATTATTGTATTTAAAATAATGTTTAATCAGTAATTAATCTTAAACATGATATTGCTAACCTTTGTAATTGATGAGACGGCAACAACATCATATAGCTTGTTAATAAACTATGCAGATCAGGAAGATCCCACCTATATATTTGTGTCCATTTCTGAGTTAGCTGACCTTACAAAAGACTTAAAGCTCAGATTGTCTCTAGTATCCTTGAAGTAGGGATGTGAATATTCAAATGAGGGCCCTGCTGTTGATCATTGTCCATGGACCCCCCAAAATAATATTGTAAGTTTACAATGACAAAGTTTAATACAGGATATACCTGTAATGTCCCTTCTCATGGTCAAATGATCTCCTGATGTTCACTGTCTTGAATCATGTATGGAGAATGACCCTTTGAAGGGGTTCTGAAAGGCTGGTAATATCCAACAAATGATACTTTTAAAAAAGACCATTTAAAGAGACTAGATGAGAAGTTAGGATAAAATTGGAAAAGAAAATATAGAAATTTCCTCCTTTCTTTGCCCTTTGAGTTTTATAAGTATGCAAATTATCATGAACGTCTTTATAAACAAAGAGATTTGAGCCTGGTACTACCAACCATCTTAAAAATTAATTTAAGAACAGATATTGTTAAAATGGCTTGTAATCCACGTGAGCCATGCACTTAATCTATCTTACCCTTTTGCATTATTTTTTCTCAAAATATAGATTTTTAAAAAATAACAAACATATGAAAGATTTCAAAAGATGGGATGAAAATATCACATATCATACTTAGCTCTAAGATAGGAAAACAGAGTTTGACTTACACATTAAAAGCATTTTTTTGTAAACTATTTTAATCAATTATTTGGCTAAACAAATGATCAGTATTTGTTTGTCCTCTTTATTAACTGATAAAAGCAAACAATTACGACTTCATAGGAATCTGTCAAATGTTTGGATATCCTCTTCATTTATTAGCAAATTTAATACCCAATATTCATCTCCAGTAATAAAGATACTTTAATCTTGGTCTTATATACAGTATAAAAAACCCATACATGATATAATTTGTAAGCGTGTAATTTATGTGTAACATAATAATGTCTACTTCCTAAAATGAGATATGAATTTTGACCCACTACATAAGTATTATGTTAAAGTGAAATTATTTTCTATTTAGCAGCAACAGAAAAAATGCACTTTCTTTTACCTCTCTCTTTATATAAACAGCTCAGATTTTTAAAAACCAATTTCAGCTGTTTATTTTCCTTTGTACATGTGGATAGCTTTTTCCTACTCCTGGCTAGATTTCATACTCTAAAAAATACACATTCATAAATGAAAACAGTATGTGTCCTCTAATAGAAAGACGTTTCTCTTTTATTGAACAAGGATTACAATGTTAAATTAGAATTTAAGTAACATTGCAGATTAAAGCAAAAGATTCTGTAGACAATTGATTCTATTTGAGCTGAGCATTTAACTCAAACTGTAGATAAATATATTTGGTTCTAAATACTGAAATAGTGACAGTAAAAAGCTATCAGCTTTAAATGAGAATTTGATTATTTATTCTACTGTAGCTTAAGGTTAAAATATGTTTAAACCTAATGGTTTATTGGGTTTGTAAAACAATAGTGGGAGTTACAACTATTTGAATAATGCTAAAATATTTGCTGTGATCAAACGGTAAATGAACTGCGTAATTTTGCAAATCTGGTGATTGTAAATGTTTAACAAAAAAGGCCTCACAGTAAAAGAAAGTACGAGAATTTAGAAAATGCAGGTAAATTATGGGTTTTGAGGTATACTCAACTGCCTGTATTCAAAAAATGGAAATCTGCATTTATTACTTTCAATTGCAAATAGAATACTAGAAGAGAATAAATACAATATTTATTAATGAAGTTGAGGTATGAAGCAATAATTAGCTACATTTTTCATTTATATTTCTTGTGTGATCCACCATGAGATATCAGAAACAGTTATTTCTGTTTTTGTTAGATTGTGTTATGTTATTTGGAGAAAATGGAAAGAGACAGATTGAAAAACAAACTAGACATTTGATATAAAAGAGAGTACGTATACGACAATGTCTGAGGTAAATTTTGGCAGGTATTTTCCTAAAACTGGAATATATTTTTATGTATTTGTGGTTAACAGAAACATGTTGAAATATTTTATTTTAAAAATAAACAAATGTAATTGGACTGTTTGGCAATAGTTACCTTAAATTATTACTGCGAATTTTACACATGCAGGTTTTGATAAACAATACAGAACCATAACAGATGCAGTAAAATTTGATACTGTTGTGAATGTTACATTCCACATTGTTTAAAATATTTAAAAAGGGCAGAATATGTCTTTGAGTCTATTTTCATTCAAAAGAATATGAACAATATTCTTGTCAAAAATCAAATCTATAAACATTTTCGTTAATAAGTTAATCAAATATACAGAATCAGTTTACTGTACACATACAGCATTGCACTATATTAATTGGAAATTAAGAAAAGTGCTCAATTTGTTATTTTTTTAATTGTATAAAATATCTATATTTGATAAATTCTTGCCAATATTACTCTTTTGATAATGTTAGTGAAAAATAGATGGTATGCCGCTCATCCTGCATTTGATTAAATGCTGTGTATTAGTTGTTCTCAAAGTGCATAGATATTAAAAGTTGGGCAAATTTGTATAAAGCAGGATAATCTTGATCAATTAAATGTACATTTCTTTGTTACTTTAATCTTCATTTGTTAAATATAATGTAAACAAAAACTGGGTAGCTCAAAACTAATGAAAGTAAAAAAGCTCAGGCAGCATTTGGTTTCTATTTTGATCGTTTCACAGCATTGTTTGTGGCAGTTCTGTTATTCTAATACTTAGTGAAAGAAATATAATTTACATAGAAACAAATAAAATTGCAAACGAACTATTTGAGTTTCTGTTGAATTAGAAAGATGATGAAATGCAAAAATGGAGATATATTTTCTGTAATGTTTTGCAATACCGTGAAATGCACTAGAATATAAGATATAACAAATGATATCAGAAAATAGGCTTCAAGGTATATTATAAATAATAATTTACTGTTTTAGAGCACATTATTTATGTCTCAACAAGTGCCCGTATTACAAAAAGCAGACAGGCGTTTTACCATTAAAAAATAACATATTTCACACATTACTTTTCTTTTGTTTTAGGTAGAATGTAGTAAGAGCAGTGTATTGTTTGTTGTAAAAGATTACATTTTAAATTTAGAGTGAAACTTTTTAAAATACTTGTAGTAACAGATAGTTGTAAATATTAGTTTAAAATTATACTCTACACTTTCCAGACGATAAAATGTACATCATAAATCCAACAATAAACTTTCTAATTAAATAATATTATTAAAACTGTCTAAAATTACTGTTGCAATGCAATGTTTTTAAAGGGTGTTTGCTTGAATACGAAGGACAGATTGTTGGACAAAATGACATTTATTGTGAAACGAAAATTGTTGACAAAAAATAATTTCTGACATGACCCCACATTTTTGGCCCAATTCTTTTGTGTATATTTTAGATATTTTTAGTAAATGTAGCACATGTTGTGATTAAAACTATCACTTCCGCGTTTCTGGGCTAGTGAAGTTTCGCGAGAGGATTGTTGGAGGAGTGTCTGTTGCTGTTTTCCTGGGATTGTGGGACTTGTAGTTTCAAGGAGCCGCGTGGTCACGGTGACAAACGTGGGGGAAACGGCAAATCCCAGGATGCATCGGCGGAGGCGGTGTAAACGCGATATCATGGGCGGATCGATTCGCCTTCCAACCAATAGGATGCGTGGAGTAAATTAGCCAATGGGAGCATGCCGGAAGTTGGGCGCGTGTTTCCGGCTGGTGTCAGGAACTGCTCTTTGAGATGATGGTTTCGCCGGTGTCGCTCGGATCGCTGCCAGCTGCTCAGGTCTTTTACTGGCTCGGTGTGGCCACCGTGACCTGGCTGTCACTGAAGGCCATCTATAGGCTGCTGAGTGGGGCGCAGGTCTTCGTGTTTGGAACAGGAATCAGGCTGCGAGAGTACGGCCGCTGGGCAGGTGAGTGAAGCTGAGGGAGACCGTGGAGGTTCGAGGTGGAGGAGGTTGGAGGTGGTGGTGCTCAGGCCGTGGGAGTGGGAGAGGGGAAAAGTAGGGGGGAGGTGTCAGGCTCGGGGTGAGGGAGACGGTGGGGTCGGGCTGGGGTAGGTAATTTGCATCAGGCTGGGCTGGGAAGGAGAGAGGATATTAGGCTGAGGGAGGAGTTAGGATAGGGATGAAAAGGGGAATTTGGGTAGGCTCAAATATTTGGGGTATGTGCAGTTAGAAGATCAGATCAGACCAGACCAGACCAGACCTGGGAGTATGTGTATGGAGGCCAGGCTGCAATGGAAGTGGGGGGGTGGGGGGGGGGGGGGGGTGGTTGGGGAAGGGAGGGTGTGGTAACAATGTTTGGTTGGTTTGCAAGTGGGGTGGTTAAACTGATGTTTTTGGGGTGGGTAGTGAGAATGGAGGGAGCTGATCGACAGGCTCCTGCCTCAGAACCCTTGTGAAGTGGTGTATTGTGCCTGGGGGTTCCTACAGCTGTTATCTGGCTGGTGAACTGCAGCCCAGTTGGGGCATCTCAACCCTAGAATTTATCCAAACCACTTACTGAAGTGCAGCTGCCCCAGCCACCAGCTTACTGTTCAGTAATTTCATTCCATGTTCATTCTTTCCCTGGTGACTTCATAAATCTCCACGGTTCCCATGTTATCTGAAAGTGGTGAACTATCAATGCAACTTGATGTCAGACTTTTTGGGGTGAATGTAGAATTGGGCAGATGTCACTTGCAGGTTGTTGCTAGCTTGGATTTTTAGTTTAGTAAGAAACAGCCAGTGTGAATTTTTAAAAGACTAATTTTGTCTGATTCTGTTCTTTAAGGTACCAGAAGGTAAATGATTTTTAGTGCAATAGGTGTAGTGCATAACTTGGACTTTCAAAAGACATTGTGGGTACTACCTAATAGGAATATGGTGCTAAAGTGACGGATGTAATTTGGGTGTCTGATTTGCTCAGGGGTTTTGGGCAGAGATTAGTGCTAAATGGAAACCGAAGGAACTGCCGATGCTGTAAATCGGGAACAAAAATAGAAGTTGCTGGAAAAGCTGAGCAGGTCTGGCAGCATCTGTTAAGAAAAAATCAGTTAACGTTTCGGGTCCGATGTCCCTTCCTCACAACAGTTCTGACCTGCCAGACCTGCTGAGCTTTTCCAGCAACTTCTGTTTTTGTTAGTGGTAAATGGAGGCAAGTATGCAGTGCCTCACCTTAATATTAGAATAATTGCTATCTTTGTAATCTAATAATTTGAGTTTAAGGAATGCAGTTTCCAACTTGTTGAGTGTTAAAAACGTGGTTATATTTAAGTCACGAGCAAGTGGGCGCAGATATTTAGACACTGATGCTTTATGTGGATAAGTGTGGAGTACTTCGGACGAAACAGAGACCGTACTGAGGGTGCACGAAGATGAGTGAGTTCTGTAAGTGGTAAAGGAAGAATGTGTGATATTTGACATTGTAACGTAGAGCATTGAATGCCAAAAAAGGAAGTCATGAAGCATTAATCAACTGGTCTCCACTGGAGTATTTTATACAGTTTTGGAAAACCACAGTTAAGGAGAGTTGTCAAGGTTTTGGAGAGGGTACAGGTTAGGTTTGAGGATACCAGGGATGAAGGACTTGAGTGGAGAAGTTGTTACCTTTTTTTAAATAGTTGCAGTTAAAAGTGAGGGTTTGATTGGGTGACTAGGGAGAAACTGTACCCAAGGTGAGTGGGTCAGTAATAAGAGATCAGATTTAAAATAAGATTAAACATCTATTATTTGGGCACTTGTTTCTAATCTTCATTTCCTTTTTTTATTTTTCCTTCTTGTTACTGCTTTGTAGATGAGTGTAAACAATTTATCTTGATTGATCTTAACTCCCAAACCTTTGAGACTTTTAGTTCATGTATTGTCCTGTCCTTGACTTGATTGGAAAGTTCTAACACTTTTGGAGAAGTGCAGTCTCACCTCTAGTTATATTTGTGAACTTGCGCAACATGTACGTGTCCTTTTTGTGGCTGTGTGAAAACAGTGAGCATTTTATTTCAAGAGGATTGAGATCTGGAATGATGGAAACTGATTTCATAGGAACTATCGAAAGGCAATTGAACATTTTCTTAAAATTCTAATTTGCAGGATTAAAGGTTTTATATTGTATAGCCCTTTGAAAGAGCTAGCAGAGGTACAGAGCCAAAGGGCCTTTATATGGTTCTTTAGATATAGAACACTCTACCCATTGGTCCCAAAAAGACACTATTTGTAAATTGAAGTGTATCCTACTTCAGATGCACTGTCACAGTACAGAAAGAAACCATTTGATTTTTCCAACTGAGTGGGTGTTTCCTCCACGTGAGCCAAATCTAGTTGCTGCATCTAGTAATTCTGTATAGTTAATACTGCTCCTTTGAAGCAACCCTCTAATTCTGTTTTAAAATGAATTAATGGGATCTTTTTCCACAACAGTTCAGATCAGAAACTGAAATTTCTAATCACCACTATCTGCAGACTTATTTCTAATCTTTTCCTTTTTTTTTGAACGTTTTTAAACCTCTTCTCACTGCTTTGTAGAAGAGTGAAAACAATTAATTTATTTTGATTGATCTTAACTCCCATGTCTTTTAAGACTCTCAGTTGATGTCTTGTCCTTTCCTTGACTCTATTAAAAAGCTGTAATATTTTTGGAGAAGAGCAACCTCTACCTCCAGCAATATCTGTGAACTTGCACAACATGTACCGTCCTTTCTGTGGGTATGTGAAACTGTAAGCAATGTTCCAACTATGTGTTTTGATGTGTTGAATCCTGGGAGGTGGATGTTGCTGACAAGGTCAATATTTGTTAACTCTCCCAAGTGTCCTTGATAAAATCAAGAAGAATGTATTGTAGATGCTGGAAGTCTGAAGTTATAAACAGAAATTACTGAAAAATGCAGAAGGTTTGGCAACATCAAGATAGAGAGCGAGAGAGAGAGAAAAGTTAACATTTCAAATCAATGAGTTTTAGACAAAATAGTTGAAAGTTGTGGTGAGCTGCCTTGAATTACTGCAATCTGTGTGGACGAGGAGATTCCACAATGCTGTTAATAAGTTCCAAAGTTAGCATGAACGAAACAAACTTTCGTTTGTGTTTTCTTTCCTCTAGATATAAATTAAAGGATTCAGTTTAACTTTTATGGCATGAAACTACTACTTCCAATTTTGATTGGCCTGCATACCAGTTTATTTTCCAGTTTTATCAATTAAGGCGTATGTACGTTTCTGTTCTGAGTTCAAAATGTATTGTTCCTCTTTGTTTTACATTAGCCCACAACTTCCACCTTTCTATTCTGCTTGCCAGTTTATGCTTTGATTCATTTTTTCCACCCAGAATGCTTATACTATGTTCCTTCTCAGAGTCATAGTCATACAGCATGGAAAACAGGCCATTCTGTCCAACTCGTCCACGCCGACCATATTCCCAAACTAAACTAGATTCACTTGCCTCCATTTGGCCTATATCCCTCCAAACCTTTCCTACTCAGAACTTATCGAAATGTCTTTTAAATGTTGTAATTGTGTCTATATCCACCATTTCCTCTGGCAGTTCATTCCATGCACGAACCACTGTTTTTTTTAAAAAAAAGTTGCCCCCCCCATGTCCTTTTCAAAACTTTCTTCTCCTCTCACCTTAAAAATGTGCCCCCTGATTTTGAATTTTCCCCACCTTAGGGAAAAGGCCCTTTAGTATTCACCTTATCTATGTCCCTCATGACCTTATAAACCTCTAAGGTCATCCTCAACCTCCTACACTCCAGTGAAAAAAGTCCCACCTTATCCAGCCTCTCCCTATAACACAAACCAACCTTTCCTGGCAGCAACATGTTAAATATTTTCCAAATTCTCTTCACATTAACAATATCCTTTCTGTAGCAGGGCAACTAGAACTGCACACAGCACTCCAGAAGAGGCCTCACCAATGTCCTGTACAAATTCAACATGACATTCCAACTCCTATACTCAAAGGTCTGAGCAAGGAAAGCAAGCATGCTGAATACCTTCTTAACCATCTTGTCTATCTGTGATGATAAAGAATTAGGTACCAGAGCTCCTAGGTCTAAGTTCGACAACACTATCCAGGGCCCTACCATTAATTGTGTATGTCCTGCCCTTATTTGTTTTACCAAAATGTAAAACCTCACACTTATCCAGATTAAACTCCATCTGCCACTCCTCAGCACATTTGTGTTCTCCTTTGTGAACCCTTCCAGCTCAACACCGAGGTTTGTCAGCAAACTTCAATTTTGCATGCCCAGTTCTTAAGATTGATTTGATTTGTTATTGTCGCATGTACTGTAGTACAATGAAAAATGTTGTCTTGCATGCTTTACAGGCAGACCATACTATACAAGTGCATCAGGGTAACGGAACAGAGTTCAGGATACAACGTTACAGCTGCTGACAAAGTGCAGAGAGAGATCAACATTAACATTAAACAGGTCCATTCCAAAGTCTGATGACAGCGGGGAAGAAACTGTTCTTGAATCTGTTCGTGTATGCAAACTTTTATATCTTCTGCCCAATGCGAGAGGCTGGAAGAGAGTATAACCGGGATGGGAGGGGTCTTTGATTATGTTGAGATCGTAAGAACTGCCGATGCTGGAGTCAGAGATAACACATTGTGGAGCTGGAGGAACACCGCAGGCCAGGCAGCATCAGAGGAGCAGGAAAGCTGACGTTTTGGGTCGGGACTCTTCTTCAGAAATGGG
>NC_063348.1:48184722-48227751 GCF_021869965.1 Rhincodon typus
GTATTCAATGACCTGGCCTCCACAGCCTTCTGTGGCAGTGAATTCCATAGATTCACCACTCTCTGGCTGAAGAAGTTTCTCCTTATCTCCGTTCTAAAGATCTTCCCTTTACTCTAAGGCTGTGCCCTCGGGTTCTAGTCTCTCGTACGAATGGAAGCATCTTCCCAACATCCACTCTGTCCAGGCCATTCAGTATTCTGTAAGTTTCAATTAGATCCTCCCTCATCCTTCTAAACTCCAAGGAGTAAAGTCCCAGAGTCCTCAAACATTCCTCATATGTTAAGCTTTCCATTCCTGGGACCACTCTCGTGAACCTCATCTGAACCCGCTCCAGGGCCAGTACATCCTTCCTGAGATATGGAGCCCAAAACTGCACACAATACTCCAAATATGGCCTGACCAAAGCCTTATAAAGCCTCAGGCGTACATCCCTGCTTTTATATTCAAGTCCTCTCAAAATAAATGCCAACTTTGCATTTGCCTTCCTGACTACTGACTCAACCTGCAAGTTTACCTTGAGAGAACCCTGGACTAGAACTCCCAAGTCTCTCCTGAGACTTCTGAATTTTCTCCCCATTTAGGAAATAATCCATGCTTTTATTCTTCTTACCAAAGTGCATGACCTTGCACTTTCCCACATTGTACTCCATCTGCCACTTCTTTACCCACTCTCCTAACATGTCCAAATCCTCCTTCAGCCTGCCCACCACCACAATACCACCTGTCCCTCCACCTATCTTTGTATCATCTGCAAACTTAGCCAGAATGCCCACAGTTCCTTCATCGAGATCATTAATGTATAAAGTGAAAAGTTGTGGTCCCAACACTGAACCTTGCGGAACACCACTTGTCACCGGCTGCCATCCTGAGAAAGGCCCTTTTATCTCTGCTTTCTGCCATGTATGTTTATGGACAATCATTTTGTATTTAAGTGTTCTGTAGTTTCTGTGCACACTGTAGATTTTAGCATTGTTTTGTTGCATTTGCAACACAGAAAGAGATCCCCTGAATCTATGCTGGTGTTTGTTCCACATGAGTCTCTTCCCAACCTGTTTCTACTCACTTGCTCAACAAATTCTCTTCACTTGGTGTGTCCTTTTATTTCACTTACTCTAAGTGGTAACAGTGTTCTAACATTGAATTCTACGGTTTAACAGTGAGTGAAGAAGTTTCTCTGGAATTTCTTATTGAATTTATTAGTTACTACTTTGTATTTATTACCTCAAGTTCTCATGTGTTGAAGTATCTTCCAAGTTAATTATGACAGTACTTCTAGTTTACTAATAGATCTGCATTCATTTAAATATGAAGACCAGAACTGAGCAGTATTTTCAAGTCTGATCTCACCAAGATTTTGTATAATTTTAACCTAATTTCTCTGTTTTTGAATTCAGCTTAACTGCTAAATCAAGACTGTCTCCCCAATAAATTACCTGGTTTATCCCTGCTTTTTATTTTTAAACAAACTGACATTTTCTCTGCCAATTTTTCTTTGTTAGAATTTCATAAAATTGTAGTCAGGATCTCTATTGTTTTAGCTGAAGCTATTTCTGCATTACCCCACCATGTTCTTGTGACTTGTCTACTTTAACCTTAGTGTCATCTCTTGTGAAATCTATTCTTGACTGAATTTATTGGTCATAATCATGTAGACATTCCCCTCATTTTAGGCCACCACATCCATATCTATTTGGAGGTCGGTTTAGCTCAGTTGGCTGTGTTGTGACATTGGGTAGAGTACTTGTAGGAGCCAGGAAGTTAGAAATTGGCGTTTAGTAAAATGCTGCGGGGAAAGCATTGCGTGGTGCCTTTAAAGAATGATGTGCTTTTTCTGTGCTTAGAGATTTAAAAGGGATGTCTGTGAGCAGCTTGAAAGTTTTGCAAAAACACAGAGCAACCAAATTGAAACATTTGTATCAAAAGGCCGTACATTTAGCTGGCCAAGTGGCAGCTTTTTTAACACGACGACAAGTTTGAATTTAGCTAATCAATTTGAACCAGGCACTTAGATACCAAAAACCAATTAAGTTTAAATCTGATGGTTTTGACAACAGGACCAATCCTAGTGTAAGAAATTGATATGGCATCAAGGGTATAAAAGAGGAGGACAGTGGGACAAAGACGAGATCTAACTGCCATCTGCCAGAGTTAACAGCCTTCAGATCTTGAGAGAATTGACTCCTCGGTGTCTTCAAGAAAGCACCATCTAAAGAACAAAGGTACCCATGGCACAATTAATATTCTTGATGGAAGAATTGATGGAGAAGGCCTTTCTGATAGAAGAATCAATGGAGAAGGCACAGAACATTCCAGAAGGCATGTAACCTGGCTGTAATTTTGATAGACTAAATCCTGTTTTCTTAAAATAAACATGGGACTTGTATTTATTGGAATAGCATACCATTAATTTAGGAATAGTTGGTAGTTAGAAGGGGTTTATTCAATTTGTTAATGGTTTGGTTAATTTGTTCACTGTTAGTGTTAGATAAGTTGTTACTTGTTGATCTTAAAGTGAGTGTTAGGGATTTATTTTATTTAACAACTAGAAGTTGCTGAAAGGCAGATTGTACCACTTTTCACTCCTTTTACAGATTATAGGGTGAGGTGCTCCTCCTTTGGGTGTTTCGGTTTTAGTTCAAGGGAGTGGGACACCTCAGCTCTATAACAGGTTAGTTGGCGATGCAGAGTGACGCCAACATCGTGGGTTCTATTCCTGCATCTACCGTGAAAGATTCTCCTCCTCAACCTCTCCATTCACCTGTAGCAGGGTGACCGTCTGGTTAAACCACCACCAGTCATCACTCCCTAATGAGAGAACAGCCCTCTGGTTTACCGACTTTACCTTGCCTTATTTGTATCCAGGTCAACTGGTGCCCTTTTCCTTTTCTGAGTGGCAAGATGTTTAACACAGTGAGTTTGTTCTTAATATAGACAACAAAGTGTGGAGCTGGAGGAACGCAGCAGGCCAGGCAGCATCAGAGGAGCAGGAAAGCAGACGTTTTGGGTCGGGACCCTTCTTCAGAAATGGGGCGGGGAGGGGAGCTCAGAAATAAATAGAAAAAGGGGGGGTGCTGGGATGGTGATAGGTGAGTGCATGTAGGCAATGGTTGGGATTGGTCAGTGAGGTGGGAGTGGCGGATAGGTGGGAGAGAAAATGGGCAGGTTGTGTCAGGTCATGGAGGCGGGGATGAGTGGGAGGGTTGGTTATGGGATGAGGCTGTGGGTAGGGACATTTTGAAACTGGTAAAATCCACGTTTAGGCCATTGGGCTGTAGGCTCCTGAGGCAGAATGAGGTGCTGCTCCTCCAGTTTGTGGATGGCATCATTATGATAATGGATGAGGCCCAGGATGGACATGTCGCACAGGGAGTGGGAGGGGGAGTTAAAACATTTTGTGACCCGGAGGTGATGGTGTTTGTCTCATACAGAGCGCAGATGTTCTACAAAACTGTCTCCGAGTCTCCGCTTGGCCTCACTGTAGAGGAGGCCACATTGGGAGCAGCGGATGCAGTAGACCAAGTTGATGGATGTGCAGGTGAACCCATGTCTGATTCAAAGGTTTGTTTTTTGCCTTGAATGAAGGTGAGGGGGAAGGTATAGGGGCAAGTGTAGCACTTGCTGCGGTTGAAGGGAAAGGTGTCAGTGTGGAGCAGACAAGGGAGTCACAGAGAGCGGTCCCTACGAAAGGCAGATAGGAGTGGGGAGGGAAATATACCCGTGGTCGTGGGGTCGGATTGTAGGTGGCGGAAGAGGTGGAGAATGATACGTTGAATGCGGAGGTTGGTGGGGTGATATGTGAGGGCAAAGGGGATTCTATCTTTATTTTTGTTGGGTTGAGGGGAGGTTGTGAGGGCAGAGGTATTGGAGTTTGCCCTTATTTCGTGGCATTAAAATTTTCTCTTGCCAGTGTGGACGTCATGAACTACAAATTTCATTCTCTCCCTATTATTAAGCAGACTTGGTGTACTCTTAATCATATTATGTAGCCTAGTAAAAAAAGACAAAGAACAGTTCATCACAGGGACAGGCCCTTCGGATATGAAAGTTTTTGAGTGATGAAGAAAGGCTGGATAGGCTGGGACTACTTTCACTGGAGTGTAGGAGATTGAGAGGTAACCCTGTAGAAGTTTATAAAATAATGAAGGATATAGGTAATTAATGGTAGTTGTCTTTTCCCTCGGATGGGGGATTTCAAGTCTAGGGGGCACATATTTTAAGTGAGGGGAGAGATTTTAAAAAAGAAATGGGGGCAAATTTTTTACACAGAGGGTAGTTCAAGTGTGGAATGAACTTCCTGAGGAAGTGGTGGATGTGGTGAAGTACAACGTTTGAAAGACATTTGGATAAGTACATGAATAGGAAAGGTTAGGAGGGATATGAGCCAGGAGTAGCCAGGTGCTACTTGTTTATTTTGAGATTATGTTCGGCTTGGACTGAAGGATCTGTTTCCATGCTGTATGACTCTAAGACTGCACTGTCACGTGATGCCTTTCCAAACTAAAACCTGTAGCCTCTACTTGGTCTATTCGCTGCCTATTCATTTATCTGTCAAGGTGCCTCTTAAATGTTGCTACTATATCTACCTCCACCACCACCTCTGACAGCGCATTACACCCTCCAAAAATTCTCCCCCACTGCAATTGATCACCTAGGTGGGCTCATTCCCCAAAACCTGGTTAAGTATGGCCCCATTCTCCAATTGGACTACTTACAAATTGCTTCAAAAAACCATCCTGGATACACTAAACAGCCCACCCCCGCTCCGACTCCCAATCCAAGCCCCAGGCACTAAGCAAGTCCTAGCCAATATAGGGGAAATTAAAATTGCCCACCAGAACAACCATACTGTTTTTACATTTTTTTCATAACCTGTCCACATATCTGCTATTATCTAACACTTAACTGGCTGTTGGGAGGCCTATGAGACATTCCCACAAGTGTTTGCACCCTTCCTATTCTTGAGTTCTGCCCTTCTAGTTTGCTGGATGAGCCTTCCAGTGAATCCTCCCTTAGTACAGCTGGTATTCTTCCTTACCAGTACTGCAACTCCCCCATCTCTTTTACATCCCTCTCTCTATTTTTGCTGAAACATCTAAATCCTGGAACGTTAAGCTGCCAGTCTTGCATTCCCTCAACAGTCTCTGTATTAGCTACAACATTGTAGTTACATATATTAATCTGAACTCTAGTTCATCTACATTATCTGTTATACACTTTGATTTAAAATACACACATCTCAAATCGCCAGTCCTGGTGTGTTCAGTAACCTCTCCCTGTCTGCTGTTCTTCTTAGTAAGTGACTTCTCCTTGGTCATCTTACTTGCTGACCTACTGCTCTGGTTCTCAGTCCCTTGCCATACTAGTTTAAACCCCCGAATGGCATTAGAAATCCTCCCTGCCAGGGTATTGGTGCCCTTCCAGTTTAGATGCAACCTGTCCTCCTTTGCAAGTCCCAGCAGACCTCCCAGTGATCCACATACCTGAAGCCCTCACTCCCACATCAGCTGTTTAGTCACATATTTAACTGCACTATCTTCCTATTCCTAACCTCACTGACATGGCACAGGAGGTAATCTGGAGATTTCAACCCTGGTATGGGCTCTTCCTTAATTCGTTTGAAATTTATTTTGTTGAATCACTTCATGATTTGATGTTTACCACAGGGGTGTTCTGATATTCATATTTTATATATCAAAGAGTTTGCAGTGAAATATTTCTTTTTCCACTTAGTGTTCTGATTGAGAGAAAATGTTTAAGCATTTCTGGTTTGCAAACAGCTGTATTTGTGATGCTGAACTTTTAATATTTTATATTTTAACTAATAGCTTAAGTTACCACTTTCTGACTTAAAAATGTTTTTGTGTACATTTTAGTTTTTGGCTTTTAGTTTGCATCCTAATTTTTCATTTCATGAATTTGTCTATTTAACTTCTTTCAACCTTTATACCTCATTAATATAGACTTAGTTGTTTTTCCTTTCCATCTGTCTGGTGTATTGTTACTTGTGTAATCATTCTAATCAACCACGCACCCCAATCACCACCAATCATTTAAATCTCATTCAAAATTTAAAATTGGTTTCAATACCATGTATTTTTGCAGATTATTCTGACCCAGGAATCTGAATTTTTCCTTTCATCCTAACACCTTTAGTCATATGTTAGTTAATGTTCCAATGTGGACAGTGTTGTGATGCCACTAACAATATTTTTCAAAAGAAGGATAAGATTTTTAAGAATTTTTATAAATGATAGGGCTTGGTGTCTACTTTTTAAAATGAAACAGGGTATAAATTCGTCTTGGGTAGAAGAAAATATAAACAACAGCAATTCAATAATTTTGCACTGCGTGTGATGAAAATTGGGCTGCTAATTTGCTACCGGCTACAACTAATTTATACCCGATGCCTCAATAAGAGGTTATTAACTCAGTGCGTTTGGAGAATGAAGTATGTGTTTAAATGCTGATGAGTTATTTTTAAACATTTATTATAGGATGAAATTAGGTTACAGGTTATCAAAGGTATTGTTTGTGATAAGCAAACAGTTTTTCCCTCAACTTGGCTTTCATAATGTATATCTGCCATCAATTTTTTTACAGGCCAACAGTTGAAAGTATAGCTTTGACAAGCTGTCTTTCATTAGATGTTATAATGGGCCTATTATAGCTATTATAACTTGTCCTTGGATGAGAAATTAAAACTCATTTTAACCAAACACGCAAGCTTGTAATGCATACCAAGAATTGTTATGACCTACTGTTAAGTGTTATTCACTAAGAGTGAAAAAGATGAGATAAACGAGGATGAAGGGGTTAAGTTATGCCTGTACCAGCTGTGGCAAGGTTCCAGTTGTAAAGGCTGAGAGAAACATTCCAGTCAGAATAAGTGAATTTTCATCTTAACACGGGAGATGGAAGATGATGTGCAATCTGCTTGTGAAGGAACAAGGGTGACTTTTAAGTTACTTGACCAAATATGAGATTTTCAAGGCTAATAGTATGAGCTAGATTTTCAATCATGACTAGCTTTAGTGGAACAGATTTTAGAGCCTTCCTTTAGCCTCATCCATGACTTGTTTGGCTTTCATGTTTATATGGAGAGACAAGAATGGTTGATTAAAATTTAAAACCAAACTTTGGAATTCTATGGATGCATCACATTTTTAAGAATTTTGTAAATGTTATCAATTGGTGTCTACTTTTTAGTAAAACAAGCTATAAATTCATCTTGGGTGGAAGACGATATAAATAACTGAATCAATAGTTTTGCACTGTGTGTGATGAAAATTGGGCTGCTAATTTGCTATTAGCTGCAACTTGAGACTAGTTTACACCCTTTGTGTCAGTAATGGTCTGGATTCTGCAGGCAGTGGGTGCTGAGACAGTATGGACTTTGAACAGACTTTTTCTTGAAATTGACACCTCAACATCTGGGGAGCTCATCTTTGCTTGATCGTGGAAGTTGTGGTGCATTTGAGCTTTGAGGCAGCCCATGTTGCTGACCTACAAGCTGAGCCAGGGTTTGAGATGGTAGGAGGTGCATTAATAAAAATTAAAAGTAGAACAAATTTTAAAAAATTAATATCAAAAAAGACACCTACCTGTTGAATTGAGAATCGATTAGAGGGGCGATGTCTTCAGGATTTAACCATGCCACAAGTAAGTTCATACTGCAGTCAACAAAGAAAGTATGCACATAGTTTTAAATGCAGTCAGTGGCCTACACCTTGGTTGACACTACTGACTGCGTGATCCCTCTCATTCTGTCTTGTGAACCAGGTGGAACATTTGCACTATCTCAACCAGGAACTGCAAATTAGAATATTTAATTCCATGTTAAATCATGTGTAGAATGTGGATCAGAGGAAAGATAGGACGCACGAGAGATGAAAAACAAATGTTCTTTAAATTTTTTTTAAAAATTCTGTATCAATAACCTGAAGGCACATGCCTCCATTGTCAGATAGATTGGCGGTAATTAAGAACATAAGAAATGGAAACTATAACCCCTCAAGTCAGTGTTGTCATTCAGTGAGATCATGGCTGATCTGATCTTGGCCTAACACCTATTCCTGCCTGTTCACCATGACTTCCCAATCCCCTTAATTCAAGAATCTGTCTATCTTTGATTTGAAAATATTCAGTGATATTGTCTCCACTGCCTTCTGGGTTAGAAAATTCTAGAGATTTACAGCCCTCAGAGTGAATTCTGTTTGTCTGTCTTAAACAGTTAATTCCTTGTCCTAAGACTATATTCCCCAATTCTAGATTTCACTATCCACCCTTAAGAATTAACATTTTAATAAGTTCATGTCTCATTCTTCTAAACTTCAATGAATATGACCCCAACCAACCTGAATTGAACTGCCCACAGTGCAAGTGTATTCTTCCTACAGTAAGAAGATCCAAGCTCAATGCAGTAAACTAGGTGTGGTCTCAATGCTCTATATTTATATCCCATTTCTTTTGTAATAAAGACCATTCTATTTAATTTCCTAGGCTCTTGTTTAATCTACATGCTACTGTTTTGTGTTTCTCAAAAAAGAGCGTCCAAATTCCACTGCACAGCAACCTTTTATTTTTTTCCATTTAAGTAAACTGTTTTTCTATCAAAGTGAACATTCTGATGTTTTCTAATATTGTACTTCATCTGCTGCATATTTTGCACTTGCCTAACCTATCTGCATCCATTTGTAGACTTTGTCTTCCCAACATGTTTCCCAGCATAATTTGGATTTGTTAGCAAATCTGGCTGCGATATCCTTGGTCCCTATATCCAAGGTTAAGATTGTAGACTTCTTTTTCTGCTGATCCCTTTCCCAGCTGATTTTCACCAGGTGGTCTCCATCTCACCATCAACCCACTCACGCAGCAGTTCCTCTTCCAAAACTCCCTCATCTTCTCAAACTCACTCACTTAGCTTCTTCCACCCTCCTCAAATTGCTCTCAATCAGCAGTTCCTCTACCTTGCCCTCTATTCGGACTAGTTGCCAGTGCCTATTAAAGAAACATTTAATATCCCCAAGTATGAAACCTGTTAAAACAGGCATGTAGGAACAGTAACATAGTGAAGTGCTGCTCTATTCTGTCTGAGCCTTATGACTTCTTGGTTTTCCTGCACTTATTGCATGAGCTAGCCTCTGCTAGCCTCTGCTTGTGTTAACTTAGTGCACTAACATCCTAGGCCCCCTCAGCATTTGCTTCTAAGGTGAAAGGGATCCAGTGAGTTCTGGGCTGTCCTGCCTGTGTCTTCATTCCATAGTTGCATTATTGTTTTGGAGCAGAGGGAGCTTGTGACCCCAGATGTTGTTTCCCCCGTGGGAGAATTGTAACTTGACCTTGGATCTCCTGGCTCAATTGAAAGGTGAGGTTCTATACCTTGACTGTGCATTGAGCTTAATTGTCCTACAGCTGTGGTCCAAAGGTAGAGAGGTCAATGTCAAATAAATGTGGAAAACTAAAATAACAGGCTACCAAAAGCTTGGGCCTTAAACTTGCAGACTTAAAGAAGGTGTTCCATTAGGTGGTTACCTAATCTGCACTTAAATATTCCAAACAGTTTTCCAGGTGAAACTCTGATGTATGCCTGCTTTGAATTTAGTATATTGAATTTGATGCTCAGTGTTGTTTGCTTTACATTGATTAAACAATGACATTTAAATGTTCAGAAAGAACAGGGAAGGACTGAGAAGGAGGATGAATAAGAGTTGATTTCGATGTCAAATATGTAGAGAAAGTAAGTTTTGAATCAAGGCAATAAAAAACAAAACTAAGGAAGTTAGAACTTACCACCTGACACTTTGAATAATGAGACTAGTTCTTTATCTGATGGAATGAAACTCCACACTTACAATTGTTCATTTTTCCAGACTTGAGACATTGATGGGCAGCCATTGCAAATGGTGAAGAAATGAGAAAAGTTGCTGACTTAACTTCTGTGAATAGCCTGGGTATCGTGCAATGTAGGGCAGTGATCTACAGCAGCTCAGTTCGCTTGATAATGGTTTCTCTTTCTCAGTCAGAAGTATACAATGCAGCCCCACTTTAGTGAAAGTTCCATTCATCCTGTTCACCTGTCACAGAGAATCAAAGCACTTCAACAGCTGCATTTGCCTTTGTCCCCAGTATTCATACACTAATTACTTTCCCACATGGCAGTGACAATGTGCCAAACTACCCAATTGATTGTAGAGCATTGAAGCCGTGAACCAATGTGTTTCCATTTTTAAAAGAAATCATTCAAGGAATGTGTGTAGCCAGCAAGACTGGGATTTGTTGTCCATCCCTAACTGCCCTTGATCAGGTGATGGTGAGCTACCTCACTGGACAGTACAGGGACAGGCCCTTCAGCACACCATGTCTGTGCTGACCATGATGCCATTCTAAACGAATCCCATTGGCATGTGATCAGTATCTCTCCATTTCCTGCCTGTTCATGTCTGTCTAAATGCCTCTTAAAAGCTGCTGTCCTGTCTGCTTCTACCACCTCCCCTGGCAATGTGCTACCCTTTGCTTAAAAAAGGCTAGCCTTGCACAATTAGTTTAAGCACCCCCTGCTCCAAATCTTAAACCTGTTCTCCTTAGTATTTGATATTTCCACTCTTGGGCGGTGGTGGTGGTGGTGGTGGTGATGAAGACTGACTGTCCACCCTATCCATGCCCCTCATAATTTTATTTATTTCTACTAGATTGCCCTTCAGCCTCTGCTCTAGCAAAAACAAACAATCTAAGGTTGTCTAACCTCTCCTTATAGCTATTACATTCCAATTCAGCCAGCACCCTTGTAAACCTCTTTTGCATTTTCTCCAAAACCTCCACATCCTTCCTATAGTGTAGTGACCAGAACTGCTCACTACTCCCAAGGTAGTTAAATTAAACTTTTATGTAGCTACAACATGATTTGTCAACTTTTATATTCAGTGCCCTGACCAATGAAGGCATGCATGCTGCACACTTTCTTTATCACCTTATCCAGTTGTGTTGCCTCTTTCATGTAGCAATGGGCTTCCACCCAAGATTCTCTGTATATTGATGCTGTCATTAAAAAATCAAGGATCCTGCCATTTACTTTCTTCTTTCATTTGACCTCCCAAAACACACCACCTCTCATCTGAATGAATCAAACTCTGCCACTTCTCTGCCTAACTTTCCATCTGATCTACATCCTGCTGTATCCTTTGACAGCCGCCTTCTCTATCCACAACCCCACCGAATTTTGTCATCTGCACACTTGCCAATCAGACCAGTTGCATTTTCATCCAAATCTTTTTAAATATACTGCAAACAAGAGGTCTTGGCACTGACTCTTGCAGACCACCATTGGTGTCTCACCTCCAGTCAGAAAGCCTTAGTCTATGACCAAGCCAATTTTGTATCCAACTTGCCAAGGATTCCCATGTGACTTCATCTTCTGGACCAGTCTACCATATGGGACCTTGTCAAATGATTTAGTAAATTCTGTGTAGACAACAGCTACTGCCTTACCCTCATCAGTCATCTTCATCACTTCAGCAAAAAACCCAATCAAATTTGAGACTAGACCTCCTTTGCATAAAGCCATGCTGACTATCCCTAATGAGTCCATTCTTTTCCAAAGGTCAGTAAATCCTGTCCCCAAGAATCTTCTCCACTAATTTTCTGACCACTAATGTGAGGTTCACCTACCTATAATTTCCTGCGTTATCCATGTTGCCCTTCTTAAAGTAATAACATTGGAAATTCTCCAGTCTTCTGGAACCTCGCTTGTGGCTAAAGAGGATGCAAAGATCTCCCCAGCACACTCCTTTCCTGCCACCTTCAATATCCTGGGATAGATCCTACCAGGTCCTGGGGAGCTATCTGCCTTAATGTATTTAAAGACACCCAACACCAGCACCAGCACCAGCACCACCTTAATATCAACATGTCCTAGAATGTCAACATACCCCTCCCCAATCTTCATCCATGTGCTTCTCGGTGAATACTGATGTGAAATACTCATTAAGGACCTCATCCACGCCCTCTTGAGTTGATCTACCCTTTTCCTAGCTACTGTCTTGTTCCTTTTTGTATAAAATGCCTTAGCATTCTCCTTGATCCAACTTGTTAAGCACATTTCATGGCCCCTTTTAGTTCTCTAACTTGTTTAAGTTCTTTATACTCAAGGGACTTGATTTGCTTTCAGTTTCCTAAACCTTACATATTTTTTCTTTTTTCTTTTTGACTTAACTTCCACTATCTCTTGTCATCCAAGGTTCATGAATTTTGCTATCCTTATCGTTCATCCTTACAGGAACATGCTGGTCCTGAAATCTGGTCAACTGACCTTCTTTTAAAAAAAAAAGTCCCACATATCAGACATGGATTTACCCTCAAACAGCTGTCCCCAGTCTAATTTCTCCACTTCTTGCCTAAA
This sequence comes from Rhincodon typus, assembly GCF_021869965.1. NCBI lineage: Eukaryota > Metazoa > Chordata > Chondrichthyes > Orectolobiformes > Rhincodontidae > Rhincodon > Rhincodon typus. Next base: position 48,197,117 of record NC_063348.1, read on the forward strand.
TTGTTATTGTTAGCCTTCTCCCAGTTTAGCAGTTTCACTCGTGGACCAGTCTTATCTTTATCGATTAACTGTTTTGAAACTTACGGCAGTATAATCACTGTTCCAAAAATGCTCCTCCACTAAAACTTCAATCATCTTGCCAGGCTAATTCCCCAGTACAGCCTCTTCCTTAGTTAGACTATTTACATATTGCTTCAAGAAGTCCTCCTGGATGCACTTAAATTCTGCCTCAACTAAGTCTGTGGCTGTAAGGTAATCACAGTCAATATTGGGGAAGTTAAAATCATGCTACAACAATCTGTTCCTTTTGCATCTTTCCATGATCTGCTTACATAACAGTTTCTCTATCTCTGCTGTCTGTTGCGTGGGCTATAGTATAACCCCATCATAGTGATTGAACCTTGTATTATTCCTAAATTCTAACCAGATGGCCTCTCTTGGTGAGCTCTCCAAGATCTCCTTTCTTAGTGCAGTTTAGACATTCTGTCTTTTGATCAGTAATGCAACTTTAAGACTTTCCGACAATGCTGTGGTGACTCAGGGTGTTAGTGAATCAGTTGCCAAAGTTTTCGCAGCCAAGTTGAGATGTCATTGCAGATAACAACAGGCTCTTTAGAAGAACAAGTATTTAATTCTGGACACTGCCAGGGATACAGAATTTGAAAAGTCAGAATCTGAGTACAAAAGTTTTTCATAAGTGTGTTCAAGAGTATTAGAATGTGTGGCAATATCAACATGTACTAACATGTAACTTCATAGGAATGTTAAGCTCTTTGCATTATAACATACCTAATATGCTTCGGTGGTTTTAAGTCCGAGTCCTTGAGACTTGGTGTGATGTGTTTATATGTTAAACAGTACTAGAAATAGCTGGAATATGTTTTTTATAGGAAGTCACTTTGCTCTCTTTTGAGTACAAACCTTCATTAACAAAGAACAATTTCTATCATAGGTTGTAATTCAGCCTGCCGTGTCCATGAGAGAGGGGTACCTTATCTAAGGATTGCTGTCTCAGTTGTGGTTGGTCCATTTGTACACCACTCCCACCCTTCTCAGCCTTGAGGAAGCAACACTGTTGAAATCTGAAACTCTAAAACTTGTAGTTTGAGCTCATCCAGCACATGAGAAGTGTCCTGGAGTTCGTGTGAAGCAGGATGTGCATAAGACTCGGGTTCTTGCTCTGTTTATTATTTGAAATAACTTCACCAGTAATTAACAATATATTAAAAAGAAGCTCGCCATCTTCCACACCAGGTGCAGCTTTAGATCAGGATTTGTTATCAATAGACTGCTTGCGCAACTCCCTTGCTGAGGGTTTAATTTTAAAGTATTCACATCATGTATTTTCAAATGGGAAAACTACATTTCAACTACACTTTGGAATGTATATACTGTTACTACTTACAAATTCTGCTGTAAATCTCATTTTTTAAATATGTTGAACGGCACATTTTCTATGCTTTTATCTGAAGACTGGAACTTTTTATGTCCACTTGAGGTTATAATGGGGTCCTGTTTTAACATCTGGTCCAAATGATAACACTTATGGCAGTGTAGCACTTCCTCTGTATTGCACTGCATTGTTGGCCTGTATTGAGGTGTGACTTGGACGTATTATCTTGTCACTCTGAGGCAATTATGCTCCCACAGAATTTGTATGAAAAAATTATAGAGGAAATGTATGTGTGGTGGTCAACACTTTTTACCAGTCATTGGCTTTGCTGATGTGGTCCTCTGTAATATGTGTGGAGGAACCCTTTGGTTTTCACACAATTTTTTCCTCCTGACTATTTTAGAATATACCTATAAATTATGCTGCAGAAGTGGAAGGCAAGATCATACGTTGCTAATGACTTTCTTTGAGAGCAACTCCAGTTCAGTCAGTAGTGAATCTTCACTCATGGAGACATTGAATGAGGTTCTTTACTTGGAAGATCTCGGCTGAAACATTGGATTTTAATTCTGGAAATTTCAGAAATTCCTGTAAAGAATTCTTGAGTATGGAATGCAGGCTTGGAAGGAAATTAATATTAAATGGGTTTGGAATATGTTGATTCAATGTTTGGAGCAGTGGCACATGCCATTGGTATTTCTACACTGAAATTCTGGATTGTGTAGATTGCCAATTATGGATTAGTAAAGCCAGGTAACCAGTAACCAGTTAGAGAACTAAAGGTTTTATTAGTGTAAAGAAGAGGTGACAGTTTAGGTCAGACAATACATGTTGGGTGTGAGGCCTTGTTTAGAATCTGTTTTGGTTTGGAGTCAGACTGGTTTTATTTCTAAAGTAGGAATTTATAAAAGGCCACACTGACTGTATAAATTGTGTGCTTTTTGAACAAAATAGAACGTATCTGCATGTACAAATTCACCCCATAAATTTGTGCCTGTGTGCGCCTTTAGTTCTCTCAGGACATTGACTTCAAAGGAATTCGGGGATTTACATGTACATATAAATCAATTAAAACCTTCTAACTGATTAAAGATTTAATGGCATCTTGGGTTTGTTTAGGACATCCTCAAAGGTGTGACCCTTTTGATCTTTTACTTACAAATTCTGTGTCTGATACTACCTCTCTCACTAACACTTGAAGAAGGAGTAAGACTCCAAAAGCTTGTGTTTCCAAATAAATCTGTTGGGCTATAACCTGGCATTGTGATTTCTAACTTTGTCCACCCCAGTCGAACACCGGCACCTCCACATCATGGTTCCCAGATTTGTAAATGCAATGTATATACCCTTTCTCGTGGTGATTTATGCACGTTTTTACTGCATTATTCTCATAGAATAGTTTAAGTTGGTATCTTGGATGCAGTATTTAGAATGCATAGTCATGGAGATGTAGTTGAGAATGTATTGATGTGTATTATGGTTTTGAAGAAAAATCTTGGTAATAATAAACTCCACTCTTACCTGCAACCTAGGATTGTACAGCTGAATTCTGGAATGAAACGGCAATGTATTGAAGGTCAAGGATGTAGTCCAAGGATAGTTTTATGCAAACCCAAACCAAGATGTATATAGATGTCTTTGGTATCTCCCTCATACAAATTTGAAGAATGTTATTTAACTATAAAGATTTCTGCTCTACTTTTACAATTCACATTTTTCAAATAATTACTACATTATAAAACCCCTTTCAAATGAAGTGTGTTGAATGTATACAATTTATTTTAGAAGTTAGATTTTAAAATGAATACTCGTTTGACTTTCTCCTTTAGCGTTTTCAGATCGTCTTGTACAATGGTCTGCAATGTCTCATTTTATCTGCACCTTAAATTGTTGCAAAATTTGAAATAGGTTGCAATTAAGTACAAACTGTTGAGCTTGAATTTACACTAGGGGGTGATTAAGTTTTTAAGGAAAAATCCCAATATCTACACTTTGCACATTTTTGTAGTGTAATCTGCCCATTTCTTTTTGTTTCATAAACTGCTCAGCATTTTAGCTATAACAAACCCATGACTATTCACTTCAAATATAACTGACTTTTAATAGTTTTATTGTTCCCCATAATCTTCGAGTAGTTCTAAACTTGTTGAAATGATTGATTTGGCTTGTTGGAAATCAATCTTTGGAAAACCTAGACACAGCAATGTTCTGAAAAAGGCTTGCCTTGTTAATATTTACAATGCTGATTTTTGAAAATGGTTAACAGAATATTAGGCTACACTGACAGCCTCCTGCTATATGTTTGTAGAGTTTTTTTCCAATGCAATAGTGTCCAGCCAACATAACGTGATCTTACTGCAAATGGTCAAAAGCTTAGTTTAAGACATTCCTCAAAATCTACATTGGTAAAGGAGGTAAGAGAATTACAGAAGATTGAGGGAATGCCAGAACTTTGGGTCTTGGCAGCTGAAGGCTGGCAATGGTAGAGCAATTAAAATTAGGTGTGCTCAAGAGGGCAGTGTTGAATGAATGAACCCAGATATTCCAGAGGTTTGTCGTTCTAGACATGATTAGAGAAGAAAGAGGAAGGGGCATGGCCGTGGAAAAATCTGAAAATAAGGATGAGAATTTTAATTTTGAGGCATTGCTTATGGAGTCATAGAGATGTACAGCACGGAAACAGACCCTTTGGTCCAAGTCATCCATGCCAACGAGATATCCTAAATTAATAGATTCCCATTTGCCAGCTTTTGGCCCATATCCCTGACCTTCCCAATTCACATACCCATCCAAATGCCTTTTAAATGTTGTAATTGTATCAGCCTCCTCCAACTCCTCTGGCAGCTTGTTCCATACATGCACCACCCTCTGCATGAAAAAGTGGCCCCTTATGTCGTTTTTAAATCTTACCCCTTCAGCATAAACCTATGCCCTCTAGTTTTGGACTCCTGCTTCCCCCCCCTCTCCAACCCCACCACCACCCCAGGGAAAAAAACCTTGGATAGTCACCTATCCATGACCCTCATGATTTTATAAACCTCTAATAAGGTCATCCCTCAGCCTCTTACACCCCAAGGACAATAGCCCCAGCCTACTTAGCCTCTCCCAATAGCTCAAACTGGTGAGTAATGGCAACTGTTTTTCTGTACCGTTTCAAGTTTAACAACATCTTTCTAATAGCAGGGAGATGAGAATTGGAAGCAGCATTCCAAGAGTAGTCGAACCAATCCCCTTTACAGCTGCAACATGATGTCCCAACTCCTATACTCAATGCACTGACCAATAAAGGTAAATGTGCTAAACGCCGCCTTCACTACCCTATCTAGCTGTGACTTCACCTTCAAGGAATTGTGAACCTGCACCCCAGGGTCTCCTTGTTCAGCAACACTCCCCAGGACCCTGCCAATATGTGTACAAGTCCTGCCCTGATTTGTCTTACCAAATTACACCACCTCACCTGTATCCAAATTAAACGCCATCTGATCAAGTCCTGTTGTTCTTTGAGATGACCTCCTTCACTGTCCACCACACCATCAATTTTGGTGTCATCTGCAAACTTACAAACCATACCTCCTCTGTTCACCTCCAAATCACTAACACAAGTGGCAAAAAGCAGTGAACCCAGCACTGATCCTTGTGGCACTCCACTGTCACAGGCCTCCAGTCTGGAAAAGCAACCCTCTACCACCACCCTGTCTCTTACCTTCAAGCTAATTTTGTATCCAAAAGGCTAGTTCTCCCTATATTCCATGTGATCTAACCTTGCCAACCAGCCTACTGTCAAATGCCTTACCGAAGTCCATATAGAAAATGTCCACCGCTCTGCCTTCATTCATGTTCTTTTTCACTTCTTTAAAAAACTCAAGTTAGTGAGACATGACTTCCCATTCACAAAGCAATGTTGACCATCCCTAATCTGTCCTTGCCTTTCCAAATACATGTCAATCCTGTCCCTCAGAGTCTGTTCCAACAACTTACCCACCACTGATCCCAGGCTCACTGGTCTATAGTTCCCTGGCTTTTCCCTACCACCTTTCTTCAAGAATGGTACCATATTAGTCAACCTCCAGTCTTCTGGCACCTTGCCTGCGGCTATTGATGATACAGATATCTCAGTAAAGGGCACAGCAATTGCTTCCCCAGCTTCCCACAAAGTTCTGGGATACACCTGATCACGTCCTGAGGATTTATCCGCCTTTATGCATTTTGAGATGGCAGGCATCACCACCTTTGTAATATGGACACTTTTCAAGATGTCATTGTTTATTTCTCTCAGTTCTCTAGCTTCCATATCCTCCTTCACGATAAATACTGACGCAAAATACTTGTTTAGTATCTTACCCATCTGATGCAGTTCCACACATGTAAGTCCTTGTTGATCTTTTAAGGGATCCCATTCTCTCCCTTGTTACTCTTTTGCCCTTCATGTATTTGTAGAATCTCTTTGGCAAAAAGGGTTAAGGAGAATCCAAAGCTATCTCATTTCCCCTGCTTGCCCTCCTGATTTCCCTGTTAAGTATACTCCTACGTCCCTTGTACTCCTCCAAGGGATTCATGGTATCAGTTGTCCATTTGTTAATTGTTTTTGTTCATTCCTTTGCAAGGTGGAGATCTTGTATGTACTGTCAGCTTGTTTATCTGGATCAAATGTACAGTGTTGTTTCAAGAGAAAATAGCAACAAATCTAAATGGTCTTTTGTGGAAAAAAATGGGGTGTTGAATGCAAAAGAATTCAGCAGCTATGAATATTGGTAATTTAAAATGCAAGTAAAGTTAAGAAAGATCCATTTTAGAAATGTTTAAAATGCTAGAGATTAAATTTTGAACGAAGAAATTTGTCTGCTGTAGCATATATGTTTTTGTGAATCGCAAGCAATGCCATTCATGCAACAAGCCTTTGGCATGAATATGGACCTGCTGTGAGCTGCAGGTCTAATTCTTGTCACTAGAGTCTTTCCAGCTGGAGCAGAGGCTTAGACACGTGCTGTTATCAGGGCTGGTGAATGTAGTATGCTGACGTTAGGTCAATGCCCATGGGCATCTCATGTCACTGCCCTTCCATTGTGGATGAAGTGAATTTTCTGTCGGGTTTGGATTCTTTGATAAATAAGGTGATTTCTAAATAAAGAAGTAGAATTTTTATCCTAGTACATCATTTTAGAGGTTACTGTCCTATTGTAGTGTCTTCAAAGAAGTCTAAATTTGGCAAGTAAATTTTTCTCCTAGATTGCTGGTTATGTTACTAAGCTAACACTTAATTTTGTACATAAGAACAAGGAGCAGGAGTAGGCAATTTAGCCCCTCAAGCCTATTTCTGCAATTTGATTCAGTCATAGCTGATGTCATCTTTAGTCTCAACTCCATTTTCCTGATTGCTCTTCATAAGCCTTCAACCCATTACTAACTAAACATCCATCCATCTTGAATTTATTCAATGTCCAGAAATTCATTGCACTTTGGGGCAGTGAATTCCACATAAATTCATGACCTTTTTGAAAGAATTCATTTCTCTTCATCTCTGTTTTTAAATCTGCTACCTGTTGTCCTGAAACAATGACTTTCACTCTGGCTTACCCTGTGAGGAAACATCCTTTCTACATTTGCTTTGTCATTTCCCTTTAACATCCAATGTACTTCAATTAGATCTCCTCTCATTCTTCTGAACTGCATACTGTATAGGCCTAAATTGCTCAGTGTGTCTTCATAAGACAAACTCCTCATCTTTGGAATCAATTTAGTGAACCTACTCTGAACTGCCTGCAGTTCAACTACCTCCCTCCTCAGTTAAGGGGCAAGCAGCAGCAGGAGGTAGTCATTTGAGTCTGCTCACGATTGAATAAAATTATCACTGAATTGGTACAGAAACCCTATCATGTATTATTCAATTATTGCTTCATTCCCTTTGAATCCAAGAATCTGACTTGAATGTACTCAATGAGCATTCCCAGCTGTCTGGAATAGAGAATCCCAAACATTCGGAAACGTTTTGAATAGAGCATTAAATCTCATCACTAAATGAATGACCTATTATTCTGAAGTTTGATTTTCTAAACTCCCCAACAACGGCAAGCTGTCAACCCTCTTTAAATTTCTTTCAATGGTAAACGCGTTTCTCTTGCTTAAGTCCTGGGGAATATAGGCCCAATTGGTTTATTGTTCTTTGTAAGGTATTATCCTTATCTCAAGTCTGTACTCCCTTAAGGTGATATCTGTTTGGGAAACCAACTAAAACTGTACACGGTGTTCCAGGTAAGATCTCACCGAGGTGCTGTGCAGTTGATGTAAGATGTCTTGACACTCATACTTAGAGGGGTAATGTACAGTTTACTTCCTAATTGTTTGTTGCACATATTTCCTGTGATTCATGCACAAGGACATCAGGACTGCTCTGAGAAGGAACATTTCCCAGTTTCTCTTCTCCGATCTATTCAGATTGGATAAAATGGAAACCCCTGCCAAGGGATATACACAGGCTAATTGAGTGGGGAAAGAGATGCTAGATGAAGTATGTAATGTGGGGAAAATGCAGAGTAGTCCACTTCAGGAAGAACAGGAAAACAGAATGCTGTTTAAATTTCTTCTTTTTACTAATGGGATGAGGGCATCACTGGCTCAGCAGCATTTATTGTTCATCCCTAATTGCCCAGAGGGCAATTGCTGTGGGTCTGGAGTCACATTTGGGCCAGACCAGGTAAGGATGGCAGTTTCCTTCCCTAAAGGACGTTGGTGAACTAAGTGGGTTTCTCAACAATTGACAATGGATTCATGGTCGTTATTAGATTCTTTATTCCAGATATTTCATTGAATTCAAATGCTACCGTCTGCTGTGACGGGTTTCGAACTCTGGTCCCCAGAGCATTGCCTGGGTCTCTGCATAACAGTCCACGGTAATACCACTAGGCCATTGCCTCCCCCATGAAGAGAGACAACAGAATGTTGCAGTATGGAGATATCTAGGTATCCTTGTCCATGAATCATGAAAAGCTAGCATGCAGGTGTAGCAAGTAATTAGGAAGGAGTTGAAATGTTGACCTTTATTGTCCGGGGAATGGAGTAGAAGCATAGGGAAGTTTTTCTCTTAACTGTATAGAGCATTGCTGCAACTGTATTTGGCATGCAAGGTGCGGTTTTGGCCACTTGGAGAGTTGGTTAGATGAATTTGGAGGATTGTTGCACTGTCGTGTTCCTGACAAAGTCTGTGGTTGGTACCTTCTGAATGAACATTCCTAGTATATCTGTCACAAGCTAGGTATTCCCATGAATTGGTGAGACTGTTTAACTCCACCAGGAATGTATTGAGGGCATCCCAAATCTGTTGCATTGTGTTGCTGGGAGAGAATGGATCTTGAGGTACGGCGGATGGCACTTCTCTAATGCTTTGAGATGCCTGTGATTGGGGGTCCAAGTATTTGAAGCATAAAGGAGGGCAGGGGTCGCTGTTGTCTAGTGTCTTAGTCTCTGGTTTGAATTCCAGGTCCTGAGATATTTTCCTCAGTTATTCAGTCAAAGGCTGAGCCACAACATTTCGAGTGAAGAATTTTCTCCTTTGTTCAGACAAGGCTCTCAAGGGATGGAAAATGGTCCATGTTTTACAGAATTCTGCTGCTGGTGATGTTGCATTGTGGGAGCTAGTTCAACAGGACCTTCATTTTCCTGGCATTCAGTGGGAAGCTCATTTTCTCATGTTTCCAAGATGGAATTATCCATGATTTGGAGTTCAGTTTCTATCCGTTCTGAGTGTGTGTGCACAAGTCTCATCTGAATCCTGGAACTTGGTAATGAAGTTCAAGTGAGGAATTTCTCAACAGAGACTGTCTGTCTTTGACTTTAATATCCTTAACTTTATTCCTTCATCCCCCAGCAGGAACAGATTTAGCTTCACCCCGTCTTGGAACCAAGTTGAAAAAGCGATTTGGCAGCTGATAAACATCAGCTGCTGGAGCATGTGGAACTCTTGTTGAAGTTCTGAAAAACAGCAAAGAATATACTCTTGGTACACCACCTCCCTCATCTGAAAAGAAGTATGTGTGGGGGGGCTTTCAGTGCACTCTGATCAAGGCCATACTGGGCGGGTTCTGGTATAACGTGACAGCTGCGTTACAGCACACCATCACGTTTAAGAAAATTGCAGTATAGAAATAACAGGGCCTATGTGAAACGCGGGGCTAGGGGCACAAAGGACACACCACAATTATATTTTCCAAAATTCTTCCTCATCTGTGGAGCTTAATTCTTAAACTGTCATAACTGTAGCTATATCAGACAGGTGATCCTGCAAAGAGGCAATACATTTACAAATCTGACCTTGTATTTGCAATAAAGTGACACCTGGGCTTTAAGTAGAGTGCTTGAATTTCCAGTGGTGGAAATGGTCAGTACTTCGTGATGGTGCGAACGTGATCCAACAGAGGTGAGCAGTGCAAAATTGTGAGAGATAGACCTCTCAGCCAGCAACCCTCCATGAAACTCCCCTGAAATTGACACACTGGCAATTTTTAGTAAAACTCCCTACTCTATTTAAATGCTAATCTGACCTGATGTTCCATTGGTACAGACTTCTGGATAGATTTTCAGATAAGTGAAGCAGACAAATCTGACCTTTCTTCCTATGCAGCCCATTGGCATTGAAATTAATTATAGGATTAAAATGCATTGTAAACCTGAGTAACATTGTATTCAAAATACTGCTGGAAAAGAGCAGGTTGTAACACAGACAACTTGGTATAAATGATATACACGAGCAAGTTCAAAAATTCTTGCATGTTAAATATGTAACAAAATTCAGGCAAAAATACTATACACAAAGGTGCATGTTTTAACAACACTCATTTTAAACATGCTTCATTTTTTACTTATACCATCAATTTAGCACTGGAGTCCATTCTTTTATTTCAATGAGCTGCGTTTTTAAATAATGCTGAATTGTGTTGTAGCTAACACGTGTTCGCATTTTAGAAGTAGCATTCCTCTATTTGTCAGTTGTGTTATAGCTGATTCACATTGCCAAAACACGTGTTATTGGAAAACCCTTGTATTGCAGAAGAGAGGAATCAACTTGCAGCAACTATCTGCCACAATGAACGTTTTTTAAGGGTTTACACTCTGCCTCCTTCTGGTGAGTGAGGACCTCCTTCCCGATCTGTGGTGTATTTTGCACCCATCAAGAAGCACTGCAGACATGCTTTCCATTCTGACAAGTCCATGAGCATTGAAAGAAACGACATCAACTGCTGTATGTGCACTTTTTTGACTGTATGAAAGCCTGTGACTATTTCAACATGAAGGCTTATGGAGTGTGCGCCTCGAATTCGGCTTCCTATGAAATTTGTCACCATCTTCTACCCCACTAATAAATCAACCACAGGTCCTATCTCAGTGCAGTCTGTGGTCAAATAGTGCTGTGTCATTGCACCATCTGTTTTCTATATCTTGGATGCTGCAATACTGTACCTCACTTCCAGCAAGCCATCACAGTTGTGAAGATAATCCGAAAAAATGATAGGAAACTCTTTAACCTGTGCCACCATCGATTTCAGACCAAAATTGCTTCAAGGTTAATACTTCATAAATAATTAATTGTGATGGTCTTAAGAGTAGCCTTGTATATAGAAAAGGAATACAAGTCAGGGATGTTTTAAGATAACTATTATCTGGAACACGATGTCTTCTCTTCTTTGCACCATGACGTATTGTGTTCTAATGAAGTTATTTATATAGTGGAAGGGAATGTAATATGTTTTATTCTGGGCTTTTACTCGGATGCATTACTTAAATGAAGCACAACTATTGCAAGCAAGAAGTTTCTTTCACTTATTAGTTGCTGTAACTGGATCAGTGTATGTTTCCCACTCCCAACCCTCGTCATATGAGTGTGAAATTCTTGACGTTCTGTGTGGCAATATACATTTTGGGGAGGGCAGCAGTGCAATGTCGTCAGGTATGTAATACACAGTCTAGACTAACATACTGGGAACATGGTTTTGAATCTTAGCAGGTGGTAAAGTTTGAATTCATTGAAAATTTGGAATTAAAAAAATTCTTATTGCACCTTGTCTGTCTCCTCTCCACCTATCCTCTCCTCTATCCATCTTCTATCCGCCTCCCCCTCTCTCCCTATTTATTTCAGATCCCCCTTCCCCTCCCCCATTTCTGAAGAAGGGTCTAGGCCTGAAACGTCAGTTTTCCTGCTCCTCTGATGCTGCTTGGCCTGCTGTGTTCATCCAGCTCTACACCTTATTATCTCATTGTAAATTGCCATCTGGTTTACTCAAGTCCTGCAGGGATGCAAATCTGTACTCCTTACCTGGTCTGGCCTAAGTTTGAATCCAGGTCAATAGCGATGTGGTTGACGCTTAACTGCTTTCTGGCTGTCTAGGCCATTTCGATCAGTTGAAAAGCAGCTGGGGATGGATGACAAACTGCTAGCACTGCCTTTGACCCATGAAAAAATTGAAAACAAACAATATTAAAACTGCACCATTAGTTTTACTTCAGAATTTAAGATTGCAGTCAAATTTTTCACTTCATTAATCAGGACCTGTTTAGGTCTTCAGTAAGAGTGGGATTTCAGTATCCTATGAACACAGAGCACTTTATCTAATCTGCATTATATTTCAGTACATGTTGAATACCTTTTTAAATAAAAGTAAAATCCACTTGTAATAGAGTTCCAAGTGAGAGAGCATAGAAATTTTACCAAAGAATGTTAAAGCTTCCTCCAAGGTACTCAATCAGATCCTGGGTCCATTTTCCTTTGTTCATCTTGTCCTTGGTAAATATCTTCTGTGGTTTTGTTTTCATCTCTTCATTTTCTGCCCTACTGTGGGTTGTTGCCTAAGCTGAGATGAAATAGTGCATCTTCTCTTAACTATCTAGTATTGTAAAATGCTAGAGGATATTATAAAGGCTGTTGCACATTACATCCTGCAAGTGAAAGGGCTCAATTAAAATATGAACTATATTTTTCCCCTAGTCTTTAGAGTAGTGCTGCTTCACTTGCTAATTCCCTACAGTGCAATGTTTGACATAGGAACCTCATTGTGTGGGCAATTACAAACACAGACCTATGCCCCTACATTCTCTGTTGCAGCTTTCCTGAGTGGCCCTTGAGGAAGCTGTAATGAGACTTTGGCTTTTGACACAAACTTAGCAGTGATGTCAATAGCTTGGTAGCTGTTTGTATGGCTGTGTGGAATTGATGGTCCAATATTATAGAATTATACAGTATTGAAAGAGCTGGTTCACCTCTGTTATGCCCGTACCAATACTTGGAAAGCCACACTCCTCCTTGGAATATTTTCCTTTTAAAGTTTTTCTTATCCACTTCTCATTTGAGTGTTACTATTGAACCTGCGTCCACTACGTTTTCAAAGTGTTCTAGATCATGTAACTTGCTTTTCAAATTCTCCTGTTATGTCACTTAGTGCCTTTGTGAATAATCTGAAATCTGTCTTCTGATCGGCAGCCCTTATGCTACTGGAAGCAGTTTATCATTCAATTGATCAAGACTTCTTATGATTTCAAACAGCTATCAAACCTTCCTGGAAGTGTCCACTCCTAAAGAGAACAACCTCACTTCTCTAATCTCTTATTGTTTCAAATTAATGTTAGGTTTTGCCGGCCAAGTTTGATTTTCTGTTTGTCTGGCACCAGTCCCATATTTAGGCAAGAGTGAAAGGTTATGGCCAGAACCCTTTATAATTTGCACCTTTTACTCCTCTCAGCAACTTCATTATATCCCATCCAGATCAGGTGATCAACTTTGCTCATCTTTTAAGTGCAGTACCTCTGCTTTTTTATTTGAATCCAGTTTCTCTTCTAGACCCTCATTTTATTATTTGGGCAGCATCCTCTTGAGTGAAAAAGCTTTATCCGATCTTCAGAGTTTAGTATTGTTTCCTATTGCCTCAGCAAAGGGTTGTACCAACTTGCACCAACATTTGCATTTGAGGCTTGCTTACAGTTTTCATGAATAGATTTTGAATTGAAATCTTAAGTCACTGGTCGTGGAAGCAGGCCATTCAGCCCATAGAGTCCACACCAGGGTAAATTTACTCCACACAGTCGCCTGAGGGTGGAACTGAACCTAGGTTCCTGGCACTGAGACAGCACTGCTAACCACTGAGCCATTGTGCAGCCCTTAACTGTTAAACCAGGGTTTAATAATTCATATCTAAATTGTGGTCAAGTGTTTGCAGAAGGATGCATGTGAAATATACCACATTTTGCCTCTGAAGACAGAAGAATGTAACTAGGCCAATATGTACTGTCTAATACTGTGGTTGCATTTACTTGCAAATCATAGATCATAATCCCTACAGTGTGGAAACAGGCCCTTCGGCCCAACAAGTTCACACCGACCCTCGGAGCATCCACCCAGACCCGTGGCCCTGTACCCCACCTAATCTATACATCCCAGAACATTTACAGGTAATTTAGCATGGCCAATCCATCCAACCTGCACATCTTTGGACTGAGGGGAAACCGGAGCACCTGGAGGAAACCCACGCAGACACGGGGAGAATGTGTGGAGTTTGCACAGACAGTCGCCAGAGGGTGGAACTGAACCCAGGTCCCTGGTGCTGTGAGGCAACAGTGCTAACCACTGAGCCATTGTGCTGCCCTAAATGAAATGGCATAATGGAGCAAAGTACACAGCAACCAAACCGTGGGTGCTATCTTTGTTTTCAGAAAGAAGAACTTACCTTAAATTTTGGCTTGCTTTTTCTTCAGTAAGTTCCTACACTTGCCATTGAGTTTTAGACTCTATTAATTTGAGAGCAAAAGCTGACTGAGGCTTCATCTTGGACAGTCAGCAGCAGCACATTTGAGTTTTCTAAAGAGTGACCTGATTCCACCTAAAGTTGGCAGCATTTAAAGCATTTTTTTTTTGAAACCGTCTTTGGGGAGAAATCCCAATTTTTTACGATTAGCATTGTTCTGCAACAAGCATTTCCAAACCTCTTTAATATGTGATCCAAGATGGTAACAGTCAATATTGATAATGATTTTAACGAAGCCTCAGTGTTGAGACTTGTTTCATATGTGCACATGTATAAAGCATACATAAAGCTATTGACCAAAATCTTGGTCAAAGATAGCTTTCAGGCAACATCTTAAAAGAGAGGAGAGAAAATTACAGAAGGAATTCTAGAACTTGGGATCATTGCAGCTGAAAACTTTTCTGCCAGTGGTTGAGAAATTTAAAATCCGAGGTATACAAGATCAGAACTGAAAAAATCCAGAGATCTGACAAGAAAGGAGAAGGCTATTTGGTCCCATTATCCTGTTCAACTATTAGAGGTACTGTGTACAGTTCTGGTTGCCCTGCTTAAAGCAAGGATATTATTAAATTGGAGAGGTTTCAGAAAAGATTTACCAGGATATTGCCAGGACTGGAGGGTTTGAGTTATGAGGATATGCTGGGACTTCCTCCACTGGAGTGTAGGAGGTTGAGGGGTGACCTCCACAGAGGTTTATAAAATCATCAGGGGTATAGATAAGGTGAATAGCAAAGGTCTTTTCAAGGGTGGGGGATATCCAAAACTAGAGGGTGTTGTTTTAAGGTGGGAGGAGAAAGGTTTTAAGAGACCTGAGGGGTGACACTTCCAAACAGTGTGGTTTGCATGTGGAATGAACTGCCAGAGGAAGTGGTCGATGCAGGAACAGTTGCAACATTTAAAAGACATTTGGACAGATACATGATTAGGAAAGGTTCAGTGGGATATGGGCCAAATGCAGGCAAATGTCTTGGGAATGGCAAACCTGGTCGGCCTGAATGAGTTGGGCCAAAGGATCTGTTCCGTGCTGTATGACTCATGACTGTTCTGATTGTAACTGTAACTGTTACTTCACTTTCCTGTCTGCATCCCTTAAATTCCATTCTAGATCAAGAATCAGTCCATTTGAGCCTTTCACATTATCTATTACCCAGCCCCCACTGCGTTCTGTGGAAGAGAATATCAAAGACTCACAATGGTCTGAAAGAATTCATCCTCAGTCTTGAATGAGAGGCCCCTTATTTTGAAACTGTCCCCTCAGATTCCTGGTTGTCCTACGTGGTGAAACGCTGCACCTCATCAAGCCCCTCGAATATTTTGTTCCCGTAAGGTCAGTGCTCATTCTTCTGGTGTTCTGTTAGCCAGTCTTATAAAACTATATCAAATCCTATATATCACATCTAACATTGTAAGCTGTTAGAATCATAGAATTCCCAGAATGCGGAAAGAGGCCATTTGGCCCATTGAGTCTGCACTGATTTCCCAAAGAGCATTCCACCCAGATCCAACCCCCTATTGTACTCCCATAACCCCACAATTGGCATCACTAATCCACCTAACTTACACATCATTGGACACTTTGGGAAATATAGCATAGCCAGTGCACCTAACCTGCATATCTTTGGACTGTGCAAGAAAACCAGAGCATTTGACAGAAACCCATGCAGCCATGGGGAGAATCTGTGAACTTCACACAGACATTCACCCAAGGCAGGAACCAAACCCAAGTCCTTGGCACTGAGACAGCAGTGCTAACCACTGAGCCACCCGTGATCACACTGGCGGGCAAGGCACATGCATGCAGCCAATTGGAACTCTCAAATAGCAGAGGATGGATTTGATCCATTGACCTCTGGTAATGGGCCCTGCACGCTCTTGCTGTGCCATTGTGCTCGTGTATCGTATCCAGGAGGAGTTAGTTTCTTGTGATGTTTCATCAAATTTCTCTTGCTTTCATCTGTGCTTTGTCTAAAGGCGGGTCTACTGCCTGCTTACTGCCTGCTGATGCTTCATCCTGAGGTTTTTTTCTTGGCAAACTTTTCTGTGATGGTTGCTATTGCTTTTCGCTGTCAGGAGCAGGGTAGGGAGGTAGGTCCCAAGACTCTTGACTGGAAACCAAGTTTGAACTTGTTCTGTTCACATTAATCTGAACCATGTGCCTACCCAACTGAGCTAAATGCCTCTTAGAAATCCAAGTACACCAGAACTGCAGAATCCCCTTTACCCTACTTATTATTTTCTTAAAAACCTAATAAATTAGTAAAACATGATTTCCCTTTCACAAAGCAATGTTGTCTCTGATTTAGAAATTCATAATACAGTGCAGGGTTATGCCAACAGTGTGGGTTCAATTCCCACACTGACGTTATCATAAAGGATTCTCCTGTTTAACCTTTCACCTCGCCTTTCCCCAAATCATCACCAGTCAGCTGTCTGTAATGCGAGCACAGCCCTATGGTCTGAAGCAGTGGTGACTTTTACTATCTTTGAATGGATTCTAGCATTTTTTCCAATGTGAGATGTAAGCTAACTGGCCTACAGTTTCTTGCTTTGTCTCCCATTGCAATGCATCTTCTGTAAGGGCAGAGTTGAAAGTTTAATATCTCCTTATGTCTGCCACTCGCTCTTTAACATTATTTTTTCCAAGGCTTCTTTAGCTACTTTGTAAGCTACTTTAGCTACTTATACCCTTGTAATCATATTAGTTTAATTTTTATGACAGTAGTATAGATCCAGGTTTTATGTCTTCAGACAATGTGAAATTTGCATTTTATGATCATTCCTTTGTGTCTAAAAGATTATTTGCAGTGAAGTCATCAATTAATCCTGTTTCATCACAAACTTCCAGGTCTAAAATAGCCTACTGTCTAATTGGTTCCAGAAAGTATTTGCTCTTTTTTTAAAAAAAACATTCCTGCATACACTCTGTCAAAGCTTGTCTGGAGGATAAGTTCACAATGTGATTTATTCAATTCGGATCAAGATTGAAATAGCCCATGAGTTTTATAATGTTTTTCTTCCAAACCCCATTTTATGGAGGGAATTGAAGTAAAGATGAGAATTTTTAAAATTGAGGCATTAGTAGACAACCACTGTAGGTCAGCAAGGGTGAATATGCGTGAATTGGACTTAGAAGGTGTTTTAGGTGTAGGCTGTGGAGCTTTGGATGGGCGTGGAATGAACAGGTGATCATAGTTACCTTTGGGCATGTGACATGAATCAGTTTTAGCAGCAGCTTTGCTGAGCTGAGGCAGTCTTTGAGTTGGGTGAGGTTATACAGGTGGAAGTCCTGGTTTCTGAGCAGGTATGTGGTTGGAAGTGTATCATGTGGTCGAATACTTGATTGAAGTTGTGATCAATCTAATTCTGCTTCAAACAGTTGCTAGGGATGGAGTTTGTGAACAGGAACTGAAAACAATGGAATGTTATCCTCCGTTTTCAATATTTTTGAATGAAGTCCTGCTTACCCAGTGTAAACAGTGTAACAAATCAGACTGGGAGGAATCCTGAGGGAGTGGTTGGATGAGTGATCAGGGTATCCTTGGCTTCCATTTGGCACTTAATCGGTTTTTGAATAACATCATAAAATATACCAATAGAACAAATAGGAGCAGAAGTTAGCCCTTTCGGCCTGCTCTACCATTCTGAGATTATGGGGGGCCCCTCCCAGTTTGTTTATAACTGCACTTCCAAAATCCAAAATCCAAAATGCCTAGACTTTGGCCCTTCATTCACTGACTTTACTGCAGCTACTGAGCTCCTGGTCCTGCTCCCCTGACTCTTGCCACAAAATTGTTGAGACAACTCCCCCTCCCCCTCCCCCTCCCCCATGTTAGCAGCTATTAATGCTTCTTGCTCCTCCAGGTACTTTCCACTTTTCCCTCTCAAAACCACTTTAAAACCTCTCAAAAAATACCCTAGATATCCTCCACCCTATCGCTAATTTCCCTTTCAAGTCCTTGAACAGCACTTGCTGATCAAATCCAAACTCCTCTTTCCTGGGCCTCCATGTTTGAACTCCATCAATCAAGTTTCCATTGTACCAAAGTAATCACTTTTTATCAAAGTCACATGCTACACCAGTTTACTGTAAAAGAGTAAACAATCCCATCTCAATTTTATATCCTGTCAACCTGAGGCAGCCTTTTACACATTTGACCATGAAGTCCTCTTCCAACACTTTGCCACTGTTACTCATCTCCGTGGTACAGAACTTGTTTGTAGTCATAGCCAGCACATCACTTGTAATGGCCTCTCTTCATGCTTCTATATTATTACATTGTCCTCCAAGAATCCTTTTGCTTATTTCTTACATTGGATGTGATCTTCAGCGATATTGGCAATGGCATCTATTTTTGCAAGTGTGCTGATTAAGCACAGCTCTACCCCACCATGTCCTTTGTAACCATTACCCCTCAACACCACCACTGTCTCTAAATTGTCAGATTGCTTGTCTTTTAGAAACTGAAAGAACTGCAGGTAGAATCATACAGGTGTACATCATGGAAACAGACCCTTTGGTCCAACCTGTCCACGCTGACCAGATATCCTAAATAAATCTTGTCCTGTTTGCCAGCATTTGGCCCATGTCCATCTAAATCTTTCCTTTTCGTGTGCCCATCCAGATACCTTTTAAATGTTGTAATTGTACCAGCCTCCACCACTTCCTCTGGCAACTCATTCCATACACGCACCACCCTCTACGTGAGTAAGTTGCTCCTTGGATCCCTTTTAAATATTTCCCTTCTCACCTTAAACCAGTGCACGCTAGTTTTGGACTCCCCCACCCTAGTGAAAATACCTTGTTTATTCACCCTATCCATGCCCCTCATGATTTTATAAACCTCGATAAGGTCACCCCTCAGCCACTGCTTGACACTCCAGGGAAAACAACTGTAGCCTATTGTGTCTCCCTATAACTCAAACCCTCCAACCCTGGCAACATCCTTGCAAATCTTTTCTGAACCCTTTCAAGTTTCACAACATCTTCGCTATGGCAAGATCAGAATTGCAGTGTTCCACAAATGGCCTAACCAATGTCCTGTACAGCTGCAACATGACCTCCCAGCTCCTATACTCAATGCACTGACCAATAAAGGCAAGCAAACCAAATGCCGCCTTCACTATCATCTACCTGCGACTCCCCTTTCAAGGAACTATGAACCTGCACTCCAAGGTCTCTTTCTTCAGCAACACTCCCCAGGTCCTTACCATTCAGTGTATAATTCCCGGTTTGCCTTAAAATGCAACACCTCTCATTTATCTAAATTAAACTCCATCTGTTGCCACTCAGCCCATTGACCCATCTGATCAAGGTCCTGTTGTAATCTGAGGTAACATCCATTGTCCACTACACCTCCAATTTTGGTGTCATCTGCAAATTAGCTAACCATACTCCTATGTTCACAACCAAATCATTTATATAAATGACAAAAAGCAGTGGACCCAGCACCCCTCCTTGCAGCACACTGCTGATCACAGGCCTCCAGTCCGAAAAATGACTTTCCACCACCACCACCCTCTATCTTCTACCTGTGAGCCAGTTCTGTATCCAAATAGCTAGTTCTCTCTGTATTTCATGTGATCTAACCTTGCTAACCCACTATACCATGTGGAACCTTGTCGAATGCCTTCTTGAAGTCTGTATAGATCGCGTCCACTGCTCTGCCCTTGTCGATCCTCTTCGTTACTACTTCAAAAAAGTCAATCAAGTTAGAGACACGATTTCCTGTTCATAAAGTCATGTTGATTTACCCTAATCCATCTTGCCTTTCCAAATACATGTAAATCCTGTCCCTCAGGATTCCCTCGAACAATTTGCCCACCACATATGTTAGGCTCACTGGTTAATAATTCCCTGGCTTTTCCTTACCACCTTTGTTATAAATGAGAAACAGAGATTGCCGGAAAAGCTCAGTTTGTTTGGCAGCATCTGTGGAGAGAAATCAGAACTAACGTTTCGGGTCGAGTGACACTTCAAGTGATTCTGAGGAAGTGTCGCTCGCCCCAAAATATTAACTGATTTCTCTCTACATGTGCTGCCAGACCAGGCTGAGTTTTTCCAGCAATCTCTCTTTTTGCTTGTCTTTTAATATTGACAAAAAGACACAGTCCTTTGGCTCAAGTTTGACCAAAATTAATTCATTGTCTTAGGGAAGTTAGGGATGGACAATAATTGCTGCCTAGCCAGCGATGCCTTCATCCTGTGAATGAATAAAGAAAACAGGTCACTGCCATAATTTTTAGTTCCTGAGCCACTGACTCCCTTGCAACTCTGACAATGAACCAGGCTATTTTCAACCTTGTGTTACATTTCACCATGAATTGTGTTTCAGACACGCATCTATGCTATTACCAAGTCTTCCCATTTCTACCTCCGTAACATTTTATCTAAAACCACCACTGTCTCAGCTCATCTTCTGAAACGCACGTCCTTTGAGATCTCAAGACTTGACTGTTCTCACAAGTGGCCACCCTTCTGCATTTTGTTTCCCCTTTTACTTGTGAGCATCCAAAGCCCTGCTCCCTGTAACCTCACATGGACCAAGACCTCTCAGAATCATACAGCATGGAAACAGATCCTTCAGTCCAACTCCTCCGTGCTAACAAGGCATCCCAATCTGGCCTAATCTCATTTGCCAGCAATTGGCCCAGATTGCTGTAAACCCGTCCTATTCATATATGCATCCAGATGCCTTTTAAATACTGTGACTACGAGCCTTCACCACTTCCTCTGGCAGCTCATTCCGTACACTTGTTCCTGCAAAAAAACAAGGGTCTAGGCCCGAAACGTCAGCTTCCCTGCTCCTCTGATGCTGCTTGGCCTGCTGTGTTCATCCAGCTCTACACCTTGTTATCTAAGTTACCCATCAGGTCCCTTTTTTAAAAATCATCCCCTCTCACTAAACCTGTGCCCTCTAGTTTTGGACTTCCCCTGCCCTAGGAAGAAGACCTTGGCTCTTCACCCTATCCATGCCCCTCATGGTTTTATAAACCCCTGTAAGGTTACCACTCAGCTTCTGACACTCTGCGGGGAGCCCAGTGTATCCCTGCCACCCAAACCTTCCTGTACCATTCACATGTTACCCTGTGCTCACTGCTCTATATTGCGTAATCAAAAGCAAATACCTCAACTTTTAAATTTTCACCCTTGTTCTCTCATCTTTTTCAGACCCTGACTCTGTATTCACGTGCTGCCTTATTATGGTGTCTTGTATTGTCTCTGATTCTGACGTTTTGAGCAACCCTGGTTTTAATTACTGTATGACTTGTTTTCCATGGCTTTAACTCCTTTAGTCCTAAACTTTGGAATTTCCTCCCAAAACGTCTCTTTCCCAACTTCTGTTCCCTCCTTTTAGGTTGAGGTTTAGGTTTTGTCATGTGTACTCAAGTATTGGGGTACAAGAGTACAGTGAAAAGTGTACTATGTTGCAACACTGTGCCATCTTAGGTACAAAGTACCTAGATACAAGAACTTAGTTGCAGAAGTAGGAAAATAAAGAAATAAATTAAAAAGTTTTGCATGCACCTTAAGATCCATCTCTGACCCCATCTCTAATCATATGCCTTAATATCTCTTTCTTTGTTCATTTGTTCATGGGATGTTGGTCTCGCTGGTTTATTGCCCACGCCTGTTTGCTCAAATGATTAAGTTTCAACCACATTGTTGTAGTTCTGGAGTGGCATGCAAGCCAGACTAGGACAGGATGGCAGATTTCCCTTCCCTCAAGGACGTTCGTGAACTGGGTGGATTTTTCCTGACAATCAATGGTTTTGTGGCCATCATTAAATTCTTAATTCCTTATGTGGCTCTGTCGAATTTTGTTCAACAATGTTCCCGCGAAGTGCTTTGAACTGTTTAAAACCTATATTAAAGTTGCTCATTTTATGAGCAGGCACTTGTACATTTCGATAACTGAAAACTTTCAAAGGACAAAATTCTGCTGAAGTGTTTGTTTTTTTTATAGATACAGGGTTTTATATATAGACTGGCATAAAAATCTCTGAACTGCAGCGGAGGCATGCTAAGGTATTCCAGTCCAGCTCGCAGCCCCATCTGACAGGTCTGCAGTGGAAGCTATTTTTAGGCACACGAATGCCATTTTTAACTCATAAAATATTCATCCGCATCTAGCTGGCAAACCATCAATTTCTATAAATGTGACGGGGGCAAGATTTTTCTTTCTCTCTCCATTTCTTTATTGAAGTGGAACGTTTTGATGAGATGCCAGTGGTGAAACGAAAACCTTGATTTGCAGATCCTCACTGCGTCCATTCATGCTCCTCTGCGCAACTGCTTACGCACCGTTTATTGTCGTCTGTCACGGATGGCTTGTACCTTTTGCGTCTGCTATTCACACGTGAGGGGAAAAGGGAGGGCATGAAGCAGTGAAAAATGGCTTTTTTTTTCCTTCCCGTGTCCTTTTCCTCCATTTTTCTTCTGGGAGGAGGATGCAGCAGGGCTTGTTCTACTACTCAGATTGTCCTTCCTTCTTTACATTTTGGAAACCTGATTTTTCTTGTTAGGAAATCGTACCTGTAGCTGGCGTATCAAAGTGGTTTTGTGATTTTTTTTTAAATTAAAGATGCGGCAACACATGCCTGGCTGCGTTAGCGTGCGCGCCAGAGACTTGAGCAGTTTCTAAATCCGGCATTGAGGGCTTGTTTTGCTTGGTTTGATGGAATCAATCGGGGTGTTCTATTTTTAGAAGCAAAGAGATTGAAATAGCAACTTCGTTTTTCATGAAACAGATCGTCCCCTCCTCCCCTGCGGCAGACGTGCTGCTGAAGCCCTTGTCAGTCAGACCTTTGCTCTTGGATGGGTTGTATCTGTCACGATTGCAGTGGTATTAGCCGTTAATCAATGGAGTGTTACTGCACGGATAAAGGTCACCAGGACCTGCCCAGAATAACTAAACTTTCAGGCGTGGGCATTGCAGTCACAATTCAGGCGGGCGATGTCAAAAATAAAAATACAGGAACTAAAAATATCCCAGATGTACATGGAACTGTTAAAATATAATTTTTCTTTGCATTTATAGTTTGAATAGATAAGATTAGAGCTGAAAATAGGATTGCTGCTAGCAGGTTGCAGAAGCATTTTCTTCATTCAAGTAGGAATAACTCCTGGTAGCAAATTTTAACAACTTGTCACTAACCTCTCAATTAGTTAAAATAACTCAGTTTAAGTTTGTAGTTTGGCAGATTTTTTGTTTGAGAATCACAGATTGCAGGTTTACTTTTCAAAATAAAAACATTTTTTCATTTTCTGGCTGGGTCCTTAGAAGTGCAAGATGCTGAATTTTCATTTTTAGAAGAAAATTATTTGCAGGGCTATAGGGGATTGGCATTAGGTAAATGGCTCATGCAGAGAGCTGGTACAGACGTGGGCTGAATGGCCTCCTTTGCTGTAACGATTCTATTGGTAATGATGCCAGCCTGTTACAATCTTTGAGTTCTATCATGTACATTAAGGAATGTTCTTTTACTTTGTATTCTGCATGTGGATGGTACTGATATGACTACGCTTGATAACAATTCCACATTGCCCTGCAAAGCTGATAATGGATCCTCATTGCAATGTTTTTTAACAGTTGAGGAAGTCATTTGACAATGAGACAGCATTAGGAGTTAGAATACGGGTTTTGCACTGGAGTCACATATAGACAAACCTGAATTGAGATGACTGGTTCCTTTTTCACTATAGACGTGGAGCGAATAAATTGGGTGTTTCTGGCAAGGAGGCACTTTGACATTTGATTTACTGGATTGACACCAATCTATAAATAACCAAATCAATTGGATATTCACAAATTGGTGTGAGATTTGAGTTTGCAAGGTTCAGGTTCATCCAATGCCAGAATCAAAACGCTGTGAATACTTAAGATGTCTATCAATGATTTGTAGTGATTATAATGGATGTTATAAGGCATCTCTAGAGTACATAGGACTTAAACTTCGGCCTCCTGGTTCAGAGGTAGGGACACTGCCACTGCATTAGATGTGTCCTCCCTTTTTCATCTTATCCCATTCATCAAGTTAAACTTGGTACTAGTTAACAGAACATTTATCCAAGCCATTATTGTCTAAAGGCGCAATAGGAAGTGACATTTTAATTGTAACACCATTTTATTGTCTCTCAACGTTCATGTTCCAACCAAGTTGCTGTTGCAGTTTTGAGGAAGGGTCACCGGACCCGAAACGTTAACTCTGATCTTTTCTTCACAGATGCTGCCAGAACTGCTGAGCTTTTCCAGCAACTTCTATTTTTGTTGCTGTTACAAGTTCAGATTCTTTTAAGAGATGGACCTTCTGTAATTTTCATTTCAACAACTATGCAGTAGATTTCTCCTGCCTAGTTTGAATCTAGGTCATCAACACAAATCAGTCCCAGTGCTTCCAGGCAACACCTGAGCACAGCAGGCTCCCTACAAGCCACAGGTCCTATTGTAATAATGCTTTTACATGATAAATTGAATATTTTAGTTCTCCTTAGGCTCTATAAGCGAAGCCGGACTTAACATGGGTCCATCTTTTTGGTAGTTTCCAAATACTGGAAGAGTCATACCTCAATCATAGAATGGTAGAGCACAGGAGGAGCTGATTTTTGCTGCTCTTTGGTGCATCAGTTCAGTTAATCCTGCTTTCCCACTGTTTTTACCCCTTTGCCCAACCAATTATTTTCCTTCACGTGTTTATCAAATTCTCTTGAAAGCTGTTATTGACACTGTTTCCACGACCCTTTCAGCTAGTGTATTCCAGATCACAACATGCTATTTTTATTTGAAGCATTCTTTAAAAACAATTTATTTTTGGAATAATTGTGGAGGGAGCTAAATTGGCCATTTTATGTAAAGTGTGGAGGAAAAGAACAAAAGTCTTGTTATAAAATTATTTCTTGGTACATTGTATTTTGATTTATCAAAAATAGTTATGATCCTACATTGATATATATTTATAGTTCATTGTCGATTCTTTAAGTTGTTAAATATGAACTTTTTTGTTGCAGTTGTTACAGGAGCAACTGATGGAATTGGGAAGGCTTATGCGAAGGAGGTATGTTAGAAAATTAGTCACATTTTTAATGGATAATTTCTTTGCTGCACACTTTTTAAGGAAATCAAAATCTTCACTTTGATCAGGATAAAATTTCGCAACTTTTTACTAATTGACACTCTTGGAACAAATGTGTCTATGTAAATGTATATTATTTCTGTTATATTTCTGCTCAGCCAGAAAGCATTTTATATAGGGTGCCAGAAAAGACTGAAGCAAGATTATATAGTTTGATTTCTTAAAATATTGTTTACCTGTAACTTTTTTTGACTTTGCTTGATTTTTGACATCTTCTCTCCACACGCTAGCTCGCCAAGCATGGTATGAGTATTGTCCTTATCAGCAGATCCCAAGAAAAATTGGATCAAGTTGCTAATGAAATAAGTAAGTCGATCTTATCTTCTCTCTCTTTTCCTCCTCTTCTCACCACTTCCTCCTGTATTACCAAATATTATCCATGCATGTACACTTTCAGCAAAGTCATATTGGAATAAGTTCTGACCCCTATTTCAGAAAAATCCGAATTAAGTTATATTTCTACCAAATAAGAAAAATACCTGGATGTTAATGTAACTCTGTTTGGGGAAGGAATGTGAGGTGGAAACAAAAAGAGAATCTGGCTGTTTACTGAATAGCATTGACACATTCATTAAAAATGAAGGATGAATTGTTTGAGAGCAGGTTATTAGGGTTGGTCAAAAGTACTCCAGCTTTAAAGGCTAATACATTGACTTAAAAGTAAAATAAGATTGGCTTAACTCAGCATTGAAAAGTTACCAACCTGGTGACGCACAACTAACAGTCTGTGAGGTAAAGATTTATATAAATGTTAGTGGTGAAATTTTCTTATAGTAAGGCTCCAGGAATCAACTTTTTGCATTCAGCAAGTATGTTGGCTGTGGACTATTTTTTACCTCATTTTGTTAAAAAAAAAAACAACAGTTGGGTCTAATTCACTTTATGTCGTCATTGTCTTCAGGAATAGCGCCAGAAGACTGGAGACTAGCAAATGTTGTCCACTTGTTCAAGAAGGGGAGTTGAGACAACCCTGGTAATTATAGACCAGTGAGCCTTACTTCGGTTGTGGGTAAAGTGTTGGAAAGGATTATAAGAGATAGGATTTATAATCATCTAGAAAGGAATAATTTGATTAGGGATAGTCAACATGGTTTTGTGAAGGGTAGGTCGTGCCTCACAAACCTTATTGCGTTCTTCGAGAAGGTGACCAAACAGGTGGATGAGGGTAAAGCGGTTGATGTGGTGTATTTGGATTTCAGTAAAGCGTTTGATAAGGTTCCCCATGGTAGGCTATTGCAGAAAATACGGAGGCATGGGATTGAGGGTGATTTAGCGGTTTGGATCAGAAAGTGGCTAGCTGGAAGAAGACAGAGGGTGGTGGTTGATGGGAAATGTTCATCCTGGAGTTCAGTTACTAGTGGTGTACCTCAAGGATCTGTTTTGGGGCCACTGCTGTTTGTCATTTTTATAAATGACCTGGATGAGGGTGTAGAAGGATGGGTTAGTAAATTTGCGGATGACACCAAAGTTGGTGGAGTTGCGGATAGTGCGGAAGGATGTTGCCGGTTACAGAGGGACATAGATAAGCTGCAGAGCTGGTCTGAGAGGTGGCAAATGGAGTTTAATGCGGAAAAGTGTGAGGTGATTCACTTTGGAAGGAGTAACAGGAATACAGAGTACTGGGCTAATGGTAAGATTCTTGGTAGTGTGGATGAGCAGAAAGATCTCGGTGTCCATGTGCATAGATCACTGAAAGTTGCCACCCAGGTTGATAGCGTTGTTAAGAAGGCGTACGGTATGTTAGGTTTTATTGGTAGAGGGATTGAGTTTCGGAGCCATGAGGTCATGTTGCAGCTGTACAAAACTCTGGTGCGGCCGCACTTGGAGTATTGCGTACAGTTCTGGTCACCACATTATAGGAAGGATGTGGAAGCATTGGAAAGGGTGCAGAGGAGATTTACCAGGATGTTGCCTGGTATGGAGGGAAGGTCTTATGAGGAAAGGCTGAGGGTTTTGAGGCTGTTTTCGTTAGAGAGAAGAAGGTTAAGAAATGACTTGACAGAGACATACAAGATGATCAGAGGATTAGATAGGGTGGACAGTGGGAGCCTTTTTCCTCAGATGGTGATGGCTAGCACGAGGGGACATAGCTTTAAATTGAGGGGTGATAGATATAAGACAGATGTCAGAGGTAGGTTCTTTACTCAGAGAGTAGTAAGGGCGTGGAATGCCCTGCCTGCAAAAATAGTAGACTCGCCCACTTTAAGGGCATTTAAATGGTCATTGGATAAACATATGGATGATAATGGAATAGTTTAGGTTAGATGGGCTTCAGATTGGTTTCACAGTTCGGCGCAACATCGAGGGCCGAAGGGCCTGTACTGCGCTGTAATGTTCTATGTTCTATGTTCTATGTTCTATGTTCTAAGACAGTACTGAAGGCAGAACATTAGCTACATTTTCCTCCAACTGAGTTGGTAACTAGAAATCTAAAGATACTTGCAGCTAATTTACGGTCAAATGTGTGTTGTGCAGTTTATGGGCATTTCCTCATCCAAACACACAATGTTAAAGCCAGCATTTATTACTCGCTCCTAATTGCTTTTGAACAAGTCGCTTGCTTCAGAGAACAGTTAAGAATCAACCAAGTTGCTGTGGGTCTGGAGAAATATTTAGGGCAGACTAAATAGCTACAGGAGAATCCCAGAGGTAGTAGGAACTGTCGATGCTGGAGTCTGAGATAACAAGGTGTAGAGCTGAATGAGCACAGCAGGCCAGGCAGCATCAGAGGAGCAGGAAAGCAGGAAATATCTGAGGAAGGATCCAGACCCAAAACGTCAGCTTTCCTACTCCTCTGCTGCCTGGCCTGCTGTGCTCATCCAGCTCTACACCTTGTTATCTCAGGAAAATCCCAGGTAGTGTTTTGTTTTATGGCACCCTCCGTTTCATGGGGACATTACTAGTCAAGGTTTCAGTTCCAGATTTGTTTTTCATTGGATTTGAATTCTACCAATTGCATGATGTTGGCAAAGGCATTCTGGAATTCTGATCCAGTGGATTGATAGAATGGCAATGTATTTCTTGGTCAATATGGTGAGTCGCTTGGAAGAGAATTGCAGGTGGTGGGTGTACCTATGTGTCTGCTGTTCTTGTCCTTTTTAGATGTTAGTGATCATATGTTTGGAAGGTGCTCTCTAAGAATCATAGATCATAGAATCCCTACAGTGTGGAAACAGGCCCTTCGGCCCAACAAGTCCACACTGACCCTTGGAGCATCCGACCAGATCCATCCCCCTATACCTCACCTAAGTTACGCATCCCTGAACACTATGGGCAATTTAGCATGGTCAATCCACTTAGCCCGCACATCTTTGGACTGGGGGAGGAAACTGGAGCATCCAGAGGAAACCCATGCAGACCGGGGAGAATGTACAAACACCACACAGTTTCCCGAGGGTGGAATTGAACCCGGGTCCCTGGCGCTGAGGCAGCAGTGCTAACCACTGTGCCACCCCAGATGAAATGGCATGATTTGAATCCACGTCTGGAGAGCAGTAGCCTGAGTCCCTGGATTACTAACTTAGTGTCATTACCACTATGCCACCCTCTCTAAACCTTGGTGAATTTCTCCAATGCAACTTGTAGTTGGTACTGAGCATCATTGGTCGTGGGACTAGATGTTGTGGATCAGGTACCAGTCAAGTGGGCTGCTTTGTCCTGGATGGTGTCAGAAACCTTCAATGTTGTTGCAGCTACACTCATTCAGGCAAATGGGGTTTATTCCATTACACTGCTGACTTGTGTCTTATAGATGATGGACAGCCTTTGGGGAGTCAGGAGATCAGTTACTCAAGTCCTAACCTTTGACCAGCTCTTGTAGCCACAATATTTGTATGGCTAGTCCGGTTCAGGTTCTGGTCAATTGTAACTCCCAGGATGTTAATAGTGGGCGGTTCAAAGCTGGTAATGCCATCAAATATTGAGGGGTGATAGTTGAATTCCCTTTTGAAGATGGTCATTGCCTGGCACTTGTGGCCCAAGCCTGGATCTTGTCCAGGTCTTAGTTGCATTTGGACATGGACTGCGTCAGTATCTGAGGAATTGTGAATGTTGCTGAATTTTGTCCAATCAGTAAACATCCCCTCATGATGAGAATCAAATTGATTGACCCTAGGAGACTACCCTGACGGACTCCTGCAGAGATGTCTTGGAGATGATTGAGCTCCAACAACCACAACTATCTTTCTTTGTGCTAGATAAGTCTCCAAGCAGCAGGGCCTAGATTTCCACTGACTGAAATTTTGCTCAAGCTCCTTGATGCTACACTTGGTCAGTTGGTCACACTCTTGCCTCATCTCAAGTTCAGTTTTGTTCATGTTTGTACCAAGACTGTAACAAGGTCAGGAGCTGAGTGGACCTGGCAGAACCCAGACTGAATGCCAGTGAGATGGTTATTGCTAAGCAAGTCCTGTTGCTACCACTATTGATGACATCTTCCATCACTTTATTGATGGTTGAAAATAGACTGATGGAGTGGTAATTGACTTTGCTTTTTTTGTGTTCAATTTGTCAAGTCTTTGCCAGTATTGTAACTGTACTGGAAAAGCTTGGTAAGTTCTAGCACATAAATCTTTAGTACGATTGCTGGAATATTGTCAGGGCCTTTGCATTATCCTGTTCATCCAGCTAGTACTTGATAACATGTGGAGTGAATTGAATTGGCTGAAGACTGGAATGTGTGATGCTGGGAACCTTCTGGAGGAGGCCAAGATGGGTCGTCCACTCTCACTTCTGATGAAGATTGTTGCAATTGCTTCAGCCTTATTGTTTGCAGTGACATGCTGGGTTCCTTCATCATTTGAGGGTCGGGATATTTGTGAAGCTGCCTCCTCTAGTGAGTTAAAAACCAAAAGAACTGCGGATGCTGTAAATCAGGAACAAAAACAAAGTTGCTGGAAAAGCTCAGCAGGTCTGGCAACATCTGTGAAGGAAAAAACAGAGTTAACGTTTCGGGTCCGGTGACCCTTCCTCACAACGGATGGTGGCTGGGAAAACATCAGTTTATATGCGGAAAATAGGGAGGTGGGTGGGGTAGGGAGTAAACGCTAAGATAGAGCCCAAAGAGAGAGAGAAAGACAGTTGGACAGACAAAGGAGTTGCTAACGATCAGGCTATTCACCCTATTCACCCTATCAGGCTATTCATCAACTATTCACCCTCCCAGCCTGATCGTTAGCAACTCCTTTGTCTGTCCAACTGTCTTTCTCTCTCTCGCTCTATCTTAGCGTTTACTCCCTACCCCACCCACCTCCCTGACTAGTTATTAATGGTGGAGTAGGGATATGCTGAGCCTTGAAGTTGCTGAGCCTTGAAGTTGCTGAGCCTTGAAG
>NC_063348.1:48227761-48227916 GCF_021869965.1 Rhincodon typus
GTTGCTGAGCCTTGAAGTTGCTGAGCCTTGAAGTTGCTGAGCCTTGAGGTTGCTGAGCCTTGAGGTTGCTGAGCCTTGAGGTTGCTGAGCCATGAGGTTGCTGAGCCATGAGGTTGCTGAGCCATGAGGTTGCTGAGCCATGAGGTTGCTGAGCC
>NC_063348.1:48228075-48232050 GCF_021869965.1 Rhincodon typus
GAGGTTGCTGAGCCATGAGGTTGCTGAGCCATGAGGTTGCTGAGCCAGTTGGAATACAATTCTGCTGGTGACGGCCTACAACGCTTCACGGATGGTCGGTCTATGGTTTTGCTGGATCTGTATGAAATCTATCCCATTTACATCAAGAGTCATGTCACACAACGTGGAGGATGTTCTCTATGTGGTAGGCTGACATTGGTTAGCACCCTGCCTCACAGTGCCAGAGGCCTGGGTTTGATTTTGGCCTTGGGTGACTATCTGTGTAGAGTTTGCACATTTTCCCCACATCCGCATGAGCTTCCTCCGGGTGCTGTGATTTCCGTCCACAGATGTGCAGGTTAGGTGGATTAGCCATGCTGAATTGCCCAGTAATGTCCAGGGATGTTTAGGTAGTTAAGTAAAATCCTGTGCTGGGTTACAGGGATAAGGTGGGATGGGGGTGTGGGTGGGTCTGGATGGAATGCTCTTCAAAGGGTTGGAGCAAATTTGATGGATCAAATGGCCTTTTTGTGCTTCGTAGGGATTCTATTCTATGAATCTTAAGACTATGTGGTGGTTGCTCCTTCTGATTGTCTCATGGTCAAATGAATCTGTAGCAGGATTATCCAGATTAGTTACTGAAGTTGTCCATGCGTATTTGTAGCAAGCATTGGACATAATTCAGACTTGGGCTGATAAAATGGCAAGTAACATTCCTATTTCTCAAATGCCAGGTGTTACGTTCCCAGCTGAAGCTACTATGGGACAAGCTGGAATGAAACCTGTCTTGGTAGACCGTATTTTTTTAAAAAAAATTTAATGTGGTGGTCATGCACTGAGACCTAAGTGTGCCCAGCTGCAGATTCTTGAACAATAAAACAAAGTTTAATTATTTTATGAACTTATTTAATCACGTGAACAAAGCTATCCAAATACAAAACAACAGATGAAAGATCTTAAAGTATTGTAAAATAATGTCTTGTCTATTCCCCAGAACATAGGAACTTAGGAACAGGAGAAGGGCATTCTGTCTGTTGAGCCTGCTCTGCCATTTAATGTGGTCATCACTAATCGACCACTTCAACGCTATTTACATACGCTAGCCCTATACCCCTTTACTCCAATTGATTACTTGGTAATCAAAAATTTATCAATCCATATTTTAAATACACTAAAAGACTGAGCTTCCTCAGCTTTCTGAAAGAGAATTCCAAAAATTTACCATCCTCCGAGTGAAAACTCTTTTCATAATCTCAGACCTAAATAGCATCACTGTATTTTTTGAATTGTTCCCCTTGATTCTAGACTCCCCATTCAGGGAAAATGTCCTAGCTGCGTATACACTGTCTATCCCTTTTAATTATTTTTCTCTGTTTCAATTACATCGCCTCTCATTCTTTGGATCTCGAGAGAGTTTGTAGGATAATCCCACCATACTGGGAACAGGTCTGATGAACCTTTGTTGCACATCTGCTTTGGTCATATAATTTCCTGAGGTAAGGAGACCAAAACTGCATTCAGCGCTCTAGGTGCTGTCTAACCAAGCTTCTATACAATTCAAGCGAGGCTTCATTACTCCTGTACTCAAATCTTTTTCTGCTAAAGACTAACATTCCAGTAGTCAATAAATAGTTTGCTACACCTGCATGTTAACCTTCAGTCTCTTATTGACAAGGACACCTAGATTCTTTTGTACACTTTCTAACCTCTTTACCGTTTTAAAAAATACTCTGAACATCTATTTCTTTTACTGGAGTGGATAATCTCACATTTTTCCACATTGTATTCCATCTGCCATGTTTTTGCCAACTCACTAAGCCTATCCAAATCCTCCTGAATGCTCTTCACATCTTCCTTGCATCTTTCTGCTTAACTTTGCATCAACTGCATATTTGTAAATATTACATTTGGTCCCACATTCATTTTTTTTTTAAACCAACTTGCTCAGATGTGCTATATTACACACCTCTGGAACAGGTGTGACTTTGAATCCACATCTTCTGGCCCAAGGTAGGGACACTACTGCTGTACCTCAAGAACCCTTGAATCAAAGATCATTGGTTTATGTTCAGCTAAGGGATGTTGATATTTTATCATCAGCCTGTTCAGAGATGTTACTACACATCTCTAGCACAGGTAGGACTTGAACCTGAGCCTGTGAATCCAGAGTTGGGGACTCTGCAAGAGCTCCATTAATCCCTGCATTCAAATCATTGATATATATGGGGACCAGCTGAGGCTCAGATTCTAATCTTTGCAGTATCTCCCTAGTCACGGCCAGGCAACCTTCTCCTGGTTCTCTGTCTATTAGCCAATTCTAATCCATGCCAATAACTCCTATCCAATGTGCTTTAATTTTGCAAACAATCTTTTATGGGCGACATTATCAAAAGGCTTCTGAAAATTGAAGTATAATACATCCATTGACTCCACTTTTTTGATTTTTATTAGTAACATCCTCAAAGTCTGACAAGTTTGTCGAACACAGTTTCCTATTTGCAAACCCGTGCTATTTATGCCCAGTCAGGTCATGATTATCCAAGTGTCCATTTATCACATACTTAGATTCTTTTTCCCTACTACTAATGTAATGCTAACAGGACTGTAGTTCCTTTTTTTTTCTATTGCTCCCTTCATACACATTATTTTACAGCACTTCAAATTCAGAGAAATTATTCGTCTCTCTCAAATTATAGGTTCAACTCAACTGCGTCTTTCCAATTCTGTCCTATAATATGTCCAAGTTGTCTTGTGTAGATATTCAAACTGAAAGCTTAGACTTTGTTCAGTCTTTTAATAATCTGCAGTTTTCTAACCAAAATCTTATGGTCAGACAGCTTTACAAGCTAAACCTTTACACCAATGTATTTGAACTTTTCTAGATCTGTCCTGCACTCCTTTCCAGGATTGAAACTATATTTACTTCTGATCCCAGTCAGATCTCCATCAAATCTCGCAAAGCTTTCGAGTTCTGGGTTTTCCTAAGGTTTGATATTTAGGCCTAAAGAGAATAAAGGAAATGAGAAAACAAAAACATGTACTGAGTTGGATGATTAGTCTTGATCATATTGAATAGTGGAGCAGGCTCAAAGGGCTAAATGATCCACTCCTCCTATTTTCTGTGTTTCTATAAAATCAATCTTGGATTATTCTAAACCAAAAGCAATCTAATGCCTTTCAATATTTGCTCCCTATTGTAAACCTCACAGTATAAACAAACAATCTTCCATGAACATGCAAGAGGCCTGCAATCACCTGTTCTGACACATACTGGATTAGATCATTGTGCTTGTAAGAACCTTTGACCTTGTTTCATTTTTAATTCTTCACAAAATGAGGCATCATGTGTGCTACTATTTCAAAATCCAAATGGTAAATTTTATACTCCATTTATATGTAAAATCACACCTTTCATCACAAAGGTAGTAACCACATCCTCAACAAATGAAAGTCTGAACAATGTCCCCATGACATTCAATGGCCTAACGATCACTGAATCCCTCACTATCAACATCCTGGGAAGTTACCATTGACCAGCAACTGAACTGGACCAGTCACATTATGTGGTCACATGAACAGGTCAGAAGTTAGGAATTCAATGACAAATAACCCACCACCTACAAGGGCCAAATTAGTGAGATGGAGTAGTCTCCACTTGCCTTGATAGGACAGTAAAGAAACTCAATCATCCAGGAAAAAGCAGCCGGTTTGATTGGCACCCCATTTTGTCTGCTCCCTCCATTGTAGATGCGCAATAGCAACGTTGCGTACCATCTACAAAGTGCACTGCAATAACTCAGTAAGGTTCCTTTGATAGCACCTTGACAGACCAGGGTAGCAGATGTGTGGAAACACGACCATTGGCACATTCTCCTCCAGGCCATCAATCATCCTGACTAGAACTAGATTGTATCAGAGATAGTAGGAACTGCAGATGCTGGAGAATCCGAGACAACAAGGTGCAGGGCTGGATGAACACAGCAGGCCAAGCAGCAT
>NC_063348.1:48232450-48266563 GCF_021869965.1 Rhincodon typus
ATGCTGCTTGGCCTGCTGTGTTCATCCAGCCCTGCACCTTGTTGTCTAGAACTAGATTGTGGTTCTTTCACTGTTAATCATCAAAATCCTGGAATTCCCTTCCCAGCATCACATCACATCAACTGCAGCAGTTCAAGATGTGGCAGTGCCACCTTTTTGAGGGCAATTAGGGATGGGCTGTAAATGCCCATTGCCATTGATGTTCACAACTCCCAATAAAAGTTTTTTAAAAAAAAAAATAACTGCCAGGCGCTGTGGTTACCATTGATCAGAAACTGAAGTAGAACAACCAATTAATTGCTGTGACTACTGAGTTTTTATTAAGTGGCCCAGTTGCTCACTCTCCAAATCTTTTCTGCTGCCTACAAAGCATAAAGTTGTCTGGTAGTTGCAGGATGGGTGCAATTCCAAGAATGTTGAAAAATTTTGAGTCTGCATCACAGTGGATTGCTTTTCTGCATCCCATCCACCGACAGAACAGCCATTCATTTCAGTAACAAACATCACTGGTAATGGGCTCTCTTTACAGAATTCACTACAGCAATTCACTGATTTTTTGGCAATAATTCCCAAACCAAACACTGGAATTTCTGAGATGAATAACAAGTCTAGTGGAACAAAATCACCATCAGTCTCCAAGTATCACTTCTTCTAAACTGGTCGTGTCATTGTTTCTTGGTTATTGAGGGGTTATAATCTTGGAGGTCCCTACCTAATGGGACAGTTGGTGTCACTTTGTTTTTGCATTGGCCAGGCAGCAGACTCCACTCCCTTCTCAAGGCAGCCAGGGACAGGCAATATTTGTCAACAATGTTTACATCCAGAGAGCAATTAAATGGAAAAGGAAAGTTCTGTGCAGTTTGACTTTTGAATCCAAGTCTTTTTTAGGCAAGGCCAGTTTCAGTCCGCATCCTGACAGACTTGCCTAATTTACCACATTATAGGTAGTGGCATAGTTGTAATGATTGATTTTGGAAATGTTTACATTGGTTCAGAGCACTGTTGTAGCATGTAGTTGGAGCAGAAAAGGAGTTTTATTTAAAGATACCTGCCTTATACTGAATAAATATTAATGGGCAAGAAACATTCATTGCCTGTATCTCAATTTTGATGTCAAAAATAGAGGAAGGAAGGAATTCCATGATGCTAAGAATGTTTACACTCTGAATTGTAATATGTATGCCACACTGGAAGAAAGTTACGTGGTTTGTATATATGGAAGCTGAGTATTTAATTGAGAGTTAGCTGATACTAAAATATGTAATCCTTTTGGCCTGGATTGAAGTAATACCCTTGTGAATGGTGTTTAAACATTGTCATGATCTAACTTGCTCTAGCTTTAAATCTGCTCCAGCATTTGAAGTATGAGTTTCTATGCTTCTGTTAGTGAGTTGATTTCAAACTGTTGGAAAGGTAAGTCATTTTAACTATTCCCAGTACTGCGTACATTGAGTGCTGCTATTCAAGCCCTGCAGTAGGGATGTGAATATAGTTTAAAAAAAACTTGTTTAAGCTATTAACTTTAATTGTTTAACCTGTTTATGTGCGCAGGTGCATTTATTACTAAAACACCAATGTATTTTTATCAGCTCTGCAGTGTAAATTATATACCCCAAATATGAAAAAGAGCAATAGGTAAATCTACAGAACAACTGTCGGAACATATTGCATAATATCCACAAACACTAAGTGCTTTTCCAAAATGGTAACTTCTTCATGCTCTTTCAGTCTTGTATGGAATGACCAGTGTTGGAAAACTTGCAGAAACTCAGCAGGGGCAAGAAATAGAACTACAAACAGAATTATAAACAAAAAAGGTGGTATTCATGCTGATGGAGGTTTGGAAGGGGGTATAGCTGAGCAGAGTTGGTGACAGAGCCCGTGGTGGGGAAGGGGGAAGAAAGGAAAGAAAACAATCAGGGTAGGCAGACA
Organism: Rhincodon typus; assembly: GCF_021869965.1. NCBI lineage: Eukaryota > Metazoa > Chordata > Chondrichthyes > Orectolobiformes > Rhincodontidae > Rhincodon > Rhincodon typus. The sequence goes on from NC_063348.1 coordinate 48,234,383, forward strand.
AATGGATTGTTGTTATTAAGCTCGATCACATCACCAACTGACTGTAGTTTAGGACCTAAGGGCGTAGTCTGAGAATAAATGCATACCATTTTAAGACTGAGATGAGGAATTTCTTCTCTCAGGATTGAAAATCTTCAGAACTTCTTGCCACAAAGAACTGTGGGGCAGATTCCTTGCACAGGTTTAAGGCTGAGATAGATTCTTGATCAGTACGGATATTCGATGTGAGCAATGTTGGATTAGCCATGATCCTATCGAATGGCAGTGAGGACTTGAGGGGTTGAATGGCCTACTCTTCTTCCCATTTCTTATGGTCTTATTTCAGGTGCCAAAGATATGTTGCTTGATTTAAGGTGTCAGAACCAAATGATGGCAAAAGATTCAGGTGAACTTAATTCCTAATTTTCACACAGACAGTAAAATAATAAAACTTTAGTTTTTATTGATCTGAAAGGAAACTAGGTTACTTTTGTTAATAACCAGCCATGGCTGTGTGTGAATCCTAAGAAAGGAACAGTAGAGTAGGAACAGGCCCTTCAGCTCATAGGGTGGTGGTAGAGGGATTGTTTTTTGGGCTGGAGGCCTGTGACCAGTGGTGTGCTGCAAGGGTCAATGCTGAGTCCACTGCTTGTTGTCATTTATATAAATGGTTTGGATGTGAATATAGGAGGCATGGTTAGTAAGTTTGCAGTTGACTCCAAAATAGATGGTGTAGTGGACAGTACAAGGGATGGGCCAAGGAGTAGCAGATGGAGTTTAACTCAAATAAGTGCAAGGTGTTGCATTTTAGTAAGGCAAACCAAGGCAGGACTTGTATGTTTTAATGATAACGCCCAGAGGAGTGTTGCTGAGCAGAGAGAACTTGGGGTGCAGGTGTATAGTTCCTTGAAAGTGGATTCGCAGATAGACAGGGTGGTGAAGGTGGTGTTCGGTATGCTTGCCTTCATTGTCAGTGCATAGAGTATAGGAGTTGGGAGGTCATGTTGTGGCTGTGCAGAATGTTTGTGAGGCCACTTTTAGAATACTGCGTACATAAGGTTTTGGAGTACACTGTGGAACAAGAAACCAGCTCGGCGAGCCAACCAACCTCAATACTGCGTACAGTTTTGGTCTCCCTGCTATAGGAAGGATGTTGTGAAACTCGAGGGTTCAGAAAAGCTTTACAAGTATGTTGCTTAGACCGGAGGATTTGAGTTATCGGGAGAGGCTGAATAGGCTGGGGCTTTGTTCCCTGGAGTGTCAGAGGCTGAGGTGAATTTATAGAGGTTTATGAAAGCATGAGGAGCATGGACATGTTTAATACCAAGGTATTTTTCCTAGGGTGGGAGAATCCAAAACTAAAGGGCATAGGTTTAAGGGGAAAGATTTTAAAAGGACCTGAGGGGTAACTTTCTCTCTCAGGTGGCGCGTGTATGGAATGAGCTGCCAGAGGAAGTGGTGGAGGGGGTGTAATTACAACATTTTAAAATGCATCTGGATGGGTGTATGAATAGGAAGGGTTAGAGGGATATGGGCCAAATGCTGGCAAATGGGACTAGGTCAGACCAGGATGTTGGATCGAAGGGTCTGTTTCCATGCTCTGACTGTTTGTTTGTGCCAACCATGATGCCATTCTAAACTAATCCCATCTGCGTGCACAAGGTCTGTATCCCTCTGTTCCCTACCTGTCATGTGTCTGTCTAAATGCCTCTTAAAAGTTGCTATCATTATCTGCTTCTACCACCTCCCTGACAATGTGTTCCAGGCACCTACCCACCCCTCTTTTTGGGGGGGCAAGAAAGAAGACTTGCCTCACACATCTTTATACTTACCCCTCCCACCTTAAACCTGCGTCTCCTAGTATTTGACATTTCCATCCTGACAAGGTGCTGACTATCCACGCCTCTCATGAATTTTATAAGCTTCTATCAGGTTCCCCCTCAGCCTCTGTCACTCTAGCGAAAACAATCCAATCTCTCCTTTTTAGATATTGTACGTCCAAACCAGGCAACTTCCTGGTAAGCATCCTGGTTGTCCAACTGTTCTTCTCTCTTTGGGCTCTAACCCCACCTATTGCTTACTCCTTCTGCCCCCCACCCCCCCCTCCCCCCCTACCCTATCTTCTACATCTAAACTAACCTTTTCCTGGTTACCATCAGTTCTGAGGAAGGGTCACTGTTAACTCTGATTTCTCTCTGCAGATGCTGCCAGACCTGTGGTAAACCTCTTCTTTTTTGTTTAAAGAACAAAGAACAACACAGCACAGGAACTGGCCCTTTAGCCCTCTGACCCTGTGTCGTTACGTTTTACCCTTCCATACTAAAACTGTCTTCACTTTTGCACCCTCTGAAAAGCCTCCACATCCTTCCTATAGTGTAGCAACCAAAACTGCACAAAATACTCCAAATGTGGCTGAACTAAAGGTTTATACAACTGAGTACAAAGCAGGTTGAATCAATCTGCATTATTTTTGAAATCTTAAAAGCTACAATTATCATCTTTTTAATGTTTTCTTTTTGCCTAGTGAGAACACAGCACACTTTCATGTAATCATTCATCAACATCCAAGCTTTATACCTTTCAACCTTCCTGGGTTACCTATTATCTGAGACATTTTTTGGCAATTCTGCAACATCTTCATTTTATGTGACCAGAACTGTACATGGCATGATATCTTTTGAAAATGTTTCAAAAGTGATTTTTAGGTTTATCTTGCATTTGACTCAATGTTGACTTTTAAATACGTTTCAACACCTGATTTGACTTACATTTTGCCACTGATCAGTGTTGTGATTATCCCCTATTAGCCAGGACCATAGATATTTTATTTTCTATATTTTGTTTTCTTTTCATTAAACTACTAGTCACTTCAGTTTTTGAGAAATATGTTTGTATTCCATTGAATTCCATTTGACATCTGGTTACTCAGTATTGAATTATTAAATCCTCTCATTGCTTATCCTGTTTAGTTTTGCAGTCTACCAGCTTCATGAGCTTTGTAACATCTGTGCATTTAACTACTGGGTTTTGGAAACTTCACTTCAGATTAGTTTGGGAGTGATGCTGAACAAAGATGGTCACAAAAAGACATCCTTACATGAATCTATATTGCCTTTACTATGATAAAATTTTCGACCGCACAGGTTCTGTGAAGTTTGCATTGTATTGTATAATGAAGCATGAGTAATAACCAATTACAATGTTCTCTGCTTCCAGTTATTTACTTGGTATTGAAGACTTAACAGAGTTGACTTGTCAGCTTCAATTTCTGTTTGGTAGAGATATTTATGTCACCACCAGTACATATACGCACATTGAGAAATTATTTATGATGGTAAAGTCATAGCTTACATTTGAGTTCTACATTTATTAAATAAGTAGCAGAAAATTCATTTTTAAAAACCTCTTAAACAAGTTCACAATACTTTTTTCCCCAAGTAATTTTTAATACTCAAAGGCTTTTGTTAAGTGAAGAGAATTCCACATTCTCAGTTGTTTCAAAGTGCTGCACAATCAATGACCCATTTGTCATGAAGTGTTTTCACAAGTACCTGGTCAGTTTACAAGTCATAAGAGCAGTAAGTGTACTCTGAGATGGGTATTCACTCCTCTTTTCTGTTCCTGTGTTGCTGCAGCCAACAGATTGTTGGCAGGGTTGAGGAAGAGTCTGTGAGATGGAAACTCCTCTGTGTCCCTGTCAGACATGAGGAGCTCCCAAGGTCGGTCAGCTCACAGATTAATTTGAAAACTTAGTGATAAGCTGAGATTTAGGGATATATTTTAAATGTCATTTATTGCAAATTCGACTTTTTGAATTGAGTTTAGAGACATGAGTCTTTCTGTGTGTTTGAAATTTATAGTTAACTTTTAAGTATTGCTTTTAAAATAGTTTTTGAGGCCTGACTTTAGAATGAATAGGTTTTCTGTGCACTACTAATATTTTTGTTAATTTTGGATTGTTCTGCAACCTAACCAGGTAAATAGCGGGGTCTAAAAGTTTGCTAGAAGGGAAACTGCTTTAGAGAAGAAGAGTTTTGATTTTGTATTGAGTTTTGAGGAGTCCTATGAAGCTCTTGTAATAGGATAGCTTTAAAAAGCCAGTGCTTCTGAGAAAGGAAGGATATGTCATGGACTAGGTTGGCTTAGTGAGGAATTAGTACTCCAAGACCGTAAGTGTTGGGGTAAACCACTGAAGAGGTTATTTAATTGAGTATATTTAGCATGCGTATAATAACTCCAGGAAGAAGCTATTTGTTAGTCTAAAAGTTGAAGTTGCAGCAGGTAACAGGAGGGCTAATGGAATGTTGGCCCTCATTTCAAGAGGGTTGGAGTATAATAACAGGGGACTTTTACTGCAACCTTCAAGATGCTGCTGATGACACTACATCTAGAGAACTAAACAGTTTTAGACCCCTTATTTAAAGAAAGATACCATTTCATTTGAAGACAGTTCAGAGAAATTTGACCAGGATGAGCTGTGGTATGAAAGGATTGTCTCATGACCAAAAGCTAAGAAGGTGGGGAATGTACTTGCTGGAGTTCAGAAGAATGAGAAATTATCTCATTGAAACAAATAAGATGCTTAAAGGGCTTGACTGCGTAAATGTTGAAACGATGTTTCCCCTCATGGGAGAGTTTAGGACCAGAGGGCAGAGTCTCAGAATGAAGGGATGCCAATTTAAGCCTGAGATGAAGAGTTTCTTCAGGTTGAGAGCCTTTGGAACTCCTTGCCACAAAGAGCAGTGGAGGCAGAGTCCTTGTGTATATTTAAGCCTGTGATAGATCCTTGGTCAGTAAGGGAACAGAGGATTTGGGGGAAAATGCAGGAAAGTGGGTGTGGAACGTTGGATCAGCCATGATCCTATTGAATAGTGGAGCAAGTTTGAGAGGCTGAACAGCTTACTCTTGTTCATAAGACAGTAATAGGGCCTTATTTCAGGTGGCAAAATCTGCAGCATTGTAAGTTTCTGTTTTACTGAGAGACCACTTCATTAAAACTAAAATCAAAATACAATCTCATGAAGTATATGTCTGGGATCTGTTTTGTCCGGTCATAACATCAGCTGGGATCATAACATGGGTTAGGCTTGTAACCCACCCGCCCTTATTTATGTATAGTTGAATTAATTTCATTTAGCACAGTAGCCTTTGTGAAAGCATGAGAATTTTTAAACAAGGGACAGGTGTGCCCTTCAAACTTCTATTTGAATTGAACTGAGATTGTAAAGATTGTGTGCCTTTCTTTACCTCCTGTCTGTCTAATTGTACGAGGGCTCCATAAATATATAGATTTAATTGTTTAATCTACTCAGCAAGAGTAGAAACACACAAACAATGTCTTAAATTTACTTTTCTGGAAAAAGCACTTTTAAACCAGGTGATAGATTTATTGGTTTCATCATTCTTGGATTTATGATTCCATTGGTTCTTCTGCAATTGAATTTTTTAAGTGTAGCCAGTGCTAGAAGGCTCTGTGTACTGTTTGGTTTCACACTTGTAATGTAAAAGGGACTTAACAGAATGACCTTTATGATCTTCCACTGCTATGTGCTATGTTATAGACCAGAACAAACCCCCTCAAAATATATCAAGGAGATAGGCCAGGGCCTAACTTTTATCTTATTTATGGGCAAGTGTAAGGTGCTGTGTTACAGATGTCATTTGATTGGTCGTCTGCTAGATTTTAAGCAAAACACACTTTGTATTTTAACTGTGTTGTAAGAAGAAACAAAAAAGAGCTGACATAACTTTATTGAAATACTTGAAATAATATTTAACTATTCATCATCAACTTTTCCAATATAGCAGCATACCATAAACACACCCTTGGCAAAGGCAAATTCAGCAAAACAGATTCTGATGTGCTATCGCTAGTCCAGGAGAAAGGAACACCAAAAGAAACAGCCTAGCGGCAGAGAGAACGCAAGGTTTTTGCTGTAGCAGAGAGAGAGCTTTATCAGTCAGCTTCAACTCCAAAAACCCAACTTCATCTGAAAGCAAAACTAAAACTCTGGGACTTTGAGCCTGACACCACCTATCATGCTTCTTTTGTCTAATTTAAGCAAAACATTTAGGGAGCTCAAAGCTGTTCAGCCACTACTTCTGAAGCAGCACTGGCAACACTTTTCTCTGCAAGAGAAACACGTACAGGACAAATCTCTGTTAAAGGCATAATACAGTCACACCTTGCATGTACTGAGTATCTGCTATAGCTGAACCCAATTCCCAGTGGAATTTGCGACATTCTTTGACTTTTGTGACAGGTTTCTGAGGATTGTTTTGCTTATTGTGGTGTGCAAAGTGATAGAATAATAGAATTTTATAGTACAAAAGGAAGCCATTTGCCCCATGTCTGTACCGGGTACTGAAAGAGCTACCCAGCTAGTCCCATTCTTTAGCCTTCTCTCTGTAGCCCTCAAATTCATCACATCCAAATATATATCCAGTTCTCTTTTGAAACCATCTATGGAACCACCTCCACCACTCTACCAGGAAGCACATTCCAAATCCTGACAACTGAGTAAAGTTTCTTCTCCTCTAACTATTGGCTCTCTTGCTGATAATCTTGAAATTGTGACCCCTATTTACTGACGTACCAATTAATGGAAACAGAATATACCCTTTACCCCCTCAAAATTATTCACAATTTTGAACATCTTAATAAGGTCATCTCTTAATCTTCTCTGCTCCAAGAAGAATAAGCCCAATTTCTCACCTTTCCTTGTGTCTAAAATCCCTCATTCTTGATATCGTTCTCGTAAATTTTCTTTGAACTTTCTCCAGAGTTTTAACATCCTTCTTTAAATGAGGTGCCCAAAACTGAACACAGTACTCCAAGTATGGTCAGACCAATGATTTATAAAGTGTAACATCACTTCCTCTCTTTTATACACTCTGCCTCTATTTATAAACCCAAGGATCCTACAAGCCACCTTAACAACTGTTTTGACTTGCTTAGCCTCCTTTGGACAATTATGCACATGAACTATGAGGTCCCTCTCCTCTCAAAGTTGAGGCTGTGTTGTCTGTTTCTTCTCAAAGTGCATCTATTCATATTTCTCTGCATTAAAATTAAGTTTCCAGGTATCTGCCCATTTGATCGACTTGTCAATATCCCTCTGAAGTCACTCGGCATCAGCCTTATAGTTCACTATTCTCAGTCGCTTAGCATCCTCTGCAAATTTTGGATTTTGCCCTCAGCACCCAACTGATGCAATTGATGCTGAAAATACACCAGGTGTTAATTCAGTTATACGTAGACAAAATATTAAATTTAAGATACGTTATAATTGATTTACATAGACATTGCAAAAACACCTGATTTTCCTACACTTAATATTATCAGACCATTGCATGTTGAAGCAGCCATTGGGTGTGAAATGTTAACTGTTTCTCTCTCCACAGATGCTGCCAGACTTGACTTTTCTCCAGCACTTTTTTTTTATTTTAGGGTGTCCCTTGTGTTGAAAGGCTTTATGGTAAAATTTGTCAAAAGTTGATAACTATTAACTTCTGTTGTAATTCTTTGATAGAAGACCTGAGTTTTAGAATATGTATCGTGACAAGTGATTCATTTTTTTGTTTCGTGCACTGGATGACAATTTTGAAGAGTCTAGAAAGCAAACAACCTGTTACCATGTAGGTTATTTACTCTTCATTAACAATGGAATTTGTAATTGATTTATTGTAATTTTGTAATTGTTTTGCGTTTGGTTTATAGTCTACACTTATTTGCTTTTGCTGACCCTACTGTAAGAGGAATTAAAACTCTCACTAAATGTCGCGATGCTGTCTATTTCAAGTAAGTTGTAATTTAACAACTGAGTAAATGATTCACCAATAGTATTCAATGTTGAACACAAATTAATGCATATGGCAGTATTTTAAAAATAGAAAATCTATTTATAAAATAGAAGTAATTAGATAACAAACTTGGAAAACAAATTTTATCAGGAAGAGTTGATCAGTCGTTTGATGCCTTTGTTAACAGGCAAAAAGGCAAATAAAATGTTACAAAACAATGCTACATGCACAGAATGGATCCAGAAAGTGCTTTTTGAACTCTTGGGTGCTTTTAATGTTCTGCATTTGCTGCCATACGTGAAAGGAAAACAATGGAAAACAAACAGGGAAATGTAGCAAGTGGATTTTAGTTCATTCATTTATGAATTGGAAGTCAAATGAGAGACACAAGTGAAATAAAAGCAGAAGGCTGCTCTGAAAAAGAATCATGTTGGGCTCTATATTAACTTTTTTTTTCTCTCTCTAGATTCTGCCAGACCTACTGAGTTCTTCCAGCTTTTTCGGTTTTTATTTCAGATTTCTAGCACCTTCAGTATTTTGCTTATGTTTGAGAAAGATGTGATGTTCGCAAGGTGAAGGGACATGATTTGGGTCAGTTAAATTCACTCTGTGGTAAAACGTTTTACAGACATGGTGTTGGAATCCATGAAAAAATAAATAATTGACAGCAAAAGTTATCAACTGAGTACCCGGTGAGGGGGTTGTATATTTAAGATGGAAAAAGATGGAAATATTTAGATTGAATTAGACCGTGTCCTTGTCACAGCTGTTGATATGCTGTTGTTTTGTCTTCTCTTGGCCAACATTCCATGTTTAACCTCTGCACTCGTTCATCCATAATTCCTGTTGTTTGTCTCAGCTGTGAGTCAGTTGGTATCATACATACCTGGATTACAAAGTTGAGAGTTCAAATCCCTCCTTAGGACTTCAGCCCAAAAAAGAAGCTGCCACTCCGTTGTAGTCTTGAGACATTGTTGGGGATGCCATCCTTCAGATGAAGCTTTAAATCAAGATCTAACTGCCTCCTCGGATGGATGTAAAAAAAATTCCCTGGCACTATTCTGAGCAGGAGTGGGGAAGTTATTCTTAACTTGGCTGATATTTATCCTTCAACAGACATTACATAAACAGGTTATTTGGTTGTTACTGTATTTGTGGCAGCTTGCTGCATGTAAAATTTGTTGTTTCCTACATTATAACAATAACTACATTTTGTAAAGTGCTTTGGTAGTTACCAAAGTTGTTATATAAATGACTTATTCCTAACTGCCTCCAAATCCTATTCACCCGTCACTGCTGTGCTCACTAAATTACCCTGACTCCTAATTAAGCAATGCTTCAATTTTAAGTTCTCCTATTTGACTTCATACCCCTCTATTGCTTTCCACACCTTATTTTTTATAATCTCTTCCAACACCATTACTCTGTTTTCCTCTGATTTTAAACTGCTCCGCCGTTGGTGGGCCATCTTTTGAACTGCAAGATCCTTAGATTTGGAATCCCTTGCTAAATTTCCACTTTGCTATCTCTCTTTTTGAGACATTTCATTGAACCTCTCTTTGGTTGAGCTTTTGGTTATCTGCTCTGATATCTCCTTAAGTGGTTCAGTGTCGTATTCTTTTTGATAATGCCCCTGTGGAAGTGTCTTAGAATATTGTATTCTTTTAAAGGCGCTGGCACTTTTTAAATGCTAATTGTCATTAACATTGAGCCTGTAAGTCATTGGTTTGACACGGCACAACTATTCAAATTGCACTGTTCCTTCAGTTACAAATTTATTTATGAAAGCCAATTAATTGAATCTCTCAGCACAGAAACATATCATTTTAAGTCTATTCTAGAGTTTCTGCTCTACTCGAGTTACTTGGCACTTCATCTCAGCCTATCAACATATCCATCTATTATTTGCTCAGTTGTATGCCTGTATAGCTTCCCCTTAAATACATCGAGGATTCCTTGACAGTTCTAGCCATTTGTTTCTTGCAAATTAGTAGCAATTTAGTAAGAATTTTAATGATACATTAGTATGTTATGTTTCATTTTCTCTTTTTTGGTTTGAAACTAGTCTGAAAAGCAATCTGAAAGAGTTGTGTGCGCATTATATTGAGTATGGAATGCAAAAATATTTTCTTTTGTTGATTCAGGTTGTATATGGAGAGTAGCTTCAGTGAACAAGTATCTTTCAGCTAAAACTCCATTTGTTTTAACATTGCCTAACTGTGTAAAGCCCTGGCCAAACTTTAGGGGACAGGTGAGAATAGGACCTGTGACTTTTTTTTAGGAAGTATTTCCGTACCCGTACATCTCCTAGAGAGCCTTCTAGCCAACATATCAGCATTGAGGGCTGGAGGCAGGAACTCCAGATGAAGCTGTATAAGAAACGGCCTACTGTAAAATCCCCAAGATTACAGAAAAAGGGATGTATAATTTCATAAATGTGAAGATATTTTGATTAATAAAACTTTTAAGTGTCATTGTAGTTTACAGGTCCTAGCTGCCCTAAACTAAATGCAACTATCTTTTAGAATTTCATTTATTACTTTATTTCTGCAAATAGCTCTTTCACAGTATAAAGCAACATTTAATGTTGATTAATTTTGCACTCAATGTCGTTTCCACTGTAACCTTGAGAATTATGTATGAAAGAATGTGCAACTTGAAATTATCTCATTGGCTATAAAGTTTGTGTATACTTTAAGCTTTCAATTTCAGCACAGGTCTTTTCTCTCTTCCAAATTAATTAGTTGAGAAGAATGCATGTTTTGTTCCATTATTTACTGAGCATATTTTGACCAACTTTACCATAAGCAACCATACATGCTTAAATTGTAGTAATAAATATGAAATAAAGAATACACAGCAAGATTTTAAGCTCGGCAATCCAAGTGAATTAGGGCTAATTTGAGTTAGTACTGTTTTGGGGTTATGTATGTCATATTGATTGCATCGAAATGAAGGTGTGAATGTAATTCTGTTAGGTGAATGTCTCCATATATCAGAAGATAGGATGGAACAACTTTCCAGAACGGAGGCGGGCATTTGGCCCATCATGCCAGTGCTGGCTTTTTGACATGACTACTTAGTCTCGCTCTTTTCACACAGACCTGCAATTTTCTCCTGTTCTGGGTGATGTCTCTATTCAATGAACTGTAATTTTGCTTTCCGTACCATAGCTGGTGAATAGTAATCCTTGTTTTCCTTGCATTAGGTACCTTTAAAATGATATATTTGTATCCTTGGTTTTCTGTGTACTTATCTGATTATGCATTACTTGCACATTTTGTAAATTTTGTGCATTTTTGATAAATTTTATTTGTTTTAAGTTTATATTTTAGGCATTTTGAAGAATTCATTCAAGATGCCATCAAAATAAAACAAATCCCAAAATATGTAACAGAGCATCCTAAAAAATGATTCTTTCCAATTGTTTTTCCATGACATTCCTTCTGTGGTCAGAAACTGAAGATAATTTATAAGGAAGTGTTACTTGAAAAGGAACATCTTAAGGTTACAGATCAGTTACTTTTTTATTATTCAAGCAAACCACTGCCTAAATTTTAGGTGTAGTCTGTGGTTTACTTGAAGTTTTGAGTCTCAAAAATTACTTAGAATGTACCAACAATCTTATTTATATAATTGAGAACCTTTTTGCCAAGATAACTTGAATTGTAACCCCTCATGACGTAACAGGTTTTTTTCAACTCGGGACAGCACCAAGATCGGGTTCATTCTAGGGTTGATCTTTCTCAATTTTTTTCTTGACTTGGTAGTGTTGAATTTCAATAGTCTTTAATAGCCTTGGGCTCTGTATTTAAGGATGGATGTGGTGGCCTGGGAAGTGGTCCAGAGGAGATTTACAAGAATGATCCCAAGAATGAAGGGCTTGTCATATGAGGAGTGGTTGAGGACCCTGGGCCTGTACTTGATGAGTTTAAAAAGATGAGAGAGTTGGAGGGGCGGGAGAGAATCTCATTGAAACTTGCAGAATACTGAGAGACCTGGATAGAGTGGATGTGGAAAAGATGCCTCTACTGGTGGGAGAGACTATGACCCAAGGGCATAGCCTCAGTGTGAAGGGAGTGAAGACCCTTTAGAACTGAAATGAGGAAGTTCTTCAGCCAGAGGATGGTGAATCTGTGGAACTTGTTGACACAGAAGACTGTGGAGGCCAGTCATTGAGTGTCTTTCATTCAGAGATTCTTGATTAGTAAGGGGATAAAGTGTTGGGGAGAGAAGGTATACAAGTAAGATGAGACATCTCAGCCTAAATCAAATGATGGAGCAGATTTGATGGGCTGAATGGCCTAATTCTGCTCTTTATCTTACATCTTGGGTTGCAGGGTGAGGAGAAAGAGAATTGACCAACACTGAAACCACTCATTGATATACTCCATCTTGATTCATAGAATTAAACAGAGTCACAAAGAGAGAGTTTATGCCATAATAGGTGTGTTAACCCTTTGAGATTCATCCCATTTGTCTGGTTTTACTCTGAAAAACATCCCTCTTCAAATCTTAATTCAGTTGTCTCTTGAAAGTCATTTTTTTGATAATGCTTCCACCACTCTTTCTTGCATTGTATTCCATGACATCATAACTCTGCGTAAAAGTTTTTCCCCTTGTCCTTCTGTCTTTTGCCAATCATCTTAAGCCAATGGAAATAACTAAAATAGAAAAATAAAACTATGCAAGACCTTCAAGATTTTGAACGTCTTTTAAGTCTTCCCTTTCCTTTCTCTAGTGAAAGGAATACAGTAATCTCATAACATGTCGTAACTCTTTCTTTCTTCGTACTGTTTTAGTAAATTTTCTTTATACCCTCCACAAGGCCTCACCATCCTGCGTGTGGTGGGATGATTAAAGTTAATGTGGTAACCCTGAAGCCTAATCTGAGAGTTACGTAATGCTTGGACATTGGTTCCTGGTTTATTTGTAAACCAAGGAGATCCATAGACCTTTTTTTTCTTAAGTGGCCATGTCACTTGTACTGTCCCCTTCAAAATTTCTGTACATGGTGTCCAGGTCTCTGCTGCCCATTTCATCAGTGTTTTTCCGAAGCCTGACTCTGTATCATCTTGTCGTTTACTGCGCTTGAGCTTTGCAACATTTCCAGATTTTGAGATTATGCTCTGTGTATCAGTCTAAGTTGCAATGTAAGTGACAAAGCGACAGTTCCATTGCCGAGATTTGATGCACAACAATGCACTTCCTTCAGCTTTGATAAACAACCATTCACTACCACACTGTTTCTTGACTTGAGCCGGTTTTGTACTCCTGTAATAAGTGCCTCATTAATCCCATGGCTTCAGCCTCCGCCTGATTTGTTGTGTTGCTGTAATTGTCGTCTCCTCCTATCCTCGCACTGTCCTAAAGTTGGTAAACCAGGTTGCCACTGTTGATTGTTTGATCCATGTATGAAAAATTCTGCAAATTCATCTGATATCAGCAACCAAAGAATTAAGCCCATTATGAAATGATGGCTTCACAAGAGTGGAGAGAATATTTGAACAAATTTTAAGTTTTTTGATTTTTTTGACTTAGATATCTAGCATCTGGGTATACAGAGTGGCATTGTTCAAACCTGTAACTATTTGAATGTGAGACAATTTGAATCTTTTGTTTACATTTACATTTCAATAAAGACCTGAAGTGTTGGTATTCTTAACATGTAATGATATTTTTGATTGAATCTTTCAGTTAAAGGTGAAACTGTCCTGAATAGTTCAATTGCATTTTGAAAATTAGCTGTTTTTATTACGTCAAACTTATTGTATTGATTAAATGTAAAAGCTTTTTATGTAGGCGACTGCTTTGACTAGCTTTTTAAAAACAAATCTTTTACATTCTGTTCTTTCCATTGTTTCCTGTGGTGATCAGTCATTCATTCCAAAATTAATTTCTACATCTTGAAGCTTACTTTGTCTATTTTAGAAGTGCATAAAGCATAACCAAGACAGGAATAAATATCTAGTGCTTTTTAAGATAAAAAGAAAAATTCTCAAGTTTTGCTCCACTGTAACCTGAATCTTTCGTGGATTCTGTGATCACTACGGTATTTGGTCCCTGGACGGAAGCTTGTATAGTAACATCTTTATTCCCTGCAAAATGCTCCTTTTGAATTCTGAAGATGAATTACTTCACTTAAATGGCTGCTTCATATGCACCTTAGACTTTAATACCAATGATTCGTTAAAACCAGGTTTTTTGTAGTGCAGCATAGTTAATGCAAGATTTTTTTTTAACCAATAGGGTTACTGACTTTTTCTGTACACCCTCAATGTTGCACTCTAGCTGTAAACGCACGACATGATTTGTATTTATGGACTGTTGCAACTTTCCAGTGTACACTTTCTATTCTCAACAAATTAACTAACTAGTTTTTCAGTTGCTAATTTCACCAAGAAAACCCACCGCATTTTAGATCGTTTTGTTATCTTGAGCTGATTAAGATTGACCAGCATGGGTCTGGGTGCTGCCGGAAAAAACACTACCTTGTGACGTAGCTGTCCCTCTGTTTGCTCATTTCAATGTGTTTAATATAATTGAACCAGCTTCATAAGTTTATAGAAGCATTTTCTCTCCTTTGGCAACTGTCTGCATTTCTATTTGCATCTCCACCTTTTCTGACACCACTGTTACAATTTTGAAAAAGGTTTATATCAGGTATGATCTAGTCCTCTAGAATTATTTTCAGAATTTTGTAATAACTTGTTGCCTACTTGTGACTATTGCAAACATATGCACTAGGTAATGGAATGATGAGTAAAGTTTTTGGCTTTTTTTGAATTAAGTGCTATTGAATTTATATGATATTTAATTATATTTGTCATGTTCAAACTGAATATTAATATGATATTTAATTTCATGAATATCTGAATGCTTTTAGGGTTATGAATTTCTCTGGAGTTATCCCTCCTGAAGTCAATCATTGAGTATATTCAAGTTCTGGTATTTAATAACACCACCCAATGTCTGCTGTCCCTTGCAGGTTCTTAGCTCCATCCAAAAGATCTCGCACATTATTCTTCCAATCTGAGATCTTTGCTTCCTGATGTGATGATTCTATCCCGCCTTATTAGCATGACTTACCTCTTCCTCCGTGTCTGGCTTTTCTAAACATCAAATATCCTTGAATAATTGCTTTCCAGTCCTGGTCACCATGCAGCCATGTTTCTGTCAATGCAGTTAGATATATTGCATATCTATTTGTTCCTTTAGAACATCTACCTTATTGCAAATGATGATTATTCAGGTAGCGTGCCCTTAACTTGGACTCTTTGACATTATTCTGTTTTCAAAGCATACTATATCTTCTAGTCTCTCTGGCGGTTATTTGACTTCCTGTTACCAACTTCCTTCTAATTTACCTCTGAGGTTATCCCCTCAGGTTCCTACCCACCAAAAACTGAATTTGAAAAACAGCACTAGAAAATCTCACTGTGTAGGTTACCGTTCCAGTCCTGTGGAGGTCTAACTTGACCAGCGTGAGCAGGTCTCAACTGCCCCAGAACAGGTCAAATTCCTCAGAAATCTGGTGCCCCTCCCCACCCTCTCCAGTTGCATATTAAATCAATCAAACCTCCTACTTTAAAGCTCGCTAGAATGTAGCATTGGGAGCAATCCTGAGATTACTGCTATTGATGTCCCGCTTTTAATTTCCCTACTAACTCCCTGAAATCTGCTTTCAGGACTTCATCGCTGTTCCTACCTATGTTGTTCATGCCAATGTGAACCGTGACTTCTGGCTAATTCTTCCCCTCCCCAGAAGGATGACCAGCTGTTCCATGACCACCACAACCCTAGCACTAGGGAGGCAACATAGTCACATTTGTTGCCACAGAAATGCTTGTCTGATCTGACTATGGGATTCTCTATCGTTCTTCCATCCTTTGTCCTCCTCCCTGACTAGGTGGTCCGTTAGTGCCATGGGCTTGACTTTGGCACTATGAATCAGTACTTGACAATGACCCTACAAGAGCTTGCTTGTAATTTTGACTTGTTTAATCTTTCTTTAGTCCTTTGTGTAAGTGGTATATCAGTAAATTAATTCCTAGAATTATTTTTTTATGAAACATGTTATATTTAAATGACGAAATATCCCAATATATTCTGGTCTATTAACTTAGCCAAAGAGTGAATAATGGGTAGGTGTGGAGTGCTAGCAGTGCCAGAAGGAACTTTTAATCTGACCGAAATCAGCTGGAGCATGAAAATCTGGCACCTAAATGAGGGTGTGGTTGCTTCAACAGTATCATGCCGCAGCAGCTTAGCATTGAAATATCATTGGGAGGTCTCCAAAACTCAAACAAATAAAGACTCCCCTAGATATTTGTAAATGTAGTGATCAAGTTTTCAAGATAGTGCTGAAGACCAAAGAGATTATGATGTCATGTATAAGCACCCCAGCACTGAGGGTAGGGTATTGTTGAATAGGTATGGCCTAAAGTAACAAAACACCTTTAAGGTTAAACCCTGTTCACTCCAATAATTAGTGTTCTCATGGGCAGTTAGAAGTCCATTTTCTTACTAGTGGCCTGCAAAGGTACAAGTTTAATGGCTTAGACTTTAGACAGGAAGAAACTGCTAGTTGTCTTTTAATGTAATGCTCTAGAACAATTATCTAAGTGCAATACCGTTAATATAACTTCAAATCTAGACCTGAATCACACCAGTATTATTGCAGGTGCAACCCTCTTTGTCTACGATGATAGGAAATTTGAATTTCCTTATGTCAGTTTTGTATGCAGTCTGCATAATTAGAGCCATTGGCAGCATTAGACTTCCATTTACTTATGTTTTTTGTAGCTATTTGAAAATCAATGAATGCTTAGAATAGTTGTTTTGTTTGAAGTGCAAAATAGAAGATAAATATTCAAAACTCCTTAGTTTGTTTGAAAAATTATTCAGCCAATATTTCTTGCGAAGAATGGAGATGTAGGCTAAACTCCTACTATAACAATTTGTTATTGATATGGACGCAAAGAACACAAGCAAGGAGATAACATTGAACTTTCAACTATTCAAGACACTTGTCAGATCTGAGTCCCCGATTTTATGAATGTGATCCCGTACGGGGTGCAATTTTACAAACCTGATGTGATCATGTCCCGTACTTATGTAAGGCTGCTTCACGTTGATTTACATCTGTGTGTGGAACCACGCGAGAAGGGTGCGCTCTTAAACAAATATTTTGTCAAATTTACTATGGAGAAAGACATTGAAGCTAAGGAACTCTAGGGAAATAAATAGTGATGTCTTGAAAACAGTTCACATTAGAACAGGAGGTGCCGGGGGCCTTAAAAAGCATAAAGGCAAATAAATCCCCAGGACCTGATCAAGTTATCCCAGGACATTGTGGGAAGCTAGGGAAGAAATTGTGGGGCCCCTAGCAGAGAGATTTGTATTCTCCACGGCCAAATGACTGGAGGGTGGTTAATGTGGTGCCATTATTTAAGAAGGGCTGCAAGGCAAAGCCAGAGAACTACAGACCGGTGAGCTGATGTCCGAAGGAATTCTGAGAGACAAGATAGATGTACATTTGAAATGGCAAGGACTGATTAGGGATAGTCAGCATGGCTTTGTGTATGGGAAATCATATCTCCAATTTGAGTATTTTTGAAGATGTGACCAAGAAGATAGATGAAGGCAGAGTGGTAGACATTATCTGTATGGACTTTAGCCAAGTTCTGTATGGGTAGTCTGGTTGGTAAGGCTAGATCACGTGGGATCCAAGGAGAACTAGCAAATTGGATACAAAATTGGCTTGACAGTAGAAGACAGAGTCGTCATACTGGAGGCTTGTGACCAGTGGTGTTTGACAAGTTTTGCTGCTGGTCCACGGTTGTTTATCTTTTATATAAAAGATTTGGATGAAAATATAGGAGGCAGAGAATCATAGCACGGAAACAGACCTTTCAGTCCAACCTGGCAATGCCGACCAAGTTCCCCAAACTAAACTAATCCCACTTGCCTGCATTTGGCCTGTTACCCTCTAAACCCTTCCTATTCATGTACCTGTCCAAATGTCATTTAAATGTTGTAATTATACCCGCCTCGACCACTGCCTCTGGCTGTTCATTCCAATATGAACCACCCTCTGAAAAAGTTTCCCCTCAGATCCCTTTTAAATCTTGCTCCTCACCTTAAAAATATGTCCCCTAGTTTTGAACTGACCCACCCTAGGGAAAAGATCTTTGCTATTCACCTTATCTTTGCCCCTCATTTTTTTAACCTCTTATAAAGTCACCTCTCAACCTCCCACCCTCCAGTGAAAAGATTGTGACCTAATCAGCGCCTCCTTATAACTCAAACCCTCCAGTCCCCGACACATTCTTGTAAATATTTTCTGAGCCCTCTCCAATTTAAAATATTCTTCCTACAGCAGGGTGACCAGTACTGTGCACAGTACTCCAGAAGTGGCCTCACCAACATCCTATACAAGCTCAATATGGCATCCCAACTCTGAGACTCAATGGTCTGAGCAACGAAGCCAAGGGCATGGTTAGTAATTTTGTGGATGAAACCAGAATTGTGGTACAGTGGACAGTGCAGAAGGGGATCTTGATCAATTGAGCCAGTGGTCCGATGAACGGCAAGGGCTTAAACAGTTAATGTTAGGACGTACAGAGCTGAACAGCGATCTAGAGGTGGAGGTACGTAGTTCCTTGAAAGGCGTCACAGGTAGACAGGGTGGTGAAGAAGGCTTTTGGAACGCTTGCCTTTGGTCAGAGCATTGAGTACAGGAGTTTGAGATGTCATGTTACGGCTGTACAAGACTTTGGTAAGACCACATTTGGAGTAATGTATACAGTTCTGGTTATCCTGCTATAGGAAGAATGTTGTTAAACTGGAAAGTGTGCAAAAAAGATTTACAAAGTTGTTACCAAGAGCGGTCGGTTTGAATTGTAAGGAGAGGCTAAATAGGCTGCAACCTTTTTCCCTGGAGTGTAGGAGACAGGGGTGACCTTAGAGGTTTATAAAGCCATTGAGGGGTATAGATAAGGTGAGAATAGCCAAGGTCTTTTCCCCAGGGTAGTGAAGTCCAAAACTAGAGGACATGGGTTTAAGGTGAGAGGGGAAAGATATAAATGGGACTTGAGGGGCAGCTTTTTCAAAGAGGATGGTGTATATATGGAACGAGCTGTCAGAGGAAGTGGTAGACGCGAGTACAATTGCAACATTTTAAGAGGTACACTGGTACATAGATAGGAAAGATTCAGTTTTAGGAAATCTGTTCAGCATGGATGAGTTGAGCTGCAGGGTCTGTTTCCATGCTGTATGACTCTAAATTGAGTTCCGATTTGCCACTTGCTCTGTACAGATTGACTTATGAAGGGACTTGAGAACCCGTTTGCAACCCAGGGACTGCCTGTTCCATGTATAGTTCTAGGATTCATGTTATAGCAAGGATTTGAACACATTAGAGAGAGTGCAAGAGCAATTTGCAAGAACGGTTCCAGGGTTGGTAGATTTCAATTATTTAGGTAGATGCAACAGGTTCGGACTGTTTGCTCTAGAGTGAAGGCTAAGAGGAGATCTAATAGAAGATTTCAAAATCATAAGCGGGCTTGATAGAGTAGATCAGGAGAAACTGTCCCAAAGCGTTAAGAACCAGGTGGCACAGATTTAAATGGATTTGTAAAAGAAGCGAATGTGAAGCAAGAAGATCCTTTTCTCTGAATTCTTAAGGTCTTGAATACACTGTTTGGAAGTTGGTGAAGGCAAGTTCAATTGAGATATTTGGGGTGTATTGGATGATTTGGCTACAAATGGGAGAGGTTATAGGGAAAGAACAAAATTGGCACTAGATGGGCCAATTGGCTGCCTGCGCTGTAACACTTGACTATGTGGTTCATGTATCTTGAAACTGGTTCCATGCATTACTACAAAGAGCCATGGAGTAACTTGTAATATGGACAAACGTTCTCTTTTCTTCTAGGCGAGCAATTCAAAGTTGAAACAAAAACTCTTGCACTGGATTTTGGAGAAGGAACTGAAATTTACAAGGTTATTGAAGCTGGCCTGGATTGTCTAGAAATTGGCGTTCTAGGTATGTACCCTTGAATAAAGTAGGTAGAATTCCTGCTTCCCTGCTTACAATCCTCGAGCCTCAACTTGCACTATTGCGTGTACTTAAAAACAAATGTTTTCTGACTTCTTAAAAACAGGATGCTGCTTTAATTCTGTAAGAGGGAGGGATTTAACATTGAATGTTATGCTTGCTAGTGAATCTTGTCTGTTCGTTTCCTCTGGGGTACAGCAAGCCTCCACACAGCAGATACTCATGTTTGTTTCCTGAATAACTGGTGTTGCAATTCCCTACATTGCCCCCATCCCATCCACCCTTTTTTGCTTTGAACTTTTATTTAAAAAATTGCTTCATTTTAATGCCAGCTAAGTAATGTTTACTGAGTCCTACCTCCCATTAAGTCATCCTCTGACTCCAGTTGAACTACATTTCCTTTGAAATTTGCACTATAAAATATTGGTCGTTGCAATGATTTACCACTTTGCAAACTAAGTCTCCGCAAGTAAAGGATTTGCTGCAGCAGTTTTATTCATTTTTGTTTTCCCTGGGTGTAAGACATTTTACTTGGTATGTTTTTTTGTTACTTCGTAAGGTCTAGGTGGAGGAAATCTGTACATTGCGTACAGGGAAGGGAGAATAGAGTGGAAAGAGAGGCTGTTTTTGAGGAATGCAGTTGAGAAATAAAAGGATGATCACTCTACCTGGGGGCTATTCCTTTGATACAATTTAAAAAGTAAAAAAGAGCTAATTTGCAGGGAAACTGAACATGCAAGAGGTGTAATGAGAAGGCTTTATCCCCATTGATATTCAGGTAATTGATGTTAGTGTAAAGGGAAAAGAGAGGGGAAGAAACATGTATAGGAGAACTCTGTTGACCTGTATGGTCTTGGTTCTGCTAGGAAGGAGACTTTGCTGGATGTGGTGCTGGAGGAAATGATCAAGGTGGTCTAAATATCTTCGAGGGAATACTTGGATAAGAGTGATCATGCATCGAAATTGTTTTTAGATTAATAACAAGTGCAAGGAATGATTAAAGTAGAAATTCTAAGTTGGTAGAGGGCTTGCTTCAATGGGATAAAAAAATTTAACTAGGATAACTGCAATCAGACTGATGGGAGTGAGGTGTGATTGGAAATATCAATAGAATAGTGGGTAATTTTAAGGTTTTTCAGTTGCACCTAGTTACTTTCCAACAACTAAAACCAGGGTTTCGTTGATGGCTAGGATGCAGAATATGAAGAAATGGAAAAAGGGTGCATGATGCATGCAAAGTGAAAACCAGGCTAAATATAATAAGTTGAGGGAGGTGAAGTTTAAATTAAGGTTGGCAGAAATAGAATATTTGAATGGAATCACACTTAAAAGAAAATTCAGAAATTTTCAACTGGCTTATAAATAGTGAATGTGTAGGAAGAAATAGATCCTATTAGGGAGAAAGGATGATGTATGCTTAGAGGTGCAGGGCAAGACAAGATTTGTGTTTACTAGGGAGTGATCCCTGGAATGATCCCTGCGGAAGGCTGAAAGGGAGAGGAGGGAAATATGTCTGGTGATGGCATCTCGCTGGGTGTGTCAGCTTAGGATCATTTGAATGCAGAGGCTGGTGGGCTGGGAAGTGAGGAACAGAAAGGAGGACCCTATGATTGATGTGGGGCGGGGGTGTGGTGGGGGGCTGGTGGATGGTGGTGTGGTGAGAGGTTTGATCCTGACTTGCGTTTATTAATGCCCATGGGTAATTCTAGCTTTGCTGATAATGCCTTAAGTAGCAGGGCAGGAGACTGAAGTAAAAGTGGGGGGACACATTGGGACTAGCAGTCACAAATCAATTAGTTTCAAAATGGGTATGCTAAAGGATAAGCCTTCCATAAAAGTTAGTTTTTAATTGGACTAAGGCAAATTTTAATGGTATGAGACAAGAGCTTTCAAAAGTTGGTTGGAGTACACTGTTTGCAGGTAAAAGAATGTCTGATAAGTGGAAGGCTTTTAAGAGCATGATAACGAGAGTTCAGAGGCATTATGTTCCTGATAGTGAAGGTAAGATTGAGGAAAAATGGATAAATAAAGATATTGAGGTTCTAATCAAAAATAAAAGACAATCTTATTTTAGGTATAGACAACTTGGTTCAATTGAATCTCTTAATCAATATAAAGAGTGTAGGGGCATTCTTAACAAAGAAGTCAGGAAGGCAAAGAGGGGATATGACATAGCATTGATGGGTAAGGTTATGGATCATCCAAAAAGGTTCTACAAATACATTAAGAGCGCGAGGGTAACGAGAGGGAGTAGGGTTTCTTAAAATTCAAGGAGGTCTTTTTGTGTTGAACCCCAGAGGCTGGGAGAGATACTAAATGAATATTTCGCATCAGTTTTTGCTGTGGAGAAAGAAATGGAGTCTAGAGAATGCAGAGAAATAAATTTTGATGTTTTAAAAACAGTTCACATTACAGAAGAGGAGGTTTGGGAGATCTTCGAGAATATAAAGTTGGATAAATCTCCAGGACGTGATCTAATGTATCCCAGAACATTGTGGGAAGTAAGGGAGTAAATTGTGAGACCTCTTGCAGAAATATTTGCATCATCTATAAATATAACTACAGGTGAGGTGCCTGATGACTGGAGGGTGGCTAATATTGTACCTTTGTTTAAGAAAGGTTGTCAGGAGAAACCAGGGAACTATAGACCTGTGAGTCTGACTTTGGTTGTGAGTAAATTGCTGGAGGTGATTATAAAAGATTGAGGCAAAAATTGATTAGGGATAATCAGAATCGATTTGAGGAAAATCGTCTCTCTCAAACTCAATTGAGTTTTTTTTTGAGGAAGTAATTAAGATTGAGGGCGGAGCAGTAGAGGTTGTTTATTTGGATTTTAGTAAGCCTTTGACAAGGTTCCACATGGTAGACTAACTAGTAAAGTTAGGTCATGGAATTCGGGGTAAGCTTGCCAACTGGATACATAATTGGCTTAACAGCAGGAGACAGATTCGTGGTAGAGGGTTGCTTTTTGGACTGGAGGCCTATCACCAGTGGTGTTCCACAGGGATTGAACCTGGGATCTCGTTTCTCATTTATATATAATGATTTGGATGACAATGTAGAAGGCATGGTTAGTAAGTTTGCGGAAGACACCAGAATTGGTGGCATTGTAGACAGGGAAGAAGGTTTTCTAAGATTACAAAGGGACCGTGATCAAATGGGTCAATGGGCTGAAAAATGGCAGATGAGTTCAATCTGGATAAATGTGAGGTATTACATTTTGATGCAACAAACAAATGTAGGGCTTATACAATTAATGATAGGGTGTTGGGTGTTGTTGTAGAACAGAAGGACCTGAGGGTGCAGGTACATAATTCTTTTGAAGCTTGCATCACATATAGAAAGGATGGTTAAAAAGGCATTTGGCACACTTGCCTTTATTACTCAGTCCTTTCAGTATAGAACTTGGGACGTCATGTTGAGGTTGTACAGGACATTGGTGAGGCCTCTTCTGGAATACTGTGTCCAGTTCTGGTTGCCCAGTTATAGGAAGAATGTTATTAAGCTGAAGAGGGTTCAGAAGAGATTTATCAGGATGTTGCCGGATATGGAAGGCTTCAGTTATAAAGAAAGGCTGAATGGGTTGAGACTTTAACTGGAATATGAGGATGAGAGGCGACCTTATAAAAGTTTACAAGATAATGAGGGGTATAGATAGAGTTAATGGTAGTTTTCGTTTCCCCAGGATGGGGGATTTCAAGACATTTTTAAGGTGAGAGAGAGATTTTAAAAAAGATATGAGGCAAATGCTTTATAGATGGTCCCTGTGTGGAATGAACTTCCTGAGGAAGTGGTGGATAATGGGTACAATTGCAACGTTTAAGAGACAGTTTGGTAAGTACACGTAAAGGAAAGTTTTGGAGGGATATGGTGAAGGTGGTGGATGGAAAGTCAGTCAAATAGGCTGCTTTGCCCTGGATTTTTCTTTTGTTGGAGCTGTGCTTCAGATTTATCGATGAGATAGGGTCTAAGCTAACTTTTATCTTAAAGACAAGTGTAAGATGCTGTGTTCCAGATTTAACTTGATTGGTTACACTACTTGGCTTTAAGCAAAGCACACTTTATTCTTACCCACCAATTAAAATACAAACAAAAGAAAGAAGAATTGGTATAGCTTTAACTCTATTGGAAAATATAACAGAAAAATAGATTATTGAACTACTAAAGAGCAATTGTTCCAAGTTGTTAACATCCCACAAATACACCCTTGGCAAAGGCAAATTCAATAAAATATTGTCTTACATATGCACTGTTTCTCCAGTCGAGGAGGAAAAACACCAAGAGAAAATTCTGGTAGAGGCAGAGGTATGGCAGCTTCCACAACCAACTTCAAAGCCCCAACAGCTACTGAAAGCTCAACTTAAAACCCTGGTTCTGTGACAGCCTGACACCACCCATGCTGCTTCTACTGTTCCAACTTTTAAAAATCAAAATAACCCAATGGCCCTCAAGCTCTTTACTACTTTGGCTTAGAGATGGCTTGGCACTTTTGGCTCAAAACCGCTGTTCAAACAAAAACCCAGGACAAAATACACTTCCAAAGCCATAGTGCTGTTGCAACCTACACATGGGGAAATATTCCATCACATACCCGTGAATGGTGGAAGAAGCGAGCGGTGAGTTAGTTTTTTTTTAGTCCTTTCACTACTTTTTTTAGTTTAATCTACTACCTTATGTGAGGTGCAAGTTTGTGCAGCGCGGGGGCGGGAGGGTGAGACCAATGTGGTGGTGAGAAAGGTCCCTGACATTGATGGTAGCTATCCTGAGCGGGGGGAGACCAGGAACATGCAACTTGACAAGGGGCCATGACGGCTGGTGGTGAGGGTGGGAACATGCAGCCCGAGGTGGCTGGCGGCGGCAAGGTCAAACCCTTGCGAGGAGTGCAAGCCCAGCATGGCCAGGCGCTTATGGACTGTGGTGTTGAACTTTTAACTGTTTCTTTTTAACCTTGTTTCTTTACTTTCTGCTTTATACCCAAGAATCTGTACCCAGGTACCTTTGTACCTAAGATGGCGCTGTAAGTGGCGACTTGTAAACTTTTCACTGTATTCATGTGAGTACATGTGACAATAAAGCTAATTCTAATTGTCGCATAATTCCTAGTTTCCAACCTGCTCTTGTAGTCGCAATATTTGTATAGCTGGTCCAGTTTGTTTTCTTGTCAATGCTAACCCCTTGGTGGGGCTCCAGAGATAGTAACAGCATTGAACGTGATGGGATTGATAACTAGATTCTCTCTCGTTGGAGATGGTTATTGGCTGGCACTTTTCGGGCATGCATGTTACTTGCCACTAATCAGCTCAAGTTGGAATGTTGCTGAGTTCTTGGTGCATTTGGATATGAACCGCTTTACTATCTGAGTCACAATTGGTGCTGAACGTTGTGTAATCATCACCACCTCTGAACATATGATAGAGGGAAGGTCATTGAAGCAGCTGGAAATGATTGGCCTTGAACATTTATCCTGAGGATCTCCTACAGAGATGTCCTGGAGCTGACATGATTGCTCTCCAGCTGTGAATATTAATTCTGAACAAGATTACTTTAATTTGACTCAACTGCTCAAAATCGGTGATTCCTGATCGTGCAAATTGCACTTAATTTTCAGAAATGAAAGTCCTAACTTCATTTAAATATTTATTTGAATGACCTATACCAGCTTCAATGCCTGGAGCCTTATTTAAAAAGGATTTGTAATTTAACTGGCATAAGTAGTTCTCCTTTATCATCTTTTGTAGAATCATAAAATCCTAAGTGTGGGAGCAGGCTGTTTGGCCCTTCGAGTCTACACTGATCCTCCAAAGAGTGTCCAATCTGGATCCGCTGTGTATCCCTGCATTTCCCATGGCTAACCCACCGAGCCTGCACATCCCTGGACACTGGGCAATTTAACATGGCCAATCCACCTAACCCACACATCTTTGGACTGTGGGAGGAAACCGGAGCACCCAGAGGAAGTCCACACAGACATGTGGAGAATGTGCAAACTAAACACAGATGGATAGTCGCCCAAGGGTGGATTTGAACCTGGGTCCCTGTTGCTGTGAGGCAGCAGGGCTAACTAATGAGCCACCATGGTCCCCTTTCCTTCTCTTCTTTTGTTTTCTTACATCACCTCAACCCACTAATTTTTTTGACTTTCCATATGGAATCTTATTTCCTTCTTTCCCACTTGCATGGGGTCATTTCTTTTGCATATCCTACTAGTTTGATGCTTTTGTCATATGTCATTTTGGGGGGGGAAAAAATTATGCTCTCATTGTCCAGATAGTCACTGGGTGTAGCAGCTTATATTGAACTCTAACTTTGTGAGAGATAGGTACAGTGCATCTTTCGAAGTTGAAAATGTTAATTGTAATAAAGCCAATTATCACTAAGATCCCTTTGTTTAAATTTTATGGTACTGAGAGCATCCTGCTAACCTGTATGCACAGCTTTTATTCCTGTGGGTGTATACCAGTAAGGAAATATTTGTTACTAAGTTGTGTATCTTCATAGAAATTTCCCATTCTTGCAAATATTATTGAATTAATGAATAACTATAAACAAGTCCATGATTTTTTTTTCCTGCCTGTTAACAATGCATGGAGCTTAAAAACAAAAGTCAATTTATTTGTATTAATTCAATTAAATCTTTATTTCTGAAAAAGAGAAACATACTGTTGAAGATTTTTGTTTTGCACACCTCCAGGACAAACAAAAACAACATTTCAAAGGGAACAGCAATTTTACACTGAGGGAATTGTTTGGGTTCAAAGTCTGGCATTCTGGTATCTATCCTGATTGAATGCAAGTGTAAAATGCTTGTCTCCTTTCCTTTTTTCCTCTTTTCTACATTACCATGCATCAATTTGAATCTTTAGTAAAATTTCCCATTAGGAAACCATGATGAAGGAGTTCAATGTAGCCTAAATATGCTGTTTTAATTTTCTGCAGTGAACAATGTGGGAATTTCTTACAACTACCCAGAATATTTCCTGGATGTTCCTGATCTCGATGATGTAAGTATTCTATTTTAATTGATTTTTCACTCTTGCTTTGTCCTCAAAGGAGAGTTGGAAACTGAATGACCCATTGGATCATTTACTACAGAACATAGTACAGCACAGTACAAGCCCTTCGGCCCACGATGTTGTGCCGACCTATTATCCTACTCGGATCTACCCTACATTTTACTATCCTCCATGTGCCTATCCAAGAGTCGTTTAAAAGTGTCTAAAGTATCTGACTGCACTACCACTGCCGGCAGCGCATTCCACACACCCACCACTCTGTGTGAAGAACCTACCTCTGACATCTCCCCTATACCTTCCTCCAATCACCTTAAAATTATGCCCCCTCATAATAGTCATTTCCGCCCTGGCAAAAAGACTTTCTTTACCTTTTGGGATGCTTTCAAGTCCATTTCAACTGATGTATTACAAATTTGCTCTTCATATCACCCCACAGCACAAACATAACTGAGGTTAGTATTTGTCTTTGTATCTTGTGTTGCTATGTTATGGTATGACATGATTACAATGGATTTTGGTCTGCTGTGAGCACTGACTTGGGAATCCATGGAGCTGGCCACTTCCTTAAGCATATCTTTTGTGAATTTATTCACTTTACCCAATGGTTATTTCTACTATATGGTTAAGTTCTGGACAAAACATTTACATCTTTTGCATCATAGGGCGGCACGGTCGCTCAGTGGTTAGCACTGCTGCCTCACAGCACCAGGGACCCGGGTTCGATTCCACCCCCTCGCAACTGTCTGTGTGGAGTTTGCACATTCTCCCTGTGTCTGTATGAGTTTCCTCTGGGTGCTCTGGTTTCCTCCCACAGTCCAAAGGTATGCAGGCTAGGTGAATTGGCTATGCTTAAAATGCACATAGTGTCAGGGATGTGTAGATTAGGTGGGTTACAAGGGGATGCTCTGAGGTTTGGTGTGGACTGGTTGGGCCGAAGGGCTTGTTTCCACACTCTAGGGATTCTATGATGATGTATTTCTTAACTTCTCCCAAAGTGCAGCAGAAAAATACCTTTTGAAAAGCAAAACACTGTGGATCCTGTAAATCCGGTAGTAAAGGCTCAGCCTATCAGACAGTATCAGTGGAGCAAAAGAGTTAATGTTTCAGGTTGATGACCATTCATCAAAACTGTTTACCTCTACAGATGGCGATGGATCGCTGAAATTTTCCAGCATATTTTTTGTTCTTATCTTGGAGAAATTGCTCACTGAGGTGGAACAGAATATGAATTTCGGCTGCTTTATTCCCATTGGGTGAACATGCACAAGTTTCAACCAGATAACTATTTCTCTCAATGCAGCTTTCATCTTAAAATTTATGGTAGGGCCCAAGGGAATGTTGCTGAACAAAGAGACTTAGGGC
Organism: Rhincodon typus; assembly: GCF_021869965.1. Lineage (NCBI taxonomy): Eukaryota > Metazoa > Chordata > Chondrichthyes > Orectolobiformes > Rhincodontidae > Rhincodon > Rhincodon typus. Next base: position 48,262,601 of record NC_063348.1, read on the forward strand.
TGCGGAAGTGTAGTTCCTTAAAAGTGGAGTTGCAGATAGGCAGGGTACTGAGGCAGCGTTTGGTATGCTTGCCTTTATTGGTCAGCGCATTGAGTATAGGTGTTGGGACGTTACGTTGTGGCTGAATGGGACATTTGTCCCTGTTATGGGAAAGATGTTGTTAAACTTGAACGGTTCAGAAAAGACTTACAAGGATGTTGCCAGGATTAGAGGGTTTGAACTGTAGGGAAAAGCTGAATAGGCTGGGAGCCTATTCTGGAGCATCGGAGGCTGAGGGGTGACTTTAGACGTTTATAAAATCGTGAGGGGCGTGGATAGGGTGAATAGCCAAAGTCTTTCTCCCAGGCTAGAGGAGTCCAAAACTAGAGGGCATAGGTTTAAGGGGAGGAAGGGAAAGATTTAAAAGGTACCTGAGGGGCAACTTTTTCACATGTTTATGGAATGAGCTGCCTGAGGAAGTGGTGAGGCGGTACAATTATGACATTTAAAAGGCATCTGGATAGGTATATGAACAAGAAAGGTTTAGAGGGATGGGGACTAAATGCTGGCAAATGGGACTAGATTTATATAGGATAGCTGGTTGGCATGGGCGAGTTGGATTGAAGGGCCTGCTTCCTTGCTGTATAACTCGGACTCTCTGGCTCTATTTGTGTAATAGAGAAAACAATGAATGTATTGTACCCACTTCACTGTCATATTGTTCTGCCATATTTTGTCCCTGTCACAGCTTTTTGATACTCACTGCTTTTGTTGTTGTTTAGTTTAAAAAGATCTGTACTAATTTATCCAGACTTCTGTATCTTTTTACATATAGACCAGCAGCTTACAAAAACTATGGATGTGAGATATTTTTCAGTACCCAGGAAAGCTTAAAAGAATATTGGGGGAGGTTGGAGGAGGAGGAAAGAGGGCATTCCAAGAGCAGCACCAATCAATCTCAAATTGAGATGTCAACCTCATGCAGCTGCAACGTAGGGCGACTTGTCTGCAAAACAGCAGAAGCAGTTTGCAACAAACGGGGCTAAACAATCGCATATCCAAAGGGTCAAATCTAAGCTAAATAGTCCTGCCACATCCAGTTGTGAATGATCGTGGGCTGTTGCACAATAGAAGGACAAGCTTCCACAAATATCCCCATCCTCAGTAATGAGGAAGACCAGCACCACTGTAAGGCTGAAGCATTTCCATCCATCTTCCAGCCTGAGTGCTGAGTGATTTATCTCGGTCCCCTCCTGATCCCCAGCATCACAGGTGCCAGTCTTCTAATTTAATTCATTCCACATGATTGTAAGTGATGGTTGAAGGCACTGGATACTACAAAGGTTATAGGACTTGACAGCATTCCAGAAATAGTACTAAAGACTTGTGCTCTTGAATTAGCCGTTCCTGTGGCCAAGTTGTTCCAGTACAGCTATAACACTGGCATCTCCTGATATTGTGGAAAATTGCCCAGTTAAGACCAATAAGAGATAGGAACAGAAGTAACCTATTCAACCCATTATGTCTGTTCCATCGTTTAATGAGATCATGGTTGATCTGAAGATCCTCAACTCCGCCTTCCTGCCTTTTCCCCCATAACCTTTGATTTGCTTACTGATTAAAATTCTGTCTCTGACCTTGAATATACTTGATAACCCAGTCTCAACAGCCCTCTGTGGTAAAGAATACCACAGATCATTACCCACCAGAAACAGGACAAACCTAACTTGGCTAATTACTGCTGTATAGTTTTACTTTCAATCATTAAGCAGCACTTGCTCAAGAATAAGCCGCTCACTAACTTAGTTTGGGTTCGACCGGGGTCACAAAGCACCTGACCTCGTTATGGCCTTAGTCCAGGCACTGACAAAAGAGCTGATTTTCAGAGCTGAGATAAGCGTGATTGCACTTGACCAAGCTTGGGATCAAGAAGCACAGTAAAACTGGAATCAATGGGAATTTAATGGGGAGGTGATGGCCTAGTAATACTAGACTATTAGTCCAGAAACACTCATAATGTTCTGGGGGCCGAGGTTTAAATCCCATCACAGCAGATGCCGGAATTTGAATTCAATTTTAAAAAAGAAGATCTGGAATTAGGAATCCATGCTGATTGTCAGGAAAAACCCATCTGACTCACTCGTATCTTTCAGGGAAAGAAATCTGCCATCCTCACCTGGTCTGGCCTACATGTGACTTTAGACCCATGGCAATGTGGTTGACTCTCAATAGCCCTCTAAAATGATGTAGCCAACTACTCAGCTCAAGGGCAGCAAGGGATGAGCCAATAAATGCTGGCCAGCCAGGGATGCCCAAGTTCCATGAGACAGTTTTTTAAAAAAAAAAAAAATTGGAGGGAAAACTCACCACAACTGTAAGTTGCTCCAAACCTGTTGCAAAGGATGATGGTTGTGGATGTTGGAGGTCAGTCACCTGAGCTCCAGAATGTTGCTGCTATCTTCAGTTGCTCCATCAATAACGTTCGCTCCATCAGAAGATCGGACGTGAAGATGGTGACTGGTCCTTGTGTTTCATTCTTGATGTCTCAAATATTGAAGCACTCGATGCCCATATGTAGCATGACCTGGATGACATCAGGCTTGGGGTGATAAATGGTAAATGTCCATACCACGTGTCAGGAAAGGACTGTCTCCACAAAGAGAATCTAACAGTGGCAATGCCATTGCTGAATGGTGGCATGTTGATGTCACTGGATCAGTAATCCAGAAGCCTAAACTAATTTTTGGGGATGCTGGCACTGGTTTAGATCCTACGTGGGCGGCTGCTAGAATTTAAATTCAATGAAGGCAACTCTGGATTTGAAAATTGGTGTCAAGTATTTTGACCATTTGAATTATTTTGTTTTTGATTTTGTTGTTATTATAAAATGGAGGTTCCCCCCCCCCCCCCCCGCACAACTAAAACCAAAACACCCAGAGGAGCAGTTTGCCTACAATCTGTAAAAGGAATGTGAAAAGTGGTATAACCTGCTTTTCAGCAACTTCTGGTGGGTAAATAAAATAAATCCCTGACACACTCTCTCTAAAATCAACAAGTAAAAATTTATTTATCTAACTGTAATAGTGAACAAATTGATTAACTAAACTATTAACAAACAGAATAAATCCCTTTTAACCACTAACCATTACCAAATACAGCAAGATTTTAATGGTATGCTGTTCCAATAAATAGAAGTCCCCCAATAGTATTTAGTCTCTGGAAATTACAGCCAGGTTACATGCCTTTCAGAATATGTTTTGCCTTCTCCGTCGACTTCTGTCAGGAATATTAACTAGCTGTGCCGTTGTTACCATTGTTATTTAGTTGGTACTTTCTGTAAGACATAGAGGAGGCTGTGAGAGCCAGTGATTCTCTCTTGAAAGCTGAGGGCCATTAGCTCTGGCGGATGGCAGCTAGCTTTGGGGATCTTCGTCCAATTGTCCCCTTCTTTTTATCCTTGATGTATCAATATTTCTTTAATAGGATTGGTCCTATGTTGTCAAAACCATCAGATTTAAATTTAATAGGTTTTTGGTATCTAAGTACCTGGTTCAAATTGATTTGGCTAAATTCAAAAGCCTATTGTCTTGCTTGGCCTGCTAACTGTATGGCCGTTTGATACAGTTGTTTCAATTTGGGTGCTCTGTGTACTTGCAAACTTTCAAATTGCTGCTCAAAGACATCCATTTTAAATCTCTAAGCACAGAAAAAGCACATTATCTTTTAAAAGGGTCATGCAATCCTCCATCCCTTCAGCTTTTTGCAAACACCAAATTCTAGCTTCCTGCCTCCCAATCCACAAGTACTCAAGAACAAAAACAAAGTTGCTGGAAAAGCTCAGCAGCTCTGGCAGCATCTGTGAAGAAAAAACATACTTAATGTTTTGGGTCCGGTGACCCTTCCTCAGAACTGTTGAGGGTCACCGGACCCAAAACGTTAACTCCGTTTTCTCCTTCACAGATGCTGCCAGACCTGCTGAGCTTT
>NC_063348.1:48266963-48268503 GCF_021869965.1 Rhincodon typus
AAAGCTCAGCAGGTCTGGCAGCATCTGTGAAGGAGAAAACGGAGTTAACGTTTTGGGTCCGGTGACCCTCAACAGTTCTGAGGAAGGGTCACCGGACCCAAAACATTAAGTATGTTTTTTCTTCACAGATGCTGCCAGAGCTGCTGAGCTTTTCCAGCAACTTTGTTTTTGTTCTTGAGTACTTGTGGATTGGGTGGTTCCAGTTTTTAATTTCCAAGTACTCTACCCAACTTCACAACATTATTAAAAACCCATCTGATTCATCACTACCTTATTAGGGAAGGAATCTGTCGTCCTCATCTGGTCAGGCCTACATGTGACTGCAGACCTATTGCAATGTGGTTGATTCTTAATTGCTCTCAGAAATGGCCCTAGCAAGTTACTCAGTTCAAGGAGCAGTGACACGCTGACCTTGCCAGTGCCACTGACATCCCATACAGGAATATAGAAATATACAATATAAAATGCGCCCCCGTATCAACATCTGAAGGTAACCATTGACCAGAAACTGAACTGGACCAGCCATATAAGCATTTCCAATGGAAGAACAAGTCAAAGGTTCAGAATTCTGTGATGAGTGAGTAATGCACTTCCTGTCTCCCCAATGCCATTTCACCATCTGGAAGGCACGTATCAGGAGTGTGATGGGCAGCTCTCTACTTTCCTGCATGACAACAGCCCCAACAGCACTCAAAGCTTGGCAGTATCCAGGACAAAGCAACCCATTGGTTGGCAGACCATTCATCACCTTCAACGTTCACTTCTTGTACCAATGAGCAATGAAACCAGTGTATATAACTTAAAAGGTAATGTTGCATTAACTCACCAAGGCTCCTTCAACAACACCTTCCATCGTGGAGGGCATGGGCAGTAGAAACAAGGGAACACTGCCACCTGCAAGTTCCCCTCCCAGCCACTCCCCTTTCCGACTTGGAAATTTATTGCTGTTTTTTCACTGTCACTGACTCATGTTAGGTCTCTCTACACCACAAGGACTGCAGTCATACAAGAAGGTAGCTCATCACCACGACCTCTAAAGCAATTAAGGACAGGCAATAAAAGCTGCCCAGCCAGTAGTGTCCACATCCTATGAAAGAGTAGAAGACTTTTTTTTTGCTTTTATTTGCTGTGTTGTAGTAAAGTGCACATTACATTCTTTATTCTCTGTTCCTCAATGTATTTGAGAGATTTTCTATGTTTAATTCCTTCACAGTGAGATTGAGGGAAATACAGAACTGTTGTAAGACTAACTGTAAGTCTCCTTATGTGAGAAGGTTAAATTACTGCATGCCTTCAGTTTGACTGTCTTAAATGTGTTCTGTTTGAGCTGCTTTTTTACTTGATGTTTGCTTTCCCAGAAATAATTTTGGATTTGTACATTAGTTTTGATGCTTCCTGAACATAGAACAGTGAAACCCACTTAGAAAGAGCAACTGATGATGAAATGGCCGGTTTATCTCTCATGGTCGAGCTGGTGGAACACATTCTGCTGGATGTGACAAATTGCATCCTTCTCTAGTGACAAAGTGGGGTTCTCCTC
>NC_063348.1:48268603-48321576 GCF_021869965.1 Rhincodon typus
GGCTGTGTTGGTTGCGTTCTAGTTATAATTAGAGAATTACTGAGCACTCTGGAGTATTTTCTTGGAAACTCCTCCAGTAGAAACTAGCATCCTACCCTCCTACACTTTGACTCATGATTGCAGGCCATGACCACCCTATCTTCCCCTCCAGTTCAAAAACAAAGGCAAAACAGCTGTCAGCCTGAATTGACTGAATTAGGCCTGAATTGTATCAGTGCAAACACACTTTGCATCAAAAGAAAGTCTAGATGCACTGTTCTTTAAAGCAGTTTGCAATTGAAATGTACAACAGCTTCGTAAAAGTTGAACCACAGAACTTTACACTATGTATAACAGACCAACTTGTCTCCCTTTTGTTGGCTTTTTGCTATGTAGGGGAATTAAGCAGAAGCAACAAATGGAGGTGCTGACATCCTGTAAAAGAATTTTATAAAAAAAACTTACCCATCCTATCAACAGTTCACCTTGATCTCTTAACTTGTTCCATTAGTCTGCAGAGGCGGCATTGGGGCAGACATCAGTGCTTAAAGACAGCAAGGGCAGCAGAAGCAATTGCAAAAATCAATGCCTAATTCGGTGCTTTCTTTGCAAACTGGCTGTTATGCTCATTGAGCTGAACTTTATTCTGAAGGGAATTCGGATGAGAATTTGTGTGTAACAGCACCCTCAAGTGGCAAAAATACAGAAACATCGCAGACCAGTGCTGTTGCAGCAGAATTGCCGCTGAGTTTCAGGGTCTTCCAGGAGCAGGTAGTGTAATGTTGTAATTTGACACAAAATTCACATGGTCATTAAGAGGCCCCCTCACACTTGGGGTTGGGAGTTCATACCATTGCTGCTTGGGAACCCTCCCCATTTTCCCCTCCACTTGGATAGACTCAATATGTATTTATAAGGTCATGAGCCAACATGCTGTATTGCTCTTCCCTTGGACTTGCATTTTGAGAGGGCAAGTATACATTACAGGGATGTACTGTTGAGGCTGCATAAAGCTCTGGTTTGACTGCATTTGGAATATTGAGCAGTTTTGGGCCCTGTATCTACAGAAGGATGTGCTGGCTTTGGAGGGGTGTCCAAAACGGTGATCGTGGGAATGAAGGGCTTGTCATATAAGGAACAGTTGAGGACTCTGATCTGTACTCAATGGAGTTTAGAAGGATGAGGAGGAATCTCATTTAACTTGAGAGTTCAATGGACACTTTCAAAATTTGAAGCGGAACAAAACTTGAAACATAATCTGTGAGAAGGACAGTTTGGAACTTTGAAAAGGGCATTGATTAGTTGTTGAAGGCGTAAAGGTAGCAGGTGAATTTCCTTGTGGAGAAGTGTAGAGTGATGCATTTTGGTAGAAGGTAAATAAATGACAAAAAAAAAGGTGCTCTCCTAAAGGTGTGCATGAGTCGAGAGACCTGGTTGTAACTTTGCATTAATCATCACAGTGTGGAGGAAACAGGAGAAAATGTTAATGCTCGGAAAGGATCAAGAAAGAGAGGGCACAGATTTAAAGTGATGTGCAGAGGAAGTAAAGTGAAAAAAACTTCTTCACATGTCGAGTGGTTCGAACCTGGAGGGTACAGCCTGGAAATGTGGCGGCAGGTTCAGTTGAGGCATTCAAGAAGGCACTACGTGATTATTAAATACAAAGACAAGGATGGGAGAATGGCATAAATGATCATTCGGAGAGTTGGTGCAAGCACAATGGGCTGAATTATCACTCTGTGCCTAACAATTATGAGATTTTGATTTTTTTTTCTTAATGCATATTGTGAATCTCTTTGATTTCTTCCACTTGTTTACGAAACTCTCTTGACTGGGCCTGGGGATACCCATTTCTTTTAATATCAGTTGCTAACAATAAAGTATATTCTATCCTCTTCTGTTATCCAGGATGAAATACATATGTTTGGTCATTGATCAGGTCTTGACCAGGATTATTTGGATTGGGCAACTGTCTATGTCTTGGCTGTATGGGGGCAAGTTTACCATTGAAAAGGGACAGAACTGATATAATCATGTCTGTTCCTCCTGGTGGGTGAGCCAGAAATGATGTTCTTCACATCTCTTCATGTTTTCCCTTTCCTGGGTTAGTTTGGCTCTGTCCAATTTTTTTTTTCTGACTGACCCATTCTTAGGTAGCACTGACATAAGAGTCCTTTTCTTTCTCTCTTGACTGCTTCCTCACTATTCCTTGTGTCTGTCTGGGGTCCCTGAAATGTCCCAGCCTTCCTTAATTTTGACCATGACCATCTTGTCCTTAGAGGATAAGGCGTAGGAGCAGAAGTAGGTTATTTGGCCCATTGACTCTACTCCACCATTCAATGAAATCATGGCTGATCTAATCAACCTCAATTCCACTCTTCCTGCTATATACCCACAGCCCTTGATCCTCTTACTAATTAAAAATTGTAGTGTCCGCCAGAAGTTCATTGAGTGATCCTTTGAGTCTCCACTTTGGATCTTGGTCTGCCATAACTGAAGTTTCCAGTTGATAGATTTTTGCACTTCAGTGGGAAGCAGACCTTCCCATTTTACTCTACCATTTCCAGTGGGAAATGAGGGATTCTCTTGTTTTGCACTAATAGTTTAGTTCACCTGGTTTGCTCTAGGAACAATACCACTCCTGTTTAACGACAAGCCTGTGATCTGCACTCTGCGCTGCCTTTGATTACTTCACTTGCAAAATCCTTCTTTGTTTCAGAACCCCAAATTGGCCTACCAGCTTCCTGCCTGAAATACTGATCTCATTATCTAGTGAGCAATGAAGTAAATGTATTCGCCAGCCTGATATTATTAGATCTGGTACTAGCCCCATGGATCCTGACAACGAAACCAATTGTTGAAAGTTGAAAAATCCTGTGAAATTTAAGGAGTTCAAGTAGGGAAAGATTTTATTCATTCACATGCAAGGGAGCAGGTCTTAGTTGCCTGAGAGTAAAGTACACAGTAAATGGCAGAACCCTTGGTAGCATCAACATACAGAAGGATCTAGACGTACAGGTCCACAGTTCCCTGAAAGTGGCAACATGAGTGGATATGATGGTCAAGAAGGCATATGGCACGCTTGCCTTCGTTGCTCAGGGCATAGAATACAAAAATTGGCAAGTCACGTTGCAGATGTATAGAACTTTAGGCCATATTTGGAATATTTTGTACAGTTCTAGTTGTCACACTACCAGAAGGATGTGGAGGCTTTGGAGAGGGTACAGAAATGATTTGCCAGAATGTTGCCTGGTTTGGAGGGTATTGGCTCTGAGGAGTGATTGGACAAACTTGGTTTGTTTTCACTTGTGTTGAAGGGTGAGGGACAACCTGTTTTAATTTTGTAAACTTCTGAGGCATGGGTAGAATGGCTAGTCAGTCTTTTTTTTCCTCAGTCTAGAAATGTCAATTATTAGGAGATGTCAGTTTAAGGTAAGAGTGGATAAGTTTAAAGGAGATGAGAGGCAGGTTTTTGTTTTGCACAGGGTGGTAGGTGCCTGGAATCTGCGGCCAGAGGAGGTGGTTTAGGCAGGTACATTGGCAACATTTAAGAGGCATCCTGACAGGTCTGAACAGACGGGGAGTGGAGGGATACAGACTATGTAGAGGCAAAAGGGTTTCTAGTTTAGAAAGGCAGCATATGTTGGCATGTCTTGGTGGGCCGAAGGGCCTGTTCCTGTGCTGTACTGTTCTTTGTTCTTTTTACATCTCGATTACAGCTGAACATGCACGTACTGATGGATCATTGTGGCCATATTCACCTTGGGAGCATATAGCCACTTCTTAAAAAAACAAATTCTATATTTTATAAAAAACTGAATCAAAAACTATCATCAAGGATGAGATATCTATGTTTCAATGTCAAATATATTTAATCTATGCTTGATTTATCTATTCATAGAAATCCCTTCATTCTGTTACATCTGTGTTTCACTTGAAAGTACATCACATTTGCACCTAATTGGCTCATATCATTTTCATAAATTTTTGAAGAATCAATTCAGAGCACATTAGTTGACGTACAGCAAGCAGGAACAAAATGTTCAAAAAAAGCACCAATCGAGGAAAGGAAACAATGTACTACATCAGAACTTGCATTAAATGGAACAAAAATGATGGAAATAAGACTTGTAATAAAAACAGGTGGATAGTTATAATCTTTGTAGATAGAGGCATTGTGTTTAAACATGTTTGGAAGCCTGCAACATCAAATTGTGAGTTTCTAGATATTTAGACAGGATCTTTTTGTCTAAAACAATGAATTAATATTTGGCATAATTACTCAACAGAAAAGCCCATGTCATTGGCGAACTAGCAAGGGGAGCTTTCTGCAACTAATTTGTTAAAGCAGCCATCTGTTTGTTTAAGGTTATGTCTAGATCCCAGGTACACTGTTGGATTTCAATATAGTAATAATTGAGTATTTGTTCTGTTGAGACAGTTTTGGAGGGTAGGTCCAGGATTGAGAGACAAACCAGGAAATTGTAGGATGAATTGGTTCTGGTGCAGTGGTTATGGTGCGCTGGTATACTGGAGAGCAACTGGAGGAGAAATGCTCGAACAATCACTGAAAACTATATATTGGTGTCGCTTGGATTACTTTGTTTCTAACGATGGTACCTTTTTAATCTGCAACTTTGTAACTTTTTTTATGTTTCACCCTCTTTCCCTCATTCTCTCATTACCAAGTTTATGCTGCCTTTTTGCTTTCTGTCCTGGTTGCCACCTTTTTACATTTGCTCAATGCTGCCAGCACTTTGTCCCATGAACCTAAAGATTGGGCATGCAGTTTGTATTACAAGCGCTTCGTTCATCTTTCCTTTCTCAAGCAGACTTGCATTGATGTCGAAATCTACATTTTATCCTGTGCTGTGCATGTAATCACATCAACAGGGCTTTTTGCACCTTTTGAACAAAATGGTGCAGTTCGGAAACACTGGAGGGAAGCAATTTGCTGATGTCCATTTAAAGCATTTTAGGAGAGCCATGGGCATTGTGGATCATGTGGTAAATAGCGGAGCCTAATGCTAAGCTTACTATTGAACATTTAAATTTCATTGGATACTATATTTTTAAAATAGTCGTTGAACGTTATCCATTGAACGTAGCCAACTTTGCAGATGACTGTCCCTTTGAAGGTATTAACATTTTGGGCAGGGTTGTTGAGAAACAGATAAGTGATACTTTCTTAAAAGCAAATGCACCTCAGGAAGAGGTGCTGTATTCTACGTAAAGGCGCTCAGCTATGAGCTGAGGGCAACACTCGTTTTGGTGAATACTAGCTTTCAAAATATGCAGGTGAATTAAGTCTGAATGAAAGCAAACTTGGTGTTTTTGAAGTAACCAGATGTGATTTTTCTTTTTTAATGATGGGTTGAGAGGGTTGCTGTGGGCATTTAAACAGACTCACTTGATGCATAAGTAGTGCATAGCATGTAATACATTGGCTGGACACCCTGGTGCTTATTGCTGTTTTTTTCCCCTCCTGTTGAAATAGTAGCTGTATTTGAGAAAGGGGAGCACAATTTGGGGTCAGCAAAATAAAAATAGAATAGGGGTAAATAATCCAGGCTCATTTGCACTAATAGATGTAGTCTACAGGCCAGCTAATAACAGAAGAGAGGTGGGGGAAGAAATATGTAAACAAGTCAGCGAATTGAGTAGGAAAAAAGAAATGACGTTCATGGGAATTTTGACTACCCTGCTATTGGACAGAAAAAGGTAGGTTATAAGAGAATGTAATAAGAGAATGAAGTTTGTACAATGAGCATAGGACTTCTTTCTTTTTATTCATTCAATGGATGTGGGCTTCATTGGTGGACCCAGCATTTATTGTCCAGCTCTAGTTGCCCTTGAGAAGGTGCTGGTGAGCTGTCGTGTTGAACCACTGCAGTCCATTTGGTGTAGGTAGATGCACGATGCCGCTAGGGAGGGAATTCCAGGATTTTGACCCAGTGACACTGAAGGAAAGGCGATATATTTTCGAGTCAGAATATTGAATGACTTGGAGTGGAACTTTCTGAAACAATGTTAAAAGCTTAAAGGAAGATTTGCAATTGGATCTAATAAACAGGAATGAACTAGATCTCAACAGAAGTGAATATGGGAAACTAGTCACCACAATATTCAAGATTATTACTTAGGTTCCTCACTCAACAACATGCTTAGAAAAAATTGATTGAAATTTGAAGATAAGTTGAATTTTGAGGGGCTGAGATAGAACTAGGGGAAACTAATATATGCAGCAATATTAACTAACATTGATGTAAAATAATGATTGAGACTTAAAATAGTGTTCATCAGAGTGGAGGAACAACATATTCTGCTGAAAAGGAAAGAACAAACTAAACACCAGTGGGACTCTGGATGAATATAAAAATAAGTTGCCATTGTCTCAAAGGACCCTTTTTTTTCTGAAGAAGGGTCTAGACCTGAAACGTCAGCTTTCCTGCTCCTCTGATGCTGCCTGCCCTGCTGTGTTCATCCAGCTCTACACCTTGCTATCTCAGACTCCAGCATCGGCAGTTCCTACTATCTCGTACTTTGAGTATGTTGACTGTTAAGGAATGTACAATAAGAGATATTATGATGAGATTAGGAGAGTAGCAAAATGATTAGTAAGGCAAAGAGGAGCTGTAAAATTGTCAAGTAACATAACAGTAGTATTTACAGCCTCATTAATAAAGGAAGCTAAATAGGAATATGACTATTACACTCAGACTGGATGATACCACTAGTAGTGGTAGCTGGTCAAAATATTACATTATTTCTTTTCACTGTTTACTGAGGAAATGGAACAAATAGACATGATGCTTTTGTAATGAGGTAAATGCATGGAAAGTCAAAACAAGAGGCTCCGTTGATTTAAGTTGAAACTCAGATGCTAAAGCCCGTGATCCAGATGGATTACATGCGCGTAATTTAAGGATCTATGGGAGAGATGTCATAGGCATTACAGCACTTTGTAAATGTGTAATAATCAAGGTATAGTGTGGGAGGTCTGACAAATGTAATACCTATATTTAAAACAAGGGGAACAGAATTGTCCAAGGAACCAGTCAGCTTACAATTTGTGTGAAATAGAATGGAATTCCTACTAAAGGAAAAAATTAAAAACATCTAGACAAAGAACAATATAACAGTCAGCATGGATTTGGAACACTTGTAAACTTTGCTATCTTTGCTGGTGTAGAAACACAGAGCAACAAGATTTATTTATGAAATTAATTTATCAAGTTAAAGTTACAATAGGTTTATTAAGTTTGATGCTATAAACTCAAGCTGTAATTCCTAGTTTAACACAGGCTCTACCAGCCATACTTACTCAGAACAGAAAAACTTGCATTTGTTGCCACATTGATCTTCAGGTTTTATTCTCTTTCCTTACATCTGTTGCTTCAGGCCTTTGGTTCTTCCCACTGCTGGATGGACCCGAGGGGAGCATCTCTAGCGTTCTGGCTTTTACCCAGTTAGCCTCTTTATTACCTGTCATTCTCTCACCTTTGCGGTGGTCATATCCTGGGTATCTTTTTCTAGACCAGCCATGTAAATTCCGCCATACCTGTGTTAACATGGCCATATAATTCCCTTACTTCAAGCTGCTGCAGCCCACATTCTCATATTTCTAAATCTCCAGTGCATCTGCTCTTTTAGCTTGTACAATCAAATTGAAGTTTCTATAAAGACTTGGCTTTTTAACTTTATTCAAAAAACTCTTGGAAATTAGAGGTAACCCAAGAGTGTTGATAAGGGCAGTGCTGTTGATGTGTTATATGTGGACTTCAAAGAGTCATTGATTCATTGTCAGACAACAGAATTGAGGGCTGTGTTATAATTTGTGGAATAGAAGGGACAGCAATTGCATCAGTACCAAGAGTAGCTGTCAATAGGTGTTTTTAGGCCGGAGGACGGTTTGTAGTGTTGTTGGGATCCTTGCTCTTCCTAATATGTATTAATAACCTAGACTGTGATGGACACCACATGGTTTCAAAATGTGGGGATAATGCAAAGCTTAGGAACATTGTGAACTATAAAAGAGTTGGTGTAAACCGAAAGGACAGAGACATGTTGGTGGGGTGGGTGGACCGGGAGCAGATGTGGAGTTCAATGTGGAGAAATGTAAAATGATTAATTTTCTTAGGAAGAATGTGGAGAGAGAACATTAGCTAAAAAGTGCAACTCTAAAGGATGTGCTGGAACAAAAGGACTTGGGCATGTATGTGCATAAAGCACTGGTGGCAGAATGGATTGTTCGCTGGCTTCAAGACAAAGCTGAGAGTAAATGTTAGTTGTTCAGAGTGGCAGAAAGTGAGAAGTGGATCGTCTGCAAGGTTCATTGCTGTGATCACTGCTGTTCATAATTTGCGCAAGCAGTTTGGACTTTGGAATTAAAAACACCAAATTGCAAGAGATGCCTGTAGTTGATATTAAGGGGGACTGCAATAAAGTATAGCAGGGCATTAGTAAAGTTGCGAATAATCGATTAAGTTCACTACAAGCATGAGTTACTACCTTTGTAAGAAAACTAAGTAGGTTAGTCAATATGACTCGAGTTACAAATCGAGGTGAGGTAGAGGAACAAAGAGATGTCAAAACAAATATGCTAATTGCTAAAAGCTGTACCACAAGTTAGCAAGGCCATTTAAATAAGTAAGTACTTGATTTCGTTTCTGGGGGGATAGAATTAAAAAGTAGAGAGGTTTTCCTAAGCTATGATGAACCTTTGCTAGACCACACTTAAGAGTGCAAATGCTTCTGTTTGCAGTATTATAAAAAGGATTGAGTACCGGATAGGATGCACAGGAGATTTAGTGATGATAATAAAAATGTGTGGATATACCTGTCAGGAAAGGATTGACAGACTGGATAATGTCTCATTGGAGAAAAAGGAAGGCTGAAGGGTGACCTAATGGAAGCATTTCAAATTGTCAATGAGTGTTTTGATAACAAAGAGAATGCTTCCACATCCGGGGAATAGTGTAACCAAAGTTTACCAATATAAGCTAGTCACCAAAAAATTTAAGAGAATTCAGAAGAATTTTTTTATCCAAACAGTGGTGAGCATGTGAAACTTGATACCAAAAGGAGTGTTTGAAGTAAAATCGCATTTAAGGGGAAGTTAGACAAACATATGAATAAGAATGGAAAAAGGATAGATTTAGATAAGGAAGAAGGGGTGAATGCCCAAATGGAGCATAAATGTAGTATGTGACCTTTGGGCTGAATGCTCTGTTCTGTATTCTGTGTCCTATGTAGCAAATAGAGTCCATCTCTTGTTAGTGCAAGTGTCTCCCCCACCTCATTGCTGTAACATTGAGTATGTAGAGGCTGAATTACTACAATAACAAGTTTAACAGATCAATGTTCTTTCTCTCAGGTTGTCAACAAGATGCTAAATATCAACATCATGTCGGTTTGTAAGGTAAAACCAGTTCATTTAATAATTTCTGTAAAAGTTTTAATTCTTTACATGATTATTGTGTTTAAAGATGGGGTTATACTACATTATTGGTTAAAATTCTGTTCTAACAGTGAACTTATTACAGTGCATTATCAGTTGGAGACACATCAAGTTATTTCATGGCCCGTTACCTCTTCCCCTGAGTTTTTTCTTCAATTTCTTTCCCCACAGACATATGCAAGTAGGGTGTGGTTTCCTAGTGTTAGCAACACCTCACCACTGCTACTTTTACTTGTGAGCCTACACATGGAAAAGGAACTGCTTTTTGTTCATCGCATGCAACACCCAGTACTGATTTCAAGCAGCGTCCAGACCTCCGGTTGATTTTCGCCGTTTGCAGTTTCTGCATCCCTTTGCCAGCTCAAGTTATAGAACCATAAAATAGTCACACCACAGAAGGTCACTATTTGGCACAGCATGTCCTTTCCAGCTGTCTGCAACGGCAAGTCAGCTAGTTCCATTCTCCTCCGCTTTTCCTGTAGCCCTGCAAGACTTTCCTCTTGTGCTTACCTGGTTCAATTTTGAAATTTATAATTGAATCTGCTTTCACAACTCTCTTTTTTCTGCAAGTGCTTTCAAAATTCTAACTCTATTGTACAATTTCAACCACTACATAAAAACTTTAAACCTAAAGTCTTAAGTCTTCCTGATGTTGTGGTGTAGTTGTAAACAATGTGTTTTCATGTTAGGAAGTCTTGAGTTAGAGCACTGTTCATAAATAGAACTGTTTTGAGGGAGGATATTAAATTTAATATTAAAGCAACATGCTTGTTCTTTCTTTATATACTTATTAGAAAAGTGCACTTTTTACAAAATTACTGTTATTTAGTAAATCTGATTGGAAATGAATCCTTCAAGAACATTGTTACTAAACCTAACTTTATTTTCTTCTGCACTTTTGTATGAACTTAGGCTCAAACTCCCTATTATTGGCAGCCAATTCTCAGCCATGTTCTGCCATTAATAAGGTTCTACATACATATCAGGACTGAGAAATTCCCATCATTTGTGGAATTGTGACCATAGCACTGATTTTCTGACCTCTATTTGTTTCACTGTGGTCAGCAGTGAGCTTGGCTGCTCTCTTGTCCAGGGGATCCCAAAGTCTGGGCTATCCTGCAGGCAATCCACGAACTCCGTTGTGCAGAGTCTCATTGTACCCAGATCTGAACCCCAACTGTCGTCACTGAGCATCGTGCCAACCCGAACCTGACTGCCATCACTCATCCAATGCTGTCTATTGCTGACATTTTGGTGGAGCCGGGTGCTTCGGGAGGCTGGAGAGGGGTACAATAAGAAGAGCGAGCAGCACAACTCCAGTCTTGGCTGGTTGCCGTGAATAGGTGCTGGTTTTCACTCAGTGGCCTAACCATGAAGGCACCTGTGTGGCTGCAAGGCTGGTTGGTGTTGCTGTAAGGCTGTTGGAAAGGGGAGGGTGCAGACAGTGATGGTGTCATGACTGAGTCGGTAGGAGGGATGTTCGGAAGAGGGGCTGCCAAGTATGTATGGGGAGAGACCTTTGGAAGGCGGTGCACTCGGAGTGTGTGCGTTTGCACATCAGGAAGAGGTCTGGGAAGAGACAGCACTGAGTGAGTGGAAGCAGGGGGAATAGGATTAAGGGCTGTCAAGTGAAAGCAAGTTGAGGCTCATACTTGGGGTGGGGGGCGCGGAGGCACTCATGAGAGAGTGTGCATGCGTGCGTGAGTGAGTCAAAGACTTCAGAGGGCTCTTAATCGTTCACCTTAATAGAGAGCCAAGAATGGTTAGAGGCAGTAAAACCTGTGGTAACTATAAAACTGGATATGTAAAACAATTCAAAGCCAGATGAATAGAAATTTCTTCCGATTTTAATTATTAGTATGACTGGAGAGATTCTTTTCACTCCCTGCTCTAAACTTCACTTCCTACGTAGCAACTCTATCTCTCTCCCTGACAATAGCCCGAGATTAGGCAGGTTTTTTGTTGAGTTAATTCGTCTGATATCATCCCAAACTCTGCTTATGTACTGTAGCCCTCATTCGCGTCTTTGTTAGCTTTAGTCTGGACTGTGACAATCCATGCCTGGCTGGTCTCTCATTTTACCCTCAAATTTGATCATCAAAATCTCTGCTTGTGTCTTCACTCACACCATGCCCTGCTCTGGGTCAGCCCTGTACTTACTGACCTATGTTTTTACCAGACCAAGCAATGATTTTAAAATACTCATCCATTTTTTCCAAAATCCTCCATGCTTGCTTCTACCTCAGAACCTTGAGATATCAACACTCCAGTAATTCTAGACTCCTGAGCATCCCTGATTTTAATTTCTCATCCATTGGTGAAAGGGTCTAGGCAACTGGAAGCCTGAAGTTCAGGAATTCCCTTTCCTATGTCTCTTACTCTTTTATACCTGTCTCTGTACCTTTTTAAATACATTTTTTTTACCTCTTTAACAAAGCTTTTGG
The DNA here is from genome assembly GCF_021869965.1 of Rhincodon typus. Lineage (NCBI taxonomy): Eukaryota > Metazoa > Chordata > Chondrichthyes > Orectolobiformes > Rhincodontidae > Rhincodon > Rhincodon typus. The sequence continues at coordinate 48,280,487 of NC_063348.1, forward strand.
ACATCTGACCAATTAGCTCCTTGTGTGGTTTGATGTGTTCTGTTTCTTATCCATCCTGAGAAGCACTTTGGCGATGCAAGTCAATGGCCAGTGGTATGGACATTGTGGTGGTAACTTGTCAGTTTCATTAGCGTGATGACAGTGAATGCTAACACGAAATTCAGGAGATAAGCTTAAGCAGAATAATGTGCAAATCCAGAAGTTGCTGTCACTGATTTTGTCCCTCCAGTGGGTGCACTGTTGAGGTCCTGCCAAGAGTGCAATTTCTTAAGTTATCAGTGAAGTAATGAAAAGATCCGGTATTACATTTGGTCTCACTGCAAAACCCTTTTTTATTTTTTAAAAAAATATTGAATCTTGTTGAATGATGTGTAACTTCAGAATTACGGCAGAACTCCTTCATTAGCCCTGAAAAGATAATTTACAGTCAGGGAATGTTAGAATTCTGCAGTGATAAATTTCACACTTCTAACATAGTGAATTGAAATTTGTTTTATACTGATATTGTATCTGGAATTTTAAATTGCAGGTAAAGGAGTGTTTTTAACTTCCGGGTTTAATCTGAGAATACCTGTGATTTCCCTGCTTGCTGCTATCACTGCTGCTCTACACCTGAGCATCTCCTTGACTTGGTGCCAGATTTTAAACTGTTGCCAACAAAAGGGCTGTTGATGCCATTGGCAATCTTTGAGGCCCCCCCCCAGTTAGTTGTGTGTACTACCACTGACTGACTGCAAAACCTGCGTAAGTGTGTTTTTATATTAAGAATGAGAGAGATTATGAAATTGAAGATACTGAGATTACCAGCAGCAGAGAGGTTTGCCCCTAATCAGCCAAGCTGGCTGGCTAACCAGCAACCATAACCATAACCAGAAGCATTGGTAGGGCTTTTTTAATTCAGATGTTTGACTACTAAATCTGTTGGTTCATTGACATAGTTTCTGAATTCCTGTATTGCTAGATTGTGAAATCATGGAGGCACTCCAACACGTGACCTGTTTTAACTTTCTTCCCCAGTCCCTGGAGTGGATGGTAACCAGTTGGTCATTGGCTTGCTGACTAACGTGAATTTAAGTCCTTACTTTAAATAAGCCAGGTACCAAGCATTGATTATAAATGGCACGATGATCAATACGACCCAAGATATGGTAGCCATTTTTGAGCAAACCATGGTAGCGCATTGCACTCCATTGGTGGCTAGTTCCATGAATTGGAGATGCAGAATTTTAGTTGATTGCCTTCTGCAACTTAACTATATATATATAAAACTTCAGATAAAATCTAGCAACAACTGTTATCCAGTTTGTTTCTTTATTAACTCTGTGATGATTCTCCATTTTAGGTAAAAGGGTTGATGCAGCAACCTTTGATGCTTTACAAATGCTTCCTAAGCCAAATGGTGACATTTGCCCACCATACAGTGAGTCAAACCCCTTCCCCATTACAAACTAATCAACAGATTGACGACAAGGCGAGATGCTTTGCTCTGTCTGCCTGAGTGCACTATTTTCTGCAATGCCTGAAAAAATTCTTCTGTTGAAGATTTGAGTTCTGAACTGCATCTTTGTCACAAGCTTTAGAGGCAATGTTAAGTGGGTTTCCCTGGGGTTTTACATAATCTTGTACAAAGCCACAACCTGTCTCAACATTTTTCTCTGGCAGAATGCAACCTGTTATTTTTTGATGTAATTTGTCGGCCCCCGAAATGTTTGTATGCTTCACCACCCCAAGAAACGTCTTATAGCCACAAATACTAGCAAGATTTCTCAGTAGTTTTTGGTCATTGTTTCTGTATTTTAGAAATGTAGCAACCATGTTGAGAGTTGAAACATCTTCCAAGCAGATTAATTGACTAATTTTTTTTCTCCATTGTGAAGAATGTTAAATGATTCCACCACTCCTGGAGTAGTGCCATATGACGCAGACAGGGTAGGGAGGTAATTTGAACTTTCTAAACTCATTACCATCCGTATGTAAAGAGTAGTTTTCTTTTAAAAAAGGCTGCAGTGTTTTTTTTCCAAATGTCTTTTGGTAAAGTCAATTAAGTGAATGCGACACGCTCTCTGAGAGATAAAATAAGAATGTGTTCAGACATTCATATCCAGCGCAGTCTTTGTGTCCACAAGAAAAATAGACGAAAGAAAAAGGTTTTACTTCTCTGAATATCAAAACCAAACGTGTAATTATCAATTCGCTGGTATTAGCGTCCAGTGATGGTTCCTTCACTCAGAAGGTAGCGTTCAGATGATTTCATGTGGCTGAAGACCTGAGTCGCAGAATTTCTTTAAAGTTGTTGATAATATAGCAAGATGATGCTTATAGACTGGAAACCAATTTACTTTGGAAATCTTTACAGCAAACAAGTTTCAAGGACAGTGCAGCTTTTAGATAGAATTCACTTTTTGGCTTTGAGTTGTCCTGATGCTGTTGGAATCAGACTAAGTCAAGACTTACCCAACATATAATTATTAGTAAAAGCAATGCTAGAGAAACATAGCAAGTCTGACAGTACTGTGGAGAAAGAAATAGCTGTGTTTTGAGTTCAGTACAATTTGTTTGTGGAGCCCAGGTGTTCCAAAGATTCATATTGTAACGTGAGCTTTCTCTCTCTCCAGATCCTGTCAGACCTGCTAAGATTCTCTGGCACAGTTTTTAATTCAGATCTTCAATGCCTGCAATATTTTGTTTGTTTCAATTATAATTAAACCCTTTAAAATGCAGAGGAGTTTTGATCCTTTGGCATTAGCTATTGTTATGTCGTTTAGTTAATGTTGCTTTTGCTCTGGTCAAAATCCATTTAAAATTGGGGATGGATGATTTTTGGCACCTCTGCAGCCATACTGAGTTTTAAGTTGCCCATCTACATCTTGTTATTGATCTAGGTCCAGAGGTGGAGTTTAAAGTTTTAGCCAAGATTTGTAGCTCAGGTTGTGGGTGAGGTTGTTGACTTGCTCACCGAGCTGGCTTGTTCTCGTTCAGACGTTTCATCACCATGCTAGCTGACATCATCAGTGAGGCCTCTGATGAAGGGACGTTGTTCTATTCTGCTTGGGATTTATACTGTCTGGTCTGTTATGGTGGGTAGTGTCATTTCTGGTTTTGATCTGTATGGGTTTGTATATGGGGTCCAATTCTATATGTTTGTCGATTGCATTATGGGTGGAGAACCATGCCTCTAGGAATTCCCGTGTGTCTGTTTGGCTTGGGCTACTATGGTTACCTTGTCCCGGTTAAACTGATGGCCTTCATTGTCTGAGTGTACCGATATTAAGGAGAGTTCATAGTGCTGCTTTAAAAGGTGAGTGTCTATGCTCTGCTGTCTCCTTGTTTTTACAGCGTCCAGGAAGTTAATATTTGAGAAATTCCACCACGGTGATCAGGTTTGCCTTGCCCTTGTAGTTATGCTGCTGGAAGTTTCTAAACTATGGCCAGCATGTGAATCATATGATCTGTAGCCATTCTAAAGTTCAACAATGTCTGGATTCGTAGCCATACAGCACAGAAGCAGACCTTTCTGTCCAACTCATCTATGCCAACCAAGTTTCCCAAACTAAACTAGTTCCATTTGCCTGCATTTGGCCCATATCCCTCTAAACCTTTACTATTTGTGTACCTGTCCGAAAGTCTTTCAAATGTTGTAACTGTACCTGTATCTACCACTTCCTTTGGCAGTTCATTCCACATACAAACCACCCTGAGTGGAAAAAGTTGCCCCTCGGGACCTTTTTAAATCTTTTCCCTTTCACCTTAAACCTATGCCTTCTAGTTTTGAACTCTCCTACCCAAGGGACAATACCTTTGTTATTCACCTTATTGATGCCCCTCATAATTTTATAAATCTCTATAAGGCCACCCCTCAACCTCCTACTTAAACAATTTCAAAAATGTTTCGTGGCTCATGGATATGACACTCTGACTCTTTTAACTTCTGTCCTGTAAGGCAGGCATCTCAATTTGTTGCAGAACTCCCAAAATTCCGTGCTGAGGTTTTATCCAATACTATTTATCCTAATCTTGGAACTGAGTTTTGCGCAGTCTTTTGATTAAAATACTGTTTCCAACAAAGCCTGTATGAATCGGTAAATATATTATGGAACACCTTGGATTACAGTTGCTTGGTAAGAGTTTGAGTATTGCTTAAAAAAAGTCTTCAGTTTTCACTTCATTCATCTTAGTTCATCAGAACAGATGCAAGAATGCCAAATTTCAAACAGAATACACTATAACAATTAATGTTGCATGAGAAATGAGTGCTGATTAGTTGGCAAGTCGACTCTGGTTGAGGCTTTGCCGTGTAGATTGCACCAAGGAGCTATTATTACCTATGCTTTTATTTGATTCAAAAGAGGCACAGTGCCTGGGCATGTTCCTTTCCCCTGCAGAACTCATTTCTGTACTTGTACAGCTCTCTCCATTGAAATGCCATGACCAATCAAAGTTGACTTGCCAACTAGTGAGTGCTTTTTTCTCATGCAGTATAAATTATTGTTCCCTTTGAAAACTGATACTCTTGCATCTGACCTGATGAGCGCATGACGAAACAACATGTCTCATCTTAGTATTAATTTGGGAAATATCTTCCTCTATAAGAATTCTAAGCCATGGAAGGAAAACATCATATTGATTTGATAGTTTCTGGAATCTCTTCAATACTTCTTAAACAATGTGTTTATCCCTTTCCACTCCTGAACATTATGTAACAACTCCTACTTTTCTTCTGGTCTTCTCACTGTATACTACTATTTGTGAAGGTGCCAATCGGTATCATTTGCTCAATCATAAAGTGGAATTAACAAATTGAGATTGACAAAAACCTGAAGTAGTGTGCAGTGAGCTTGATGATGAGGAGGACATAAGTGAAAAGCACGATGTTGGCCGAAATATTAAAAATATGTACTTGAAAATAAATGTTTTCATAAGCGCTTCTCGTTTTTGCATTTAAAGAGGTATCAACAATTCTTTTTGCTCCCATCAAATGTATGAACACGTCAATATCTATTTCATGGTAAAAGAACGTCAACAAAATGTACAGTTTCTAAATAGATTTCCTTTGCATAAATTGCTCAGTTTTGCAGCTTCAATTTTTTTAATAGCCTGTATTTAAAGTCTGTCAGTTTACAATCTGAGGTAAGTAGTTGTAACCTATTTTGCACTCCAACTTTAAATCTAATTGAGAGATGTGCTTCAGCCAGCAGGAAGCATGCTGTTAGTGGATTCATGGATTTGCCCACGATTCTGGAAACAGATGGAATCCTTCACTGCACGGGAGATAGAATACACTTTCTTGGAAAGATAGGAAGGGATGTAAATGATCTCAAAACAATAACGTTACAGACAGTCTTGTATTTTTTGACATTCTTTGCTGTTTTTTATTTGTATTCTGTCTGATTTTCTGACTTGTCACTGTCATGGAATTTTACGCCTGTTCTTTCAATTTGGTGCTACTGAAAACCAACATAGTTAAGCAATAGATGCGGTGTCCTGTCCTTAGTCTTACCTTTTCAATGGGACGTGTCTTTGGTTATTATGAAATAGCTCCTTAAATGTCTGCATGTTTACTGACTATCCCTTAACCTAATTTCCCAGTTTCTTTGTAGCCAGCAGTATCTTCATGCTGTCAATCATTCTTATTTAAGTTTAAACAAAATAGTCTTAGACTCTGTCTTATCTCCCTCAACTGCATGCAAAATTAAATCGTATTAAATCTCTTTGTTTCCCTCTTCCCCCTCTCGCGTGCGCACTGGCTTTCCGCCTCACGCATTTTATTTTCATATGCTTGGCCCTTTATTTGTAGCTGCATATTAGCTGAAGGGTGTATTTCTTTTTGTAAGAAGGCCCTATCTTCTGTTCCTGTCATTTTTGAACGTTTTAACATGTTTTTTCTGTGATTGGTTTGGATGAAGACCCTTCAGCCTGTTGTAACTTGCTCTTTTCAAGGCTTCTGCATCCATCGAAGGGTGGTGAGTATTTCGTCTTTGAATCCACTGAAGTACGAGTAGACCGATAATTGGTGTCTCGGGGACTTGAAGGATTTGAGGAGCAGGCTGGAATGTGGGTTTCAAGCCCAAGATTAGTTATAATCATGTTGAATCATAGAGCAGTTTCAGTGGGGTATGGACTATTCCTGCTCATGTTTCTTGTCTCTTGTGTTTTAGAAAATTGGCCTTTCCATCTTCACAACGTCTAGTTGCTGATCATCAGTGTAAATGTTTCTGTACTTGGAAAATTGAAAAAGTTTGGGGAAGGGGGACAAAGATAAGTCTTGGTCTCCTCTTCCACCGCTCCCACTTTCTCCCTTTGTACAGTTCTCTATTTTTCTTGTAAGTGCAGTTGTTTTCAGATCTTGGTAGTCCATTAAAAATTTGGCTGTGTGGGGATATTTACTACCATGTTCTCTTGATCTGATAAGAAATAGGGAAGAATTTATTTAGAATGGTGTGTTCTGTGTTTCACAGTAGTTATGCAGATTGTGAATTGGTATTATAAATTTGCCAGTTGTATACCTGAAATAACTGGTTTCAAGCATGATGGGTTGAATGTTGACTAAAGGTTTCCATGGTGCAAGCTAATTGAGTGGGTGGACTGACAGCTTTCTTGCTGCTTCCTTTGGTTTATCTCTAGCTGTGGGACGCTACAAAAGTTGGCGTGCGTCACAATTCTGCTGGAGCATTGCCAGGGTGCTCCCCTCATCACCTGACTCATGTACTGTTTAATGCTTTGGTTCCCCACAGTTCTTTATCCATGTAAGCATGTTGAACTAAGAAGCAAAATAACATTCAGAGATTACAAAAATTAAGTTGAAAGGCATGTTAAAATAGCAAGCTTGTAGAAAGTGCAGCCTCATGTATAAGAGAATGAAATTGTTAATTATTTATATAATTTTCTGAATATAGCAGATTTATGCTAAATACTCCCCCAAGGAAGTACATGTCCATCTGTTTTGTTTTGACTTCAATTTACTCTGGGTTGAGAGCAACTCAAAGTGGTATTGGGAGTTACTTCTTGGAGCCTCCAGTTTGTAGGATGTCCATAATCAAAGTTCTATAGGCCAAGATCAGGGTTTGTGAATGCAGGGTTTTAGACTTTTTAAACTGCGTAGTAATCAAGAGGACCGTGTAATCTGCTTGTGACAAACCTGGGAGGCCTGGTCACCATGGTGACTGAGGCACCAGTCATGTGTTACATAAATGCACACGTTTAAAAAAATTTTGTTGGGATATGGGTGGAAGTGTGGGAGATGGGTCGAACCTGGTTGACCCCTGTCGACGATGGTGCTGGGGAATCCTCGGTTGAGGAAGAAGGTGGATATTTCAGAGGCTCCCTTGTTAAAGTTGGCCTCATCTGAACGTATGCGATGGAGACGGAGAAGCTGAGAGAATGGATGGAGTCTTTACAGGAAGCAGGGTGCGAGGATATATAGTCCAAGAAGCTGTGTGAGTCAGTGGGTTTGTAGTAGATATTAGTGGCCAGTCTATCCCCAGAAAAGGAAACATGTCAAGGAAGGGAAGGGAGGAGTCCGAGATAGACCAGGTGAAAGCAAGGGCAGGGTGGAAATTGGAAGTGAAATCTATGAACTTTTCCAATTCTGAACGAGAGAGGGAGGCAGCACCGATAATATCGTCGATGTATTGGAGAAAATGTTGTGGGTGGGGACTGGAATAAGGAATGTTCCACGCATAACTGGGGCCCTTGCGGGTTCCCATGGCCACCCCACTGACCTGAAGAAAATGAGAGGAGTTAAGAGAAGTTGTTGAGAGTGAGGACGAGTTCGGTCAAGCAGAGGAGGGAGTGTGTTGGGTGGGGACGGATCAGGTCTTTGCTCCAGGAAGAAGCGGAGACCCCTAAAACCCTCCTGGTGAGGAATGGACGTGTAAAAGGTGGGGGGGAGGTCACCAGATGAAATGAGGCCAGTTACCGTAGTTGATACGATGGCCTGAGGGAGACCTTGTACAAAGTCTTTGTATCCTCGTTAGTCACAAGAAGTCCTAAAGGACTGGAGAAGAGCCATTGTTCCTTTTGCTTAAACTTAATTGAGTTTTTTGAGGAAATGATGGCAGGGTGATGGATGTTGTCTGCTTGGACTTTAGCAAGGCTTTTGACGCGGACCCTTGCGGTAGGTGGATACAGAAGGTGAAGTTACATGAGATTTACTGTGAGCTGTTAAGATGGATATAGAACTGGCTTAGTCATAGAAGACTCAACAGCAGTGGAAGGGAGTTTTTCATATTGGAGATTTGTGATGGGGGCATTCTGCAGGGAGCAGTGCTGGGAGGAGAATGTAGGTGGCTTGATTAGTAACTTTGCGGATGACAAAGTTTGGGGGAGTTGTGGATAGTGAATATTGCCAGAGGAAGCAGCAGGATATAGATAGGCTGGAGACTTCGAAGCGGAGAAATAGCAGATGGAGTTTAATCTGGACAAGTGTGACATTTTGGGAAATCTAATGCTGGAGGGAAGTATACAATAAATGGCAGAACTCTTAATAGCATCAACATGTAGAGGGATCTAGATGCACAACATCTAGTGGCAACACAAGTGGATAAGGTGGTCAAGGAGGTGTGTGGCATTGCTTGCCTTCATTGGTCGGTGCATAGAGTATAAAAATTGACAAGTCGTGTTGAGCTTGTTAGGCTGCATTGGAATATTGTGTGCGGTTCTGGTTGCTACAATACCCAAAGGATGTGGAGGCTTCAGAGAGGGTACAGAAATGGTTTGCCAAGATTTTGCCTGGTTTGGAGGGTACTAGCTAATGAGGAGAGAGTGGACAATCTTGGTTTGGTTTCACTTGTGTGTTGAAGGATAAGGGGCAATCTGAGAAGTTTACAAAATTGAGAGGTGTGGATAGAATGGATAGTCAGAGTCTATTCTCCCCCGCCCAGCGTCATTTACTAGGTGATAAAGGCTTAAAGCAAAAGGGGATAAGTTTAAAGGAGATGTGAGAGGCAGGTTTTTTTTTTACAAGAGTGGTTAAAGGATGTGGTGAAGATGGATACAATAGTAAGGTTTAAGAGACATCCTGACAGATACCTGAACAGGTATATGGACTACATGGAGGCAAAAAGTTTTTTTTAGTTTAGAAAGACGTAATGTGTTATTGCAGTCTTGGTGGGTTGAAGGGACTTTTCCTGTGCTATACTGTTCTTTGTTCTTTTGTTCTTTGTTCAAAAATAGTTGAGGCTGGACAATGATGCTGGCCTAACCAGTGACATCCAGGTTCCAAATATAATAAATATTTTAAGAAAAGACTCGGCGTGGAGAATAAATAACAGCATGACTGGTTGGATTGAATGGCTTGTCTCTGTGCTGTATGATGATTTGTGCCATTCATAGTTCACAGCTTCTAAAATACAAAGCGGTGAAATTGCAAACAGCATTCAGTTGTTAGGTTTTGATTTTATATGCAGCAGAGTATTGAGCCGTAAAATCAAATTTTAAAACATAATTCACAAAAATGTTTACACTTAACAATACCATTTAGTTGACTGTCAAAAATCTCTTCGGAGATCTTCCTGTATTTCAAGGTCTGGAATTAAGGTTTTTATCTTTTCTGGTTCTTGAATTCTTCAGCGAGGCTTTATTATTATCAGAGCAAACAGTCGTCAATCAACCATGTACAACTGGGGCCTGAAAATATATTTGTAACTTTTTTACTAATCTGATCGTGATGACCTTTAACCCAGGAATTCCCTACCACTACTTGAATTCAAATGTTCATTTTGCTTTATTTTCTTGTCTTGTTCTATTTCTACGTAAATACTGCTTGTTTCAATAAAAATATCAAAATTGGAATCATAGAATCTCTGCAGGGTGGAAGCAGGCCATTCAGCCCATCGAGTTTACATAACCCTTCAAAGAGCAGCCTGCCCAGACCCACCCCCCTACCCTGTCCCTGTAACCCCATATTTCCCATGGCTAATCCATCTAACCTGCACATCCCTGGACTCTATGGGCAATTTAGTGTGGCCAATCAACCTAACCTGCACATCTTTGGACTATGGGAGGAAACCGGAGTACCGAGAGGAAACCCACACATACACAGGGAGAATGTGCAAACTTCACACAGACAGTTGCCCAAGGGTGGAATTGAACCTGGGTCCCTGGTGCTGAGAGGTAACAGTGCTAACCACTGAGTCCTATTAGAAGTATATTTGCGCAAAGTCATCAGCATTTTTTATGAAAGTTTTGATGGTTTTGGCCCATTGCAAGCTTTGACATTTATAATTCTTTGACAGTTAATTGTTTAACACTTTGTACTTTGCATGAAATAAGGATGGTTAGTGAATGGTGCATTTTGCAACTTGAAGCTCTGAGCATGGTCATGGGATTACAATTTGTAAATATTTTGTGATTTTATATTGAATATAATGTTCTAGGAAACTTTAGCTTGTTGGTCCATGCAACTGGGGTAATGGGGTAAGACTGGCAGATATTCATAAGACCTCTTTTAATTCTTTGATATTCTTAGGCTTGCCAAATGGTTTCCCTGCCCAGTTTTTCTTTCTTTTGCACTGTGCCCTAATACAGAACAGGAAAATCTGTCACCTATCATTTTTTTGTTTTCAAGCTGTGATACAGACTAACACCAGTATTCCTGAACTACTGAAGTAGTTAATGTTGTCCTCTTTAGCTTTCCATAATTGCAAGACATGCCTTGCATGCTTTCCCAACTACATTCTAACCAGTGATCAATGAGTGTTGGATTTTTTAGTCTGACTGCATCATCATAATTCTGCTGAAACTCTTGAAATTGTACAGGTAGTGCTTGTGTGTAAATTCTAGATATTTTCCTTCAGTGCTAAACTTTATTTATACAGTCCTTTTTTGGTCTCCAGAAAACGCATTCTATAACCAAAGGGCTGACCAAATTTTGCATCCTATTTTTTGCCCCATGATGATTAAGCTTTTAAATAATCTGAGGCTGATGATGTTGGGCTACACCCATGTTTACCTGGCATGGTAGTGATGAACATGAGCTCAAACTATTACCTTAAATTGAGGCAAGCAGCATTTACAGATGTCAGAGTTTACTCCAGTACAAGAGGATAATGTGCCATCTTTTGGAAACAGGAAGGTTAAATGTGATTGGAACAATTTCATCACATGGAGAGTAACCCTGCACACTGGCTGGGCCAAATGACCTGTTCTAGTGTTAAAATATATATCTTACTTGCAATTCAAATTTATGTAACAAGCTGTTTGTTAAAATTAAGTATAGTTGGTTTTTCTCTTCGAACGAATGTTTTTATTTCTCTGAAGTCTTAACAGGATTCATTTTCTTCAAATCTGTTTGCAGCTGCTTCCTTGAAAAATATTGCTTGATGTGAATGTTTCAGCACCATTTATCTGAGCATTATTATTGCTAACTTCCTGTTTTGAAACAAAATAGGGAGTATGAAATGAGGTTTCTTCATTTTCTTTTTAAAAACAAAAAGTTTCACTGATATTCTTGTTTTTTTGGGGTTTTGCTACAATGCAGTGATATGTGGTGTGATTTTAATGTCAGGATATGTTGTATGTTTGGCAATTTTGTTTTGTTAGTCCTAATTGACTTCCCCCATGCTGTGCAATAAATTGGGAGACAATTTCTGCACAGGTGCACAGTTTCTGATGTACTAAAAGTCAGTATGCATAGGCAAAAATAAGGATTGAGAATGACGGATTCTGAAATCCGCATTAGAGGTGGTCTAAAATTCAACTGAGCTCAAAGTTCAGGTTCTATACTTTTTTAATTCACTTCAGACATTTGAGATGTATTGTAGTTATTGTTCCCATCTGCATTTGCAGAATGTTCAAGATGTATTGATCACTAAACTGAAAGCATTGGTACTGTACAGGGTGGTCTTGGATGGGTTCCCTCTTTTATTTTATATATCTAGTGAGTAGTTCTGAATCCATGAGGTAAATGCTACCAAACGAGAAGAAAGGATCACCAGATCAAGGCCAGATTACTGCAGACTAGGGCTGGACTACTCTCTGTGGCCAGCAAACAAATTTCACCTTGCCCAGTTTATCAGTAATGTTAACACGATGTGAATGTTTCTTCCATATATTGTAATACTTCATAGACTGGCATGAGTTGTGATGAGTTCAAGTCAAATATCTGCTTTAGGATGGATTTGAAGATTTTGAGAATAAGCATGGCCATAAATTATGAAATGTTGAAATAGTACTGTATCAGGGCTTAATTGTGTATTTGGAATATTAATATTTGGTCAAGGAGAAATTTCACTGTCATTTTAATGGAATTTTTGTTGGTTATTCTCAGCATGTAGCAGGGAATCCTCCAGACAAGGTGAGCTTGATGGTCTGCTTGGCTGAGCTTTTTCCATTTTTCAGCCTTCTCTGTCTTAAATGATAAATTTTAATAGTTTCAGTATATAAATTACTAAGTAAGATGATTTTACAGTTCTCCTTGGCACAAGAGACAGTTTACACTGAACAATGTGGATTGTGAACTTTTATCTACATTCTCCACAATCTGCACAATGGAGGAAAGGGACTTTAAATTAAGCTTGCTAATTTACCTTGCATCAATGTAATTTCATTAGCTTTCCTGCAAAAATACTCCCAAATATGTCCTTCAACCTCTTTGAAGAGTGTGGTTAAATTTCAACTGTTACCTCTTGGTTTCTTTGTTTAGTCAGTCATATTCATTGTTTTTGATGCGCAAACAACTATATCTAACACATCAGGCACCTGCGTGTTGGAGGGGCCTTCCTTTGTCTATGTATTATGAATAATAAATGTGCTTAGCTGGGAATGCTGACTGGTTGTGTAATAGTATAGGCCATACATCGAAAGACTACTTTGAATGAAAAGTCATTCCCTTAAAGTGAACGGCATCTCCATGACATTGCATATGAAAGCCCTTAATAACTCATTCAGGCTTGCGTTGGCTTTGAGTTGTAGATTTTTTGCATTCGAAAAACGAGCAATTCCAGGTTGACAAGAATAGGAACCTGTTCAAATTTAATTAAAAATACAGTGCAAATTCTGATAGTGTATTGTTTTAGTAGAATAATTCCACAAAAAATGCCAAAGTTTGTAGTGTTAGCAAATCATTTGGTGGTTGTTGCTTATAGTTTCATACAATCATAGGATAGGAGAGCATAGAAGGATGCCATTCCTTTCATCAAGTCTGCACTGGCTCTTTTGAAGAACAATCCATTTAATCCACCTCACCTTTGCTGTCCCCATGTCTCTGCAATGCCTTTCCAAAATAATCAAAATGTGGTTCCACGTTGTGGAATCCATCATATGTTGTGTTGACGCCTGACTTTGATCATTTCACGCGTACTACTCCATCCAAGTCTGTTGCTTGTTGTTGTGCTTTATTTTGATTAGCGAATCAAAATGTGTGGAGGAACAGTGTTCTCATCGGTGCCTTGCAGCTATGTTTGCAAATAAGCTTGTTTTCTTCAACCACTTATTTTTATGAAACACTCCCTCCACCACCTCTCCCTTAGAGTTTGTGACCTGGTTTTGGGTAGGGTCCCATTGGCTGTCGCACCAGATCCCTGACCACAAGTTTATATGTGGATTGTAGGTAGGTTATTTGTTGATTTAGGCATTTGAAGTATAATAGAGATATTAAGTGCAAGAATCCTAGGTTAATAATAGATTAGAGTCAGTATAAAACTGTGACAAATCTTCTGGAATTAGTGGTAATTTATTGTGCTGAATTGAGATTTGGCTGACTGTAGATTTAAGAATTGGTTGTTGATGATTTGGATGTTTGGAATCCAAGGATGATTTACAGAATTTCATGCTGGCAACCTGTCAAAATAGTAATTTTATTATGGGTTTAGATGTAGGCATTGTGGAAATGTAAGTGACCGCTCCACAGTCCTTGTGGAGATGAAGTCCCATCTTCACATTGAGAATAACCTCTCATCGTGTTGTATGCCAGTCACCATGCTAAATAGGACAGACTTCAAACAGATCTAGCAACTCAAGAATGGGCATTCATAAGGCACCGTGGGCCATCAACAGCAGCAAAATTGTACTCCAGCACAATCTGTAATCTCATGGCCCAGCATTTCTCCTACTCAACCATTACCATCAAGCCGGGGATGAACCCAGGTTCAATGTAGAGTGCAGGAGTACATGCCAGGAGCAGCACCAGGCATACCTGAAGATGAGGTGTCAACCTGGTGAAGCCACCACACAGGACTACTTGCACACCAAACAGCATAAGCAGCAAGTGATAGACAGAGTTAAGTGATCCCACAACCGATGGATCAGATCAGAACTAAGCTGTGGAGTCCTGCCACATCCAGTCGTGAATGGCGGTGGACAATTAAACAACTCACTGGAGAAGGCTCCACAAATATCCCCAACCTCAATGATGGAAGGACCCAGTACGTCAGTGCAAAAGGTAAAGCTGAAGCTTTCACAGCAGTTTTCAACCAGAAGTGCCAAGTGTATAATCCATCTCCAGTGGCCCCCAGCATTACAGTCTTCAGCCAATTCAATTCAATCTCCACGTGATATGAAGAAACAATTGGAGATACTGGATTCTGCAAAGGCTATGCGCTCTGACAACATTCCAGCAATAATACTGAAGACCTGTGCTCCAGAAATTGATGCTCCCCTAGCCAAGCTGTTCCAGTACAGTTACAACACTAGTATCTACTTGACAATGTGGAAAATTGCCCAAGTATGTCCTGTACACACAAAGCAGGACAAATCCAACCTGACCAATTTCTGCCCCATCAGTCTACTCTCGATCATCAGTAAAGTGATGGAAGGTGTCATCAACAGTGCTATCAAGCAGCACCTGCTCAGCAATAACCTGTTCAGTGACGCTCAGTTTGGGTTCCGCCAGGGTCACTCAGCTTTGTTCCTCATAACAGCGTTGGTCCAAACATGGACAAAAGAGCTGTATTCCAGAGGTGAGGTGAGACTGACAGCCCTTAACATCAAGGCTGCATTCAACCGAGTGTGGCATCAAGGAGCCCTAGCAAAACTGGAGTCAATGGGTATCAGGGGGCAAACTCTCTGGTGGTTGGAGTATTACCTGACACAGGAAGATAGCCGTGGTTGTTGGACGTCAGTTATCTCAGCTCCAGCATATCTCTGCAGGAGTTCCTCAGGGTAATGTCCTTGGCCCATCCATCTTTAGCTACTTCATTAACGACCTTCCCTCCATCGTAAGGTCAGAAGTGAGGATATTCGCTGATTACTGCACAACGTTCAGAACCATTTGCATCTCCTCGGATACCGAAGCAGTCCATTTTCAAATGCAACAACGTCTGGGCAATAACCAGACTTGGGCTGACAAGTGGCAAGTAACATTTGTGCTGCACAAATGCCAAGCTATGACCATCACACATAAGAGACAATCCAGCCACCGTCCCTGCATTCAACGGTGTTACAATCACTGAATTCCCCCACTATCAACATCCTGCAAGTCGTCATTGGCCAGAAACTCACTGGACTCACTACATTAACACCGTGGCTACAAGAGCAGGTTAGAAACAAGGAATACTCTGGCGAGTAACTCACCTCCTGACTCCTCAAAGCCTGTCCACTATCTACAAGGCACAGGTCAGGAGTGTGATGGAATGCTTCCCACTTGCCTATTTGAGTGCAGCCCAACAACATTCAAGCAGCTTGACTCATCCAGGACAAAGCAGCCTGCTTGATGGGCAGTACATCCAAAGAAGTGGCAGATGGAATTCAACCCAGAAAAGTGTGAAGTGATTCATTTTGGAAGGTCAAATTTGAATGCAGAATACAGGGTTAATGGCAGGATTCTTGGCAGTGTGGAGGAACAGAGGGATCTTGGGGTCCACATCCATAGATCCCTCAAAATTGTGACCCAAGTTGATAGGGTTGTAAAGAAGGCGTATGGTGTGTTGGCTTTCATTGGCAGGGGAATTGAGTTTAAGAGCCATGAGGTTATGCTGCAGCTCTAAAACTTTGGTTAGACCACACTTGGAATGTTGTATTCAGTTCTGGTCACCTCATTATAGGAAAGATGTGGAAGCTTTAGAGAGGGTACAGGAGATTTACCAGGATGCTGCCTGGAGTGGAGGGTCTTATGAGGAAAGGTTGAGGGTGTTAGGGCTTTTTTCATTGAAGCAAAGAAGGATGAGAGGTGACTTGATAGAGGTGTGCAAGATGATGAGGGGCATAGGTGAAGTGGATAGTCAGACTTTTTTTCCCAGGGCGGAAATGACTATTATGAGGGGGCATAATTTTAAGGTGATTGGAGGAAGGTATGGGGGAGATGTCAGAGGTAGGTTCTTCACATAGAGAGTGGTGGGCATGTGGAATGCGCTGCCGGCAGTGGTAGTGGAGTCGGATACTTTAGACACTTTTAAGTGACTCTTGGATAGGCACATGGAGGATAGTAAAATGTAGGGGTATGCAGGGTAGATTGATCTTAGAAGGTTAATAGGTTGGCACAACATCGTGGGCCGAAGGGCCTGTACTGTGCTGTACTGTTCTATGTTCTATGTTCTCTACTTCCCACCACTGATGCTCTGTAGCAGCAGTGTGTACTATCTACAAGACACACACTGCAGAAATTAACCAAAGATCCTCAGACAGCACCTTCCAAACCCACGACCACTTCCATCTGGAAGGACAAGGGCAGCAGATATATGGTAACACCACCTTCGAGTTCGTCTCTAAGCCACCATCGTCCTGACTTGGAAATATATCGCTGTTCCTTCACTGTTGCTGGATCAAAATCCTTGAATTCTCTCCCTATTGGCATTGTGGGTCAACGCACAGCAGGTGGACTGCAGTGGTTCAAGAAGGCAGCTCACCACCACCTTCTCAAGGACAACTAGGGCTGGGCAATAAATGCTGGCCAGCCAGTGACTCCCATATCCCAGAAATGAATTTTAAAAAAAACTATAGTTTATGCTTAACTACCACAAGCATATCTAGATGTATGCAGACCTCCTATGTTCACATCCAAATTATTTACATAAAAGATGAAAAGCAGTGGACCTAGCACTGATCCTTGTGGCACACTGCTGGTCACAGGCCTCCAGTCTGAAAAGCTACCCTCCACCACCACCCTGTCTCTTCTAACTTCAAGTCAGTTCTGTATCCAAATGGATTTTTTTTCCCTGTATTCCATGTGATCTAACCTTGCTAACCAGTCTACTATGAGGAACCATGTCGACCGCCTTGCTGAAGTCCTTATAGATCACGTCCACCGCTCTGCCCTTGTCAATCTCTTTGCTACTTCTCCAAAAAAACTCAATCAAGTTAGTGAGACACAGTTTCCCACGCACAAAGCCATGTTGACTATCCCTAATCAGTCCTTGCCTTTCCAAAAATGCACACATCCAGTCCCTGAGGATTCCCTCCAACATCTTGCCCACCACCAATGTCAGGCTCACTGGTGTATAGTTCCCTGGCTTTTCCTTACCACCTTTCTTAAACAGTGACACCACGTTAGCCAACCTCCAGTCTTCTGGCCCCTCGCCTGTGGCTATCGATGATACAAATATCTCAGCAAGGGGCCTAGCAATCACTTCCCTAGCTTCCCATAGAGTTCTAGGGTACGCTTGATCAGGTCCTGGGGATTTACCCACCTTTGAGTTTTAAGACGTCCAGCACCATCGCCTCCATTATATGGACATTTTTCAAAAGGTTGCTGTTTAATTCCCTACATTTTCTATCTTCCATATCCTTCTCCACAGTAAACACTGATGCAAAATATTCATTAAGTATCTCCCCCATCTCTTGCAGTTCCACACATAGGTGGCCTTGTTGACCTTTAGAGGCCCTATTCTCTCCCTAGTTACCCTTTTGTCATTCATGCATTTGTAGAATCCCTTTGAATTCTCCTTAACCCTATTTGCCAAAGTTATCGCATTTCCCCTTTTTTGCCCTCTTTAGTATATTCCTACTGCCTTTATACTGTCTTGGGGAAGCACTTAATTTCTGCTGTCAACGCTTGACATATGCTTCCTTTTTATTCTTGACCAAAACCTCAATTTCTGTGGTCATCCAGCATTCCCTACACCAACCAGCCTTGCCCTTCGCCCTAACAGGAATGTACTTCTCTGGACTCTTGTTATCTCATTTTTGAAGGCTTCCCATTTTCTAGCTGTCCCTTTACCTGCAAACATTCGCCAAGCAACTTTTGAAAGTTCTTGCCTGATACCCGTCAAAATTGGCCTTCCTCCAATTTAGAACTTCAACTTTTAGACCTGGTTTATCCTTTTTCATTGTTAATTTAAAACTAATAGAATTATTTTCACTGGCCCCAAAGTGCTTCCCCACTGACACCTCAGTCACCTGCCCTGCCTTATTTCCCAAGAGTTGGTCAAGTTTTCCACCTTCTCTAGTAGGTACATCCACTTACTGAATCAGAAAATTTTCCTATACACACTTAATAAATTCCTCTCCATCCAAGCCCTTAACACTATGGCAGTCCCTGTCTATGTTTCTAAAGTTACAATCCCCTACCATAACCACACTATTATTCTTACAGATAACAGAGATCTCCTTACAAATTTGTTTCTCGTTTCTTGGGAGGTCTATAGGAGAATCCCAATAAGGTGATCGTCCCTTTCTTATTTCTCAGTTCCACTCAAATACTTCCCTGGATGTATTCCCAAGAATATCATCCTCCCTGAATACAGCCATTATGTTATCCCTAATCAAAAATGCCACTCCCCCTCCTCTCTTACCCCCCCTTTCGATCCATCCTATTGCATCTATACCCTGGAACATTAAGCTGCCAGTCCTGTCCATCCCTGAGCCATGTCTCTGTAATTGCTGTGATATCCCAGTCCCATGTTCCTAACCATGCCCCCTAGTTCATCTGCCTTACCTGTTAGGCCTCCTTGTATTGAAATAAATGCAGTATTTTCAGTCCTATCTCATTCTCTGCTTTGTTCCTGCCTGCCCTGTCTGTTTGACTTGTGCCTTTCCCCAACTGTACCAATCTTAGAGTGATTTCTTTCCTCACTGTCTCCCTGGGTGAATCGCTGCCCATGTGGTCACTGCCTTTTGTCTACCTTCTTTTTAAAGTGCTGTTGTTTAGATCTTACTTTCCCTCCAAAGTTCCAAAACAATGCAACAGCTTATAAAACAGTAATTACTGCTCCTAGAATTCAAAGAAATCAGCTCCAACACTGAAAATACCTCAAAAGGAGCAGCTCTTACAGCTACAATTTTTCATGCCCTCCATTTTGATTGCCCAGAATCCAAGCAGTGGAAAGCCATTCAGCCCATCATAATGCGCTTTCTTCACTTAATATCATTCTCCCATTTTCTCCCTATAACCCTGCCCACTGTTACTTTTGAAATAAAAGTACAATTCCTTTTTCAGTCCCATAATTGATTCTGCTCTATGGTGTGATTGATTTGCAGCAAAGGCTGCAGAAAGATTCAACATCCCCAGCTCCAAAAGATGGTGGACACACAGCAAACAGTCCCATTTCAGATGGGATGACTTCATACGGTGTACCTTTGCTGCTGACGGAAGTGGTGAAATTTGGAGAGACAGGTTCTACCACAAGTACCGTGTGTAAAGTTATCAAGTTTTGGTGGTTGTTTTGAGTTGGCATCTGTTACCAGGTGTTATAGCCACTGGTTGTTGTGGTGGTGCACGCCAACCCACAGTAAGTGTCACTATTTTCCTCTATTAACTATTGATTCTTGGATGTGATCGTCCATGTCTTGCGCCTTCACGTCACACTTTTATAAGGGTTGCTTAGGCAAATGAAGCTTCTTCTTTTTGAATGTTAACAACGTTGGGTGTTCTGCCATACTACCTTTATGATTTTGCCCTGCCAGGATAAAGGCAATGTGCTAACAGCGAATATGGAAATTTGTTTTTTCCTTTAATGATTTGTTGTAAGTCACTCATGTTACACAGTCAAACAGCAAGCTGCTGAGAACACAGGCCTTTTTAATCAAAGCCCCTAAAAAAAATCCAGGCACTGACGGTCTCATGGAGAGAACATGTAACTTGTTCTCCCTGATTGTAAGTGTCAAGAAAACTCTTGTCATGAAACAATGCATTGTATATTAGCCGCTGATCTCTCTCGTCCTAATGGGACTGGTTAGCAAATTCTGCTGCCTTGGGTTCATGGTGGTAGTCAATCTGTTTCTTGCTGCAGAACATGATACAAGCAGCTAGCATCTTGGCCAACTTGCAAAATATCAAGCTCACCGTTAGGACCAAGCTGGTGGTTTATAAGGCTTGAGTTCTCAGCATGTACTCTTGGTTATGATTCTGAAACATGGTCCTCTTGCAACCCAAGCAGCAAGAATGAGGATTGGTGCACCAGTCGCAGGGATGTCATTTGGGATTCTGATTTAGATCTTGTCATCACTTTGGCAGTGTAGAAACACACTTGGAGAGGTTAAAGCAAGAAAATTAGTTACTCTTCCTTGGTAAGCAGAGAGGAAAAGGAAATGTAAACACATTCTCTGCAGTGTATTTTTGAATTATAATTAGCAAACATATGCATTCCATTGTATTGCATTTTATATATACCAATTGTCTCATTTTGCTTCCTAATAGGCGCTTATGTTACGACACTGAAATTTTTTTAAAAATCCATCACGTTCATCCAATTATGTTTTTGCAACAATAGTTTTCCAGTGTTAAGCTATGGTATAGATTCGATTAAAAGTAACCTGTGTAAATTGTAAGTTTTGTGAAAGGCAAATGATGCAGTCTAACAGGGTTTTCCCAACAACATGTTCATTTAATAAGGCATTCTGTAAGGAAAATTTTGGGACTATATTGAGATTGAGAGAAAACAAAATCCAAACAAATTGCTGTTTCACGACTTAGCAGCATGGAGAATCATTCTCAACTGTGTGTCTGCAGATAAATATACTCAATAGGTCGTGCTAGGTGAAGCCGCAGAGAAAGAGCGTGTGCCTGAGAGAGACTGTGTGGGTGTGAGTGTGTGTGGATGAACAGAGTCTGTGGGCGTTGGTAAGCGTGCTGCAGGGAACAGATGCCATGAATTCAAGATTTTATGTAACATACAAAATTCAAGTTTTTGCTCGTGCAGAAGAATGAAATTTGAAGACCTGTTTGATTTTTTTTTTTGACCACTTTTTGATACATTCACATTCCGGTTCAGATACTTAACTGTTTCAATTATTCAATCTTTAATACTGCCAGCCACTATAAACTGTTTATGAAGTCTGCTTTTAATTTAAGTTAATAATTTGCAATAATGTACTATTAACAATTTGGTAAGTGAGTGATTATGGAAATTGCAAGCAAACTCTCTGGTGCGTAATGTTATTTAGAACATGTTATGTAGAATTGGTAAAATTATTAGGTTATATGTGCCACTTATTTCTTTTATTTGTATCATCTAACAATCTCTCAAGTTTATTTTTCTAATCACAAAACAGGAATTTGAAAGATGTACCAAAAATCAACAGCTTTTTTCCTGGCTAGTGTTTCATGCCCGTTAAGATGACACATGTCCATGCGTAGGAGCTGGAACATTTAGTACTTTTGGAACTCAGTGTGCACATAAAGCATTGCCTGGTAGCATCACAGAGCACAGGCCATATTTAGACATAGTTCCATCTACTTTCATAACCACTTTGTAGCACTGTTACAGAGAAAAATAGTGTAGATATTACAAGTTCATCAGCACACTAGGTAACTTCTGGAGTGTTACAGCTAGTGAAAGGAGATTTCTGCCAGCTTTCATGTTCCAGATGAAATGAAGCAATACTCAGCATAGTTAAACACATGTGGACCTCAGTTGTACAATTTGTGAAAGTTTTGAAAATAAGAAAATATTCAATCACCTTGTCAATTTGTACCCATATTTAAAAATTCAATTTGCTATTAAATACTTTGCCATTTAAAAAATCAATATTTTAGTAACCATTTGAAATTTTACGAATTCCTTTAAAGATTTTACTTTAAAACTTTTAATGCAGATTTGGTGTCTTGGCTGAGGTAGAATCCACATTGTGCAACTAGCAATTGTATTCTACGTAAGCTAATTTTACAGATCACAATTGTAAATTTTGCCTTGAGACTAGTTGGTTACGGTATTTAAAACTTTCCAGTGAAAAATACTATCACGTTAATCCAAACACTTTGGATAATGGAGTGATCAATACTTTCTAACTACAGTTGTTAATGGGAAAAGCGAAATAAGAAGTTAGGAGAGCATATTGTCTAGATTAGCATAAAATTCAATTCACTGTATTGTTAAAATGAGTAATTTTACATTAGAGCACCTTATAAACTGCTTATTAGCTATCTTAATGTGGTGGATTATTGCCCTGGTCTTGAGATAGGATTCCCTCAAAATCCTTTCTCAAAGTTCACGTTGAACCACTGCATGAGGAGATCCCCAAGCTGAGTACAAGATGCAATGTCTGGTCTAGACAACAAATGATTCCAATTTTAAACACTCACCCTCAAGGACTTGTCAGTTTGCTGAGCTAATTGCAGTAACTAGTTTGAATTAATGGACAAAGTTTTATATTCATGGCTATCATTTGAAAGTTGTGCTACTGTTTGTGTGATATAGTCTGAGATTTTTGTGTATTTAATATCATTTTTATTAAGATTGTATTTTTGAATTAGTGCCACGTCTGATGCCTCATTTATTTCTACATGTTTTCTGTCTGCTCGCCAGTCCGTCTCGGTACACTACCTCCTGTTTCATGTGCTTTAATTTTTCGAGCCAGATTCCTTTTGAGTGACTTGATCAAAAGCCTTCTGCAAATCTGAGTATGCTATGTTGATTGACTCTCCATTATCAGTTTTGTTTGTTAAACCTTCAAAAAAGTCCACGTTCGTCAAACACAATTTCCTATTCATAAATCTATGCTGCCTATGCCCAGTCAGATCATTATTATTCAAGTGTCTGTTTAGCACATTATTTATAATCATTTCTAGCATTTTCCCTACGACTGATGTAGAGCTAGCAGGTTTGTAGTTCTGAAATAGTCGGAACTGCCGATGCTGGAGAATCTGAGATAACAAGGTGTACAGCTGGACGAAAGGGTCCAGACCCGAAACGTCAGCTTTCCTGCTCCTCTGCTGCTTGGCCTGCTGTGTTCATCCAGCTCTACAACTTGTTATCTCAGGTTTGTAGTTCTGTTTGCCCTCACACTCCCTTCTTAATAGGATGACATTTGTTACTTACCAGCCTGTGGGAAGCGTTACAGAATCTATAAAAGTTTGGAAGAAAATCACCAATTTGTTGACTAGCTGTTCTTCAAAACTCCAGGATGTAGGCCATCAGATTCTGGGGATTTATCAACTTGCAGTCATTTTCCCAATCCATCTCCTCATGTCTTCATAATTTCCTCATGTCTTCATAATTTCCCTTATTCCAATTTTGCTAGCACAGTTGCCTTACTAATATAAATTTCCTTTTATTCTTCATTCTCTGTCACCACTTGAATCTCTTGTTCTGGGAGGTTTTTTTTTGTTTACTCAGTGCAAACAGTCTGTAAGTGATCATTTAACTTCACTGCCATTCTGGTATTCCCTATTATCACTTCTCCTGACTCTTCCTATAATGGATCCAGGTTTGTTTTAGCCAAACATTTCCTTTTTAAGTACTTTTAGAAACTTTTACAGTCTTTTCTTTATATTTTGCTAGATTGCATTGGTATTTTATTCTCATCTTTTGGCCAATTCCTTTGCTGTATTTTTAACCTCCCAGTCCTCAGATTTATTGCTTTTTTTGTTTGGAAACTTTAAAGACCTTTTATTATAATCTTCTGCAACTTTGAACTTCTGTTGTTAGTCATGGTTGACTGGCTTTTTTTGAGTTTTTGAACTTTAAAGGAATATGTGGTTTCTGTAAGTCATGCGGTATGTTTTTTAAAGACTATTATTGCCTGTGTGCAGTCACTTTCCCAATCCACCTCAGCCAATTTGTTCCTCATGCCTTTCTGACTTCTCTTATTCCAATTTAATACCCATGCTTCAGATTGAACTGCCTCACTTTCAAACATAATGTAAAATTCCACCGTGCTCTTCTTACTGTACCTACTCTCTTAGCTGTTTAAAATCACTTTGGAGGAATCCAGAAATGCCCATATCCACAAGAGTATCTTGGTCCCAACTATCAAACTCTAAAAATAGTACCAACCAATTGTCAAACTATTTGACTTGTTAATAAGCAACTAAGAAGGGGAAAATGTGTGTCAATATGATTGTTGCATACACATGCTCATGTGTTTCCAGTCTTGATGTTTGCATGTCTTGCAGCATTCATTCGCTTTGTGCATGCTTTGTAGAACAAGAAACTGCGTTTTTTTTTAAAATATAATTGAATCCTGGTCAATGTGCCACATTTATCCTTAAGTAATAGGAAGCTGTTTCATTCTGATTTGGTTCATTGGGACTAATTGTCAGACATACTATGTGCTGACAACTATAGCTGTCGCAAGGCAGTCACATCAATCTGCCCTGAAAATGGAATGGATGAAGTATGATTAACTTTTTTTAGTCCTTGTTTTAAGTTTCTTTCACTCGTGCTCTTGAATTCTGTACTTCTCAAAAGTATGCTAATATTGCAAAGTAGTTCACTAACTTTGATAACAATTAGATTTTTTAATATGTTCTCCTGTTTACTCCTATTAGTTGCGCCTAAAGGTTTTGCTATTTTCTGCAACACTGGTACGGTAGTTAGGCCATTTAAACAAATGGTCTCAAATTGATATTTAAACTAATGACCAAAATTCTTGTACTGTTTGGCACTTCTCAGTCAGTGGAATTTGTTTTTAGGTTTTGATGCCCTTGCATATAATGACTCTATGTCAGATTTAGTTTGGTTTATTGTGGTTTTCAGTGAGGAGAGGGTGGAATAAAAGCTATCTGCTACTACAACTCTTGTCCTCCTAACGTTGTTGATGACGACTTAGGAGTGAAGTCAATCCATTTAATCAACAGTGAGCATCTAAACTCTAAATTTGCTAATTTGAATCCTGGAGTTGATTCAAGAAATCACCATGTGGATACACAATTGCTTAATAGTCAGTGCAGCATAACAAGTGGGCTTTGATCTATGAACCATCTCACCTAGTTTATTTGCTCTAATTTGATGTTTTTTTAAAAATAATGTTCTTTGGCACCACTGGTTTACAACTGGTTATGAAGAACATGAAGTTAAAACAGCATTGATATCATTTAGTGAAAGCAGGAGCTTGCTCTGTTTGCCATTAAGATATACCTGTAACTTATGTGCCTTCAGACCATTTAAGCTTTCAATGCACAGATGAGTGGTCATTCTGACAAATAGAATATAAAGTAATTATGGCTAATAGAATACTAACATTTGAAAGTCACTGTTAAAAGAAAAGCTTTGGGTGTGTTTATGGAGCATATGGCTTCTAGCTGGTTCACATTTCTTCTTTAAGACAAGTTAAAATGCACCAGTGTCTGAACTCGTGCCTGAGAAATTTGCTAGCAAATCTCCACAAAGAGATAATTACACCAATGTGGTGATTTCAGTTTTTGTGTATTTTAAAGCAAGGGTTAAAAGACATGAAGCAAATGAAATTATAAGAGCTATTTGTGGAAGGATGTTTGTGCTATGATCAGTTATTGGAAATTAAATTAAAACATAATTATAAGGCACTGCCTTTTTAATTTCATCCAAGAGGTAGATATTGCAGGCACTTCCCTGGATCTCCTTTGATCATGCTATCATTAATATTTTGTTGCATCTGTCTGGAATGAAAAAGCAGTTTCATTTAGCATGTCAAAAAATAAAATTGAGAGAGATTGGCAAAGCCCTGCAGTTAGCTTGTAGCCACTAGTGCTCAGTAAGGGGAGTTCCAGGAATCCGATAAAATGATTGTACTTCAGCTGCTACTGGTTTCCTAATGGAACTGGTAGCTCACTCATAAAAATCACTCGACTAATGAAAACGCTGCAGACCTTGGCAAACATGAAGTTATTGCTCTGTGTGCAAGCATAATGAAGCTTCCATTTCATTGCCAGCCCCTGAATTATCTTCTGGATCAAAATTTTAATAAATTAGTTCAGGATCCCTAAGTTCTGCAATTGATCACCTAACCTAACTGACAGCTTTTTTAAAAGTGCTAGTTTCATATAATTGCAAGGTCTGTTTAAAAATCTCAATGCTACTGAACAGAAATTAATTAACACACCCTCCCCATTACCACCATGAGCATCCAGTTTCCAACACAGGACAGTTGTCATTTGCAAGACAATTGAAATCACTGAAACTATACCCTGTACTTGTGTGAAAACCACTGCATGACTTTAATGCAAATTGACAATTTGTGAACCAATTTTGTCTTTAATCTCTATTTAATTCAATAGTGTTTACATTTTGCAGCTGTTCCTATAATACACACAAATTCTATGATGCTGATTTATTTTCAGAGGATCGTTTCAATGAAGTTTTCTGCAGGTGTAGGTTTATTTAAATAGCAACTTACAGGTTTGTGGCAACGAAGAAAACTGTTAATTGCATAATTTATTTAAATAAGAAAACTAACAGTCCTGTTGCACTTAATTAGGAATACATTGGTTTACAAAATAATTCCCACACATTTTAGAGTGTAATCTTAATAGCAAAAAATCTCCCTCAATGCTAACATTACCTTAGTACTAATGCATTTCAGTGAATGATCCTTGTCTTTAACTTGTAAAGTCTTTGAGTGGCGTGACATTTCTGTACTTAAGAAAATCAAGCTATTTTGAAATGAATTTTAAAATTTCTAGGGCAACTGATTTACTGAATAATTAAAATTAAAGCTGTCATTGCATTGTTAAAACAAAATATCAAATGGTAAAAACAATTGTCACATATGGAGAACTGATTGGAGAACAGAGGAAATGGTGAAACTAAAGAAGTTTTTGGACTGGTCAGTACCTTTTCATGGTGGTCTCTATTTCAGATGTTGAAACAAACCAGGGCCATAAAATATCACTTTGGGGTGTGAGGAAACAGAATCTAGATTTGATTATGTCAAATTGAGGAATTAGTAAATGATGAGAGTGTATAAGACTAATGAATGGCAGAGGCTAGCAGGATGCTTGATCAGTGATTGCTGCAGTTCACTCTAAGCAATTGCATGAAAAGACGGGGAGGAGTAGTTCATCTGTAACGGCTAGACTTTAGCAGATGCACCTTGTTGTACAGATATGAAGACCCCTAAAGGCAAAAATAAGGCTAAGAAAGGGTGAACAAGATTTGGCTGCTGTTGGAATATTGTGTGGGGTTTGGGCCACGTTTCATAAGGAGGATACATTGAGTTAATGAGGTTGAATGTTATAATTCACTGCATAACTGATTCTTTGAGTGTAGCATCATATTGCCAGTCTTTGGTTGTCTTGAAAATTAGTGGGCCACTTCTTTGTAGTAATTGTTGTAAAATCAATTGACTTCAGCGCATTTCAGAGATCGTACAGAGTAATGCATGTTGTGTAGGTCTGGAATCCTGTAGCCTGGCTGTGTAAGAGTAGCACATTACATTCCTTAAACTGTCTTTTTTTTCAATGAAAATGTGATATTTTGCTTGGTTTCTTGATATAGGTCAACAGATTATCAGATCTACTGAATTTGCAATTTGTTGCAGTGGACTTGATTTCCTGACTAGGATTGCTAGTCAAGTACCAAAACTAATTTCACATTCTAACAGCAGTAATTAGGATGGTACTTTCAGGATTCCATAACAGTGAAGGCTTGCCTATATATTTCCAAGTCCAGATGGTATGTGTGGTTTCTAAGGGAGGTTGCAGGTGGTGGAACTCTTGTGCATTTGCTGCTCTTGTTATTCCAGTTGCTAGAGTTTCCAGGTTGGGAATGTGCTGTTGAAGGGAGGTTGGTGAGTTATGCAGTGCCTTGTGCGTTTTGTCTTGGATGGTTTTGAGCTTTTTGCGTTGTTGAAGCTGCACTTATCTAGGCACGTGAACAGTATTCTGTTCCACTCCTGACTTGTCTTGAAGATGGTGAACAGGCATGAGGTATTGGAAAGTGAATGAATGGTCACCTCCGAATTCCTAGCCCTTCAATTGTTCTTGCAACTATTCTATTTAAATGACCAGTCCAGTTCAGCTTCTGGTCAATGCTAACTGCGTATTGGTATTAGGTAGTTGATAATACCATTGAATATCCAGTGAAATGGTTGGATCCTCTTGTTGGAGATGTTTATTGACTGTCACATGTGGCATGAATGTTACTTGCCAATTATCAGTCCGAATCTGGATGTTGGCCCTGTTTTGCTGTAAATAGATAGCACCAGTATCTGAGTTGCTGCAAATGGTGCTCCATGTAGTGCAACCATCAGCCTTTTGGTCGTCTGGTGGAAGGAAGGTAATTGAAGCAAGTGAAGATGGTTACCCTAAGGAACTCCTGCAGTGATGGAATGGGAATGAGATAATTGGCTTCCAAAAACCCCAGCCATCTTTGTGCTAGGTTTGACTCCAAATAATGGAGAATTTTCCCTCGATTCTAATTGTGTCATAGTTTTGATGCCATACTATGTCAAATGTGGCCTGGATGTTGAGGATAGGCATGGTCTTCTCCCCAGAGGGGAGCATCTGTGACATCCGTGGTTACATTAGGCTGGCTTTTAATTCCACATTTACCCGTTCAATTTAAATTGAAGTAGCTACAATGATGGGGTTCAAACCTAGAGCATTATCCTGGGCCTCTGCATTGCTAGTCTGGTAAGATTACTACTATAGCAGCAGCGTGTTTTATTTACATGATATTAAAGAAGGTCTGTGATTCTAAAACATTTAATTAGACCACTTTGGTTGATCTGTTAAAAACTTACAAGTGGAGTTTCCAGTTTTATGGTTCAGTATCAGTGATAAATGGGTCACATTGTTGGAATACAGGCCTGATATTTATATTAGTCACAGATTAAATTCCCACACCCAAGACTACAGACATGTATCAGGTTTGCACCAGCATTTAATGTTCATAGTCAATGGATGTAAGTTCAGTACTGTACAAGTAAGATACTTGATAAAGATACCAATTTAGTGAATATCCTAATTCTGAATCAACCACACACTTGTATATAGTCGTTCTTGGTGGATTCTTGAGATGTCATTGAGCATGCAAATCAATACAAATTATGTATTGTCCTGTGTGAAGCATATTCTCTTGTCATGGAATATGTAATATAGCACGATAGCTCAGAGGTTAGCACCGTTGCCTCACAGCGCCAGGGACCTTGGTTTGATTCTAGCCTTCGGTGATTATGTTTGTGTGGAATTTGCACGTTATCCCTGTGTTGGCATGGGTTTCCTCCAGGTGCTCCAGTTTCTTCCCACAGTCCAAAGGTGTGCAGGTTAGGTGGCCTGGCTGTAAACAAATTTAGCAATCGTACATTTGGTTCCTTCAACCGAGTCATTAGTGTAAACTGTAATTACTCGAGACTACTGCTTGATTTCTGGACATTCTAGTCCTCACACCTACTGTTTTCTTTTAATGAATTAAACAATCTTCTATCCACATTATTATGGTTCCTCACATCATAAGCTTTCATTTTGTGTTGTAATCTTTAACGTGATACCTTGTCACATGCCTTCTAGAAATCAAAGTACACCACATCCTTAGGTTGTTCTTCATCCATATTTCTTGTTACTTCCTCAAAAAACTCTAATAGTTAGTCGAGTAAGACTTCCCTTTCATTAACTTAATTGAGATTGACATTTTTCAAAGCACCCTGCTCTATTCTCCTCGATAATCAATCATTTTCCCTATGACGGATGTTAAAACAGCTAATCTATAGTTTCTGGCTTTCATTCTCCACATTTCTTGAATAGAGAAGTTGCATTTGTTATTTGCCCATCCGGTGGCACCTTTTCACAATCTAGGGAACTTTGGAAAATTAAAATTAGTGCATCTACTATTTCAGCAGCCTGCTTCCTTTAAGACAATGGGATAAAGTCCTTTAGGACCTGGAACTTTTAGTTCTAATAATTTATCACTGTATCCTTTCCCTACTAAACAAGTTTCTCCCTCCCTTTCACCTTTGGACTCTCAATTAATTCTGAATTGTCATTTATATCCTGTAAAGTGAAGGCAACTGCAAAATA
Organism: Rhincodon typus; assembly: GCF_021869965.1. NCBI lineage: Eukaryota > Metazoa > Chordata > Chondrichthyes > Orectolobiformes > Rhincodontidae > Rhincodon > Rhincodon typus. Next base: position 48,310,509 of record NC_063348.1, read on the forward strand.
TTTATTTTGTTATTGTTTTATTATAGTTCTTCTGCCGTTTCATTATTTTCAATCATTAATTCTGTAGAGAGACAGTCTCAACACATTCTCTGGAAGATCAACACTCACTTTGCTTTTTTTCCTGTTATGTACCTCTTTTAAAAACTCTTCTTTCTTGCTAGCTTTCTCTCTCTGTTTAATGTTTAGTCATTCGTGTTAACACCCTTAGTTAATTACAAATAATGCATCCGTCCCTTAAGTCTTTTTTTCCTCACGAGAAAGTACCTTTACTGAGTATTTTGAAATACTTCGTCGAATGTTTACCACTGCATCGCTACTGACCATAAGTCGTATGAGTACATTGAAGCCATTTGGCCCTCTGCACTCTACTCCTCTCTTTTCGCCGTAACCCTTGATTCCCTTGCTGATTTAAAAATCTATATATTCTCGGCCTTAAAATATACATGGCCTAGCCTCGACTGCCCTCAATGTTTTTACTATATTAATGGATCCACCACTCTTTGGGAGAAGAAATCCTCCTCATCTCCATCTTAAATAGATGACACCTTTTTCGGAGATTGTGCCCTCTGGCCCTAGACTTTCTGACAAATGGAAACAAACTTTCAGCGCCTACCCTATTGAGCCAAATGTGTCCTATGTTTTAACAAAATTGTCTCTCAGTCATCTTAACTCTGAGTACAGACCCAAACTGCTCAACTCCTCATAAGAATATCCTTCCATGTCCAGGATCAACCTAGTGAACCTCCTGTGGACTGCTTCCAATACTATTGTATCTTTCCTTAGATAAGGGGACCAAAACTCTTCACAGTCTAGGTGTGATGCAGCTAGTGCATGTATATGTTTTCTAATCAACCTATTCAGCGATACAGTTACATACCCCTGGAGCAGGTGGGACATTAATGTGGACCTCCTGGTCCAGAAGTAGGGGCACTACCACTGTGTCACAATGCCCAGCCCCTCCCTCCCCAAACAAGTGCCTTGTATAGTTTTAATAAGATTTCCCTATTTATGTAATCCCTTCCCTTTGAACCAAAGACCAAAATTTCACTCACCCTCCCTATTACCCAGGGAACTTGTATGCTAGTTTCTTGATTCAAAGAACAAAAGAGAAGTACAGCACAGGAACACACCCTTTGGCCCGCCAAGCCTGTACTGATTATCATGCCCTCATTAAACTAAAAAAACAAACCACCTGTTCTTATTTGGCCCATATCACTTTATTCCTTCCTATACATGTAATCATCCAGATGCCTCTGAAATGACGCCAATGTGCCTGATACCAGCACTCCTTCTGGCAGTGCATTCCAGGCTCCTACCACTCTCTGCATGAAAAGCTTCCCTCACACATCACCTTAAACTTTCTCCCTCTCACCTTGATCCTGTTCTCCCTGGGAAAAAGCCTCTGACTATCCACCCTATCTATACCTCCCTCAATTTTGTAGACCTCTATCAGGTCTCCTCTGAGCCACCACTTTCCAGTGAAAACAATCCAAGTCTTTTTAACCTTTCCTCCTAGCCAATGATGTTGAGACCAGGCAACATCCTGGTGAACCTTCTCTGCACTCTCTCCAAAGCTTCCACGTACTTCTGGTAATCTGGTGACCAAAACTGCACACCATACTCCAAATGCAGCTCAAGGGTTTTATATAGCTGCAACATGGTTTACCAACTCTTGTACTCCATGCCCCAGCCAATGAAGGCAAGCATGCTATACACGTTCTTAATCACCTTGGCCACCTGTGTTGCCACTTTTAGGGAACTTTGGACCAGCATGCCCACATCTGTGTTAATATTCCTAAGGGTTCTGCCACTTACAATATAATTCACACCAAAATTTGATCCTCCAAAATGCGTCACCTCTCATTTCTCCATTAAACTTCATCTGCTATTTCTGCGCCCAAGTCACACATCTACCTATATTCTGTTGTATCCCTTGACTATCATCAGCGCTATTAACAACTCCATCAATATTCATGTCATCTGCAGACTTACTAATAAGACCACCCACATTTTCTCCACATCGTTTATGTATACTACAAACAACAGAGGACTTAAGACTGATCCCTGTGGAACATCACTAGTTACTGGTCTCCATTCTGGAAAAACACCCTTCCACCGCTACCCTCTGTCTTCTGTGACCAAGCCAGTTTTGTATCCATCCATCCAGCCAGCCACCCAGAATCCCATGCGATTTTAGTTTTTGTACCAATCTTCCATGTGGGACTTTATCAAATGCCTTACTATAGTCCATATAAACTACATCCGCAGCCTTTCCCTCATCAATTATCTTTGTCACCGCTTCAAAAAAAATTGGGTTGGTGAGACATGATCTTCCCTGTACAAAACCATGCTGCCTGTCACTAACTAGTCCATTTTCTTCCAAATGTGCATATACCTTGTCCCTCAGTATCTTCTCCAAGATCTTCCCCATCACAACTCACCAGCCCGTAATTTCCTGGATTGTCCCTGCTTCCTTCCTTAAACAAAAGAGCAACATTGGCTAATCTCCAGTCCTCTGGAACCTCGCTGTGATTGAAGAGGATGTGAGGATGTCCACTAATGCCCCAGGTATTTCTTCCCTTGCCTCTCACAGTAATCTGGGATAGATCCCATGATTCCTAACCTGTAAACCAATTTCCCAGTTGACTTTAGCTGGCTCTGTCTTCATGCCCTCAAAGTTAACTTTATTTAAGGTGAAGACACTAGACTTGGATCCACTCTCCCCTCCCTCAATAGTATTCCAACATTCAGTTGCATTATTAAATGTGGAGCTGGAAAAGCACAGCAGGTCAGACAGTATCCGAGGAGCAGGAAAATTGACGTTTTGGGCCGAAACCCTTTGTCAGGGCTGGGGAGGGGGAGGAGAGCCCAGAAATGGATAGAGGGAGGGGGGTGGGTCTGGGGGGAGGGGTAGGTGAGATTGAGGTGGGTGATGCATGTAGGGGGTTATTGTGGTTGTTCAGTGGGAAGGATGGAGCTCGCTGTCAGTAGCAGAGAATTGTGTTGATGCCCCTGATCGTACTGAAGCTTCTCCTGTTCATTTTCAGGACTAGTGTTCTTTTCAGGTGTTTATTGATCTTTCCTCATCTGGGTCCTGTATCATTTGAAAAGAAGGCAGAGATAACCAGGTGTAGAGCTGGATGAACACAGCAGGCCAAGCAGCATCAGAGGAGCAGGAAAGCTGATGTTTCGGGCCTAGTCCCTATTTGCCTTTTGATTGTTGTTTCAAAGCCTGATTGGAAGCAGCTGGTCTTCAGTTATCACTTATCTTTGACATAAGGTCTGGACCCTTCTTCAGAAATGGGAGAGGGGAAGGGAATTCTGAAATAAATAGGGAGAGAGGGGGAAGCGGATGGAAGATGGATAAAGGAGCAGATAGGTGGAGAGGAGACGGACAGGTCAAAGAGGCGGGAATGGAGCCAGTAAAGGTGAGTGTAGGTGGGGAATTAGGATGGGGGTTGGTCAGTCTAGGGAAGACAGACAGGTCAAGGAGGTGGGGATGAGGCTGGTAGGTAGGAGGTGGGGGGTGGGGCTTGAGGTGGGAGGAGTGGACAGGTTAGGGAGGCGGGGACGAGCTGGGCTGGTTTTGGGATGCAGTTGGGGGAGGGGAGATTTTGAAGCTTGTGAAGTCCACATTGATACCGTTGGGCTTCAGGGTTCCCAAGTGAAATATGAGTTGCTGTTCCTGCAACCTTCGGGTGGCATCATTGTGGCATTGGAGGAGGCCCAGGATGGACATGTCATCCAAGGAGTGGGAGGGAGAGTTGAAGTGGTTCGCAACTGGGAGATGCAGTTGTTTGTCGCGAACTTAGCGTAGGCGTTCTACAAAGCAGTCTCCAAGCCTCCTCTTGGTTTCTCCGATATAGAGGAGGCCACATTGGGAACAGCAGATACAGAATACCATATTAGCAGATGTGCAGGTGAACATCTGTTGGAAGTAGAATGTTTTCTTGGGGCCTGGGATGGGGGTGAGGGGGATGGTGTAGGGGCAGGTGTAGCACTTCCTGCGGTTGCAGGGAAAAGTGCCAGGGCTGGTGGGGAGTGTGGAGCGGACAAGGGAGTCACGGAGAGAGGCAAATAAGGGTGGGGAGGGAAAAATGTCTTTGGTGGTGGGGTCTGATTGCAGATGGCAGAAGTGCCGGAGGATGATGCGTTGGATCCAGAGATTGGTGGGGTGGTACGTGAGGACGAGGGGGATTCTGTTTTGGTTGTTATTGCGGGGAGGGGGTGTGAGGGATGAGTTGTGGGAAATGTGAGAGACGTGGTCGAGGGTGTTTTCGACCACTGTGGAGGGGAAGTTGCGGTCCTTGAGAAACGAGGACATCTGGGATGTCCGGGAGTGGAATGCCTCATCTTGGGAGCAGATGTGGTGGAGGCGAAAGAATTGGGAATAGGGGATGGCATTTTTGCAGGAAGGTGGGAGAGAACTGGTGTATTCTAGGTAGCTGTGGGAGTCGGTGGGCTTGAAATGAATATCGGTTTCCAGGTGGTTGCCAGAGATGGAAACAGAGGTCCAGGTGAACTTAAGGTTGGGGTGGAAGGTGTTAGTAACATGGATGAACTGTTCGAGCTCCTGTGGGAGCACAAGGCGGCGCCGATACAGTCATCGATGTAACGGAGGAAGAGGTGGGGGATAGGGCCAGTGTAGCTTTGGAAGAGGGATTGTTCCACGTATCCTACAAAGAGGCGGGCATAGCTTGGGCCCATGCGGGAACCCATGGCCACCCCCTTTGTCTGTAGGAAGTGGGAGGAATTGAAGGAGAAGTTGTTAAGGGTGAGGACGAGTTCAGCTAAGTGGATATGGGTGTCAGTGGAGGGGGACTAGTTTGGCCTGCGGGACAGGAAGAAGCAGAGGGCCTTTAGGCAATCTGCATGGGGAATGCAAGTGTATAGGGACTGGACGTCCGTGGTAAAGATATGGTGTTGGGGACCAGGGAATCGGAAGTTTTGGAGGCGGTGGAGGGTGTGGGTGGTGTCATGGACATAGGTGGGGAGTTCCTGGACCAAGGGGGAGAAAATGGAGTCGAGATGAGTTCAGTGGGGCAGGAGCAGGTGGAGACAATGGGTCGACCAGGGCAGTCAGGTTTGTGGATTTTGGGAAGGAGATAGAAACAGGCGGTGTGGGGTTGGGAAACGGAGGTTGGAGGCTGTGGGTGGGAGGTCACCTGAAGTGATGAGGTTGTGGATGGTCTGGGAGATGATGATTTGGTGGTTGGGGGTGGGGTCACGATCAAGGGGGCGAAAGGAGGAGGTGCCAGAGAGCTGGCATGTGGCTGGAAAGAAGGCAGTAAGGTTAACATAACCATCAGTAAATTTCTGGTCCAATTAAATCATAGAATCGTAGAATCCCTACAGTGTGGAAACAGGCCATTTGGCCCATCGAGTCCACACTGACCCTCAGAAGAGCATCCAACCCAGACCCACCCCCGACTCTAGCCCTGTAACCCTGCATTTCCCATGGCTAACCCACCTAGCCTGCACAGCCCTGGACCCTGGGCAATTTAGCATGGCCAGTCTTCCTAATGGCACATCTTTGGACTGTGGGAGGGAGCAGGAGGACCTGGAGGGAGCCCACGCAAACGTGGGAGAATGTGCCAACTTGACGCAGACAGTTGCCCGATGCTAGAATCAAATCTGAGTCCCTGGCGCTGCAAGGCAGCTTTGGTAAGCACTGAGCCACTGTGCTGCATGTCCTTGTGGATGTTTGGCGAAGCTTTTCAGAACCCTTTGCAGCCTGTTCTGGTATAACTACTCTACCTGATGCCTGCTATTCACTTACTGTAAAGAAACTGTACCACCCTTGTTTTGCAGCTTAAACAGGGAGGGGACGCTGTTTGTGATGCTCATACAAGATTTTTCTAGCTTGTATGTGTAGGAGTTTTTCAAAGAGGATTATGCTAAAAGAAAATATTTATGCTACAGACTCATGTGAAGACCTGTCATATTTTGGTTTTATTTCTTTTGATAAATTTTAGGGTACAACACAATTCTTAGATTAGGTTTACAATTTCTTTTGAATTTTCTTTTGATATTTCACTTATTTTTCTCCTGCAGATGACTAAGATGGTATTGCCTGCGATGGTGAAGCGGTGAGTCACTCAAGTCATTATTATTTATAAGGGAGAATCCCTTCCTTCAAGAATTCATTTAGAATGACTAATGAACCTTGTCGCCCTGTTTAAATGATTGAGTAACAATATATGTATCATAGAGAATGATTCATAGGCTCAAGGAAGTCTTCCCTTTTGATACTGTGGCTATTTCTTTCTGTAGGTGAACACACTCAAAAAAAGAATGAGTCATCAGTCTAGCACAACCTAGTTTTCTGCAGTAGGTTTTTGACATTTTTAAAGGCAGTTGCAGTGGTGTTTCCCAGGGATAACCTCACCAGCCATAAACAGCACTGAAATAAGTGAATACAGAGCTTTTTATTCACTGGTCATTTAAAAATGATGTATTGGCCCTGTGTGAAAGAAGCTGAACTCCTGAGACTCCACAACTAAAAGAAACTTCAGATTTATTCCACAAATGTGAGAACCACATTAATTGTTGGCTCACACATTCATCACTTATGATGTCTTTCATAGGTTAAAAGGTCACATATTTTGCTGTTCTGCATCTTGTCTGATTTTAAGGTTTTCCAACCTAATGTAAACAATTTAAAACTTCCATGTCCTTACATCATTGCTCCTGAAATTGTCATCAAAGTCTGTCTTCCTTTCCTCAGCCTGAGGCATTGCAGGGTCAAAGATAAAAGTGTAAACGTTGGTCACAGGCTATTTCAAGCCTATAAACATCACAGAACCCACCCATCAACCAGGAGACCTAAAATGTACCTATACGTGAGTAGCCAAATTGTTTTGAATAAATTGGGTGAGCTGCTGGTGCCTGTCATAGTTCCTGAGGCTCCTTGTGCATTGTCAGCAGTTAAATCGGAGTTGCCCGCTTCTCTGCCAGCTGTCCAGTGACCAGTCCCAGAAGCAGAGGAATGCTGAGAATGGGAGACAATCACAACTGGCAGCAACCTCGTGCTGTGGAAAGGGGGACATGCATCAAGCTTTTTAACAACATTTCTTTTCTTTTCTTTTTCCTTGCTTTTTTTAGTAGCTTCCTAGTACAGTCCTACATAAGGAAAGCTGCTCTGGTTTGCAGACAAGTCTTAAATATGGATTGTTAATCTATACAAAACAGCCCAGTGTTATGGATGTTAAAAGTTGGACACTTGGAGGCCTAGTAGAATTAGCACTGTGCAATAATTCTATCTGTTCGTTGGTATGAAATTTTAAGTGTTTCACTACAAAGTATGGACTTGCATTTTTTTTAGGAAGTCATTGTAAACCGTTAATGTCACTAGTGAATAAGATTTACAAGACTGCGGTTTATAGTTCTCTGGATGTCACTTGGTTGCGGGTGGAACCCTAGTTAATTTTCCAGTAATGCTACATTACATTGTAGATCAATTTAAAAACTATGATCTTTTACAAACATCAATAGATAGATTTGAGATTCACCTTCAAATGTTTTGCCTGGAATGCACCTTTTTTCTTTTTGTCTCAATGAATGTTTGTGTTCATTAGAGCCCTTAATTAGCTTTTTGCGGAAAGTAAATAATTTTGTAAACACATGGGGAGTACCATCATTTCCTTGCAGCTGCATCATTGTATCTGGTGATCATGAGGCAAAGGTAATTAACAGACATTTAAGTGATGTTTATTACTATTCAGCACCTTAAATAGGAAATGATCTCTTGATCCTATGTTTAAAAAAAATTCTGCCAATCTAGCTATACTGCAACTGACTTGAAAGCAAGGATCACATGCATTCCGTTATGGATTCTGAATTGTCATTTGAGACCCTGGCATAAACCCAAGTGCTCCGTATGAAAGGAGGAAAGCTGTGGGTATATCGACATGTTTACTGTCAGGTGCACTGACTGAGGAACATGACATGTACCTTGTAAATACCTTTGTGTAATGTACATATACATGGGTAAGAAATGCACGAGTATCACACGGGATCAGGAAGGCCACAGGTGTAGTCTGATTACTGAAAGAAGTATATAAACTGTTACAAGTACTTGGTCTTGAGAGAGAACTGAGGTGAAAATAGTGCTGCAATTCTGCCATTTTTGTTTCCCCTACATTGGATTCTCTGTGTAGTCTTGATCTTTGATTTGTAATGGGGAGTCAGTATAGCTTTCCATGAGTCTGTGTTCCTTTTAGAAGGATATTCTTTTACTTGTAATCCAGAAAATAGCATTTTAGTTCAGGCTAAACGGTCCAATCAATCAATCAAACATTGGGCAAATGTTTTCAAACCTAACTACTTCTTGAATATTTTGCCTGTCATTTCACTTCAAAATCTCAAATATGGTGTCTCAATTACACATTTTTACCATGTCCAGAGCTTCAGACTGTAAATAAGTATGCATTGTATTGCCAAATATCTATTCTGAAATTGTTTTCTGATCACGTGTTAGTAGATTCACTTGAGCAGAAATCTGTTTTCTCGAATATAAATTTGCATTTGTTTCATCTGAGAAATTTTCTGTGCACCTTTTCTCCTTGAGATTATGGTTAATTGTGTAATAGATAGTTGGATAAATATCCAAAAGTCCACTTCCTATTAAATAGCAGTGCAGTATCCACACTTTTCATTAGCTTTGATTTCTGAAGTCAGGTTATATGCATGCAGTTATGGTTCACTCATCGTAAATTCAAAATAGTGTGAACTAACTTGTTGAAGAGAGTCACACCTCATGGTTTCAGTGCACTGAGCATATCATAGCTACTGTCTTATTGCTCACAACTTTGCCGTCAGCATGAAGGTGGTTGTATAACTATTGCAAAATCTTTCCATTATGCACATGAAATAATCCTTTTAATGATTTATTTCAGAGCTTCTATTATAGCAACTTAAGGGTTAAACTTTTTATGTTTATAATGTTACCTTGAATGTTCGGTATAAAAATCATCCTTGTTTATTCCAGTGGTTAATTGTATTGTGCGTATTTTTAACAGGTCAAAAGGCATCATCCTCAATGTGTCATCAGCTACTGCACTCTATCCTGTACCTTTACTGACTCTCTACTCTGCCACCAAGGTGACGTGTTGCCTATCCTTACAATTCTCTTTCTGTGTTTATGTTGGTACACGTGATGTAAAGGGCCGGTTACCCTGTAAATTCCCATTGCATTTATGTTTTGTTTCTTTGTCTTTCCCACAGTTACAATCTGATTTTTGCCCAATGTATCAAATGTTTGAATTGGATATTGTTTTTAAATCATAGCAACTGCGCATGTTAAATGTTTGAAAAAAAAGTCATTCAGGCCTCAATATTAACTGTTTTTCTCTCTTCAGATGCTGCCAGTTTCTCCAGACTGCCAGCATCTGCAGCACTTTGCATTTAATGAGTTTTAAGACTTTAATGTTGTTATCAATATTAAGTTTTAATGACATTAAGAAATATTAATAAGTTTTGCAGAAAATGCACTGAAGCTTACAACACATTGAGATAAGGTAGATGGAGCTACCTATTATCTGTACAAAGCTGTAACTAAATTAGGAGTGCATAATGCCAACACCTGGTAACAAAAATGGGTCATAGATATTTTCATTGTTTTACCGTGTTTACAGAAGCAAATGCTGATGGGAATCTCGCAAAATTTATTCAGTGTACAGTGAAAGTTTGGCCTCCACTTTTATGTCTCAGTTTGTAGCCTAAAAAGCAGATTCAACTTGATATTTTTGACAGCTTGCTCGAGTTACAACTTTGGTGTGTCAAATTCTATATTGTGAAATATGTGCGATCCCAGTAATATTTGTTCAACAGTGAATTTAAACAACAGAAGTATTGTGATATCCCAAACAAAACGTTCCTGGCAGGGAAGTCTGCTTTGTGGAAAGTAGTTAAATGTGTCGTCCTTAGCACATTCATGCATGTTCATTTCTCTAAGCTCCTTACAGAATAGAATTGTAAACAATTCTTAACTGCCTCTTCAGTGTGTATTTGGAAGTGACGTAGATGCTAAGACAATTGAACTTGAGGTGCTGCAACAGCAGATTATGGCTAATTCAATTCTTATAGAAGTTTTTGTTTAGCTCTTGTAGAATGAGGAAAAATCTGGTAGCTTGCCAGTGATGTTCATTGTCAACAGTTTTGAGTTACATTTGCTCAGGTTTTGATGATTTGTTCTTGAATATTCTCACCATCCTGACTTGCCATTTTTCACTGTCGTTGGGTCAAAGTTTTGGAACTCCCTCTCAATGACATTACGGGCCTTTCTACATCAAATAGCCAGCAGTATTTATTGAAGGCAGCTCACCACTACTTCTCTGGATAGGCAATGAATGCTGGCCTAGCCAGTGACACCTACATCCCATGATTAATAACCATTTGTGTTTATAAAGTGCCATAAATATAGTATATTTCAAATGTCATACCCCACCAGGGTAATGCACTGGAAATCGGGCTCCACAATTCCTGGAGTTGTCCCAGATGTGAAAATTTGATTTAAACTTTGAATTGTCCAATTCTATTAACTGTCTAATTCAGATTAAATGAATGTACACACCAGTTCTTTTCAATTAACAAGAAAATAAGTGTTTATTGTAATCAAACTGCTTTCAATCAATGGCAAAAAAACATGAATTGCTAACTTATGACTCAATAACTTAAACTCTACCCTTTTTAAAAACTCCCATACACATGAATGAAGAAAAATATTGAGTGGCGGAGGGGAAATTAACCAGAAACACAGTTCTGGCACAAATCTGGATCAAGGACATGGATGATTTGTTTTCTTTTGGCTCCGTGCAGTTCTTCACTAATGACGCAACATTGTAGCAACACTGATTCTCAGTCGTTCATTCACTCTGAGGATTCATCCTTTCACTGTCTCTGAATATGATTTCCACCCCCCACCCCCGTCCAGAAACTAACCAAGTGCTTGTTACTATGCTGAGCACATAACAACTGGTTAATTTGAAAACCAATCAAAGTCAGTGGACAAAACTGCCCTGAACACACACACACACACACACACACACACACACACACACACACACAC
>NC_063348.1:48321586-48372194 GCF_021869965.1 Rhincodon typus
ACACACACACACACACACACACACACACACACACACACACACACACTTCACTCAGGTCATCGGACCCCTACGCTGTGGACGCAGGCCCTGCGGCCCAACAAGTGCACACCAAACCTCAGAGCATCCCACCCAGGCCCCATCCCCCTGTAACACACCTAATCTACACATCCCTGAACACTATGGGCAATTTAGCATAGCCAATTCACCTAGCCCGCAAAACTTTGGACTGTGGGAGGAAACTGGAGCACCCGGAGGAAACCCACGTGGGCACGGGGAGAATGTGCAAACTCCACAAAGCCAGTTGCCCAAGGGCGGAATTGAACCCGGGTCACTGGTGCTGTGAGGCACCAGTGTTAACCACTGAGCCACCGTGCCACCTGAAATGTTTCTAGTATCCACCCCCACTGTTTGAATAAGGCAACATTTTAGATACAACTTGCAATGAGTTTTTTTTGTTGATTCATGGGATGAGGGCGTCGCTGGCTGGGCAGCATTTATTGCCCGTCCCTAATTGCCCAGAGGGCAGTTAAGAGTCAACCACGTTGCTGTGGGTCTGGAGTCACATGTAGGCCAGACCAGGTAAGGATGGCAGTTTTCTTCCCTGAAGGACATTAGTGAACCAGATGGGTTTTTCATGGTCATCATTAGACTCTTCATTTCAGATATTTATTGAATTCAAATTCCACCACCTGCCATGGTGGGATTTGAACCCAGGTCCCCAGGACATTATCTGGGTCTCTGGATTAACAGTCCAGCCATAATACCATTCGGCCATCGCCTCCCCAGCAATTTGTTGGTAAAACTGCAACAAGTTTCCTTGATTTAAGCAGCATCTTTTCCCATTTTTTATTCCACAGTCCAAAAAGAAATGGTCCTTGCACAGGCACTTGACAGTTGTGTTATGGGACAACATCTGGCAGGTTGCCAACAGCAAGGTCAAAGAGGCTGATTTTCAGGACCACAATAAAGGAAGTGGAGAATTTTAGGGAGAAAATTCTAGATCCTAGATAAGTTTCACTAGTGGTGTGCAGGAAACTGGGGTGCGCAAGAGGTCAATTGAAAGAGTGCAGAATACATGAACTGCTGTAGGAGATGACTGAAATGTGGGATGTGGGGGTAAAACTACAGATGGATTGGAATACAAGACTAAGGATTCTAAATTGGAGTCATAGCTGTACAGAGAGTGGCTAGAGGTCAGTAAACATACAGGCAGTGGAGGATGAGAACTTGAGGCAAGCTGCAGCTGAAATTTGGACATGCAGAAGTTATTTGAGTGGAATATGGGAAACCTGGCAGTTGGCTATTGGGATAGCAAAAATATTGGTGTTGCTGCTGAAACTAGTGTTTGGGTTAATCCTGTCCAATCACACAAATTTGACCAATTCTGTAACTTCTCATTCTGTGTTCTTTTAACCTTAAACCTAATAAAATAAATATTGTTTCTTCAGGCAAAGGTGGGACAGCCAGGTGTGGCTCTCCAATATATTACCTATTGTTCACACAGAATTGAAAATCATAAAGTCTTACCTCCCTTCAACCTGTCATCCCACAACACCTAGGATGTTACAATGGTATTTCAGAACTTTACTGCTTCAAACAGCACAACAATATTCTATTATCAGGACAGTTGATGCAAGTGAAATCTAAGCAGGAGTGTAATTTATTCTTTTGTGCCAAGGTAGATATTCCACCTGGTGCCTCCTAATTATAAGGTTAAGACTTGTATGAAATATTGCTTGTTGATTTCATTGGTACCAGTTTTTTAAAAGAAAATCAGATTTATTGCTAACAAAAGAGACAGCCTGTTGGAGCATTCTGACTTGCAATTATCAGGACAGAGGCAAGAATGCTGATTGTCAAAGGAAACAACAATTTATACCACATAGGAAAAGGTGCTGATTGGCAATTGGACTCTGAGGTATTACCGTCCCAAATGCACCAAAGAACAGTTTTTGTCTGAGTCTTTAAGTATTGCTAGCAAGGCCACAATTATTGGCTATTCAAAGTTACCCTGAGGGGAGGGGGTTAGACTTTCATGACAACTGTGTCAAAAGACTGAAGGCAACTGTGATTAGAATCATATGCAAGACTGAGTAAAGAGAAACTTGCATTTTATAACATCTTTCACAACAACTAGACACCACAAAATGGAGTACTTTCGAAGTGAAGTCACAGGTGTGATGTTTGAAAATATGTGAGCCACTTTGTGCACAGCAAGTTCCCACAAACAGTAACGTGATAGTGACCGGATAATCTGGTCTTATGGTACCCTTTGAGGAACAAATATTGATCAAACACCAGCATTCACTTCCCTGCTGTTCTCAAGGGTGGGATCTTTAAACCCCACCTGAGAAGTCAGATAGGATCTACATTTCTCTCAGCTGAAAGGTGCCAACACCAACCATGCAGCAGTCCCTCAGTACTGCACTAGAGGGTCAGTGCAGAATTTTTCCTCCAGTCATGAGCGGGATTTCAACCCAGACCAAAGAAGTTTGTGGTCCAGCAGGAAAAAAAAATCCATAAATTAACTGATTTATTAAATTTAGTTTCATAACTACTTACTACAATATCCCGTTGTATGTAAAGGAAGCCCTCCAACACAACCCCTACTGTTTATACTTCCTCTCCCACTCAAAAAATACCTACAGGGAGCCCCCTACTTATGAACATTTGACTTTTGAATACTCACACTGACAAACGATATCCCATATTGCTTTAATTCTAATAATTAGATATGCGAACATCCAGTCATACTTGGAGCAGATATTTGATTGAATCACTATAGTATGGAAGCAGATCTTTCAGCCCATCAAGTCCATACTGACCCTCTGAAGAGCATCCTACCCAGACCGACCCCCTACCCTCTCCCTGTCACCAGTACCCACGGGTAATCGGTCTAACTGACCTATCGCTGCACACTATGGAGCAATTTAGCATGGCCAATCCACGTAAACCTGCACATCTTTGGACTGTGGGAGGAAACCAGAGCACCTGAAGAAAACCCACGCAAACATGGAGAATGTGCAAACTCCACACAGATGGTTGCCGAAGGGTGAATCGAACCTAGGGCCCTGGCGCTGTGAGGCAGCAGTGCTAACCACTGAGCCACCGTGCCACCCCAAATGGCTAACAGTGATGAGGCCATTTTGCTGCCCATTTCCCAATTGTCCTCAAAATGTGTGGCTTGCTTAGCCAATAGTATGTTCCAATATGCCTATAAATTGATTTACAAACTTGGGAATGGAACATGTTCGTAACCTAGGGACTGCCTGTACATTTGCTGAGCCCTGGCTCAAATCAAGGCTGTTTAAAGTCTCGTAGCTAAAAAATAAATACATGTTTTAATTTGAGAATGAACAGCAAGATAATTGACTTGACTATTATTTTCACATAATAGTAGATTTCATGAATTTTGTGTGCTGGCACAAAGCTTTTCCCACTGTGATCACATTCTGGCAGTTTGGGTACAAGGTTTGGGCTGCAAATCATTTCTATTCAGGACTGAAAATCATGCAGGACCTACTAGCCCTGTGCCTCAAATTACTAATCTGCGCTCCTGGCAGGTGAGGTTCTGCACCAAGATTACAACCTCCGAGAATCTAAATGACTGCTTTACAGTTAAACCTCGAACAGCATACTGCCAATCTCCCTCTCTCTCTCTCTCACTGTCCTGACTTAATTTCTGTTTATTTTCAATAGTCTTTTGTGGATTTCTTTTCGCAAGCGCTACATATTGAGTACAAGAATAAGGGAATCATTGTCCAGGTAAGTAGAGCTCGGAGAAGTATCCTTGTGACTGTACGGTTACTATAGGAACTGTTGTCATGGCAACTACAGTAAATTGTATTTGCATAGCTGCCAGTATGACGCAAGCTGCAGGGTGAAAGCAAAAAGATGGTGTTGCTAAGAAAAAGAGAACTGATCTTCGAAACAAAACTTGTAAAAGAAATTACAAATGTGATATTTCTTAAGCATTGCTGTATTTGTGTACTCCAAGGTTAAGTAAATTTGCCTGAATATTTTAGCTTTTCCCTGACTTAAATTGTGAAGTTATTTTCAATCTCGATCTACTTCTGTGGCAAAACTTTTAAACACAATACTTAATTGAAAGTGATGAAACATGTAGTTTCATGCACTGTTTTAGCATGGTTGATGAATAATTATTGTTCCTAAGGTATAGATATACCTGCTTAAGAAATCTTGAAGGCAACATATAAAGTGAATATTAGAAAACCCTTCTAGTACATTCAGCCCCTCCAAGCTTGCTCCATCACTTGATACGATCACGGCTGATCTCATCTTGACCTGAACTACACTTTCCTGTCACCCCTCCGTAACCCTTCAACCCATTACTAATTTAAAACTCTGTCTATCATCTTAAATTTTTTCAATGTCCCAGCATCCATTGCACTCTGGGATAGTGAGTCACATAGATTCACAACTCTTTAAAAGAACATAGAACATAGAATAGTACAGCATAGTACAGGCCAATACAGGCCCACTATGTTATGCGGACCTATTATCTGACTAAGATCAATCTACCCTGCATACCCTACATTTTACTATCCTCCATGTACCGATCCAAGAGTCGTTTAAAAGTGTCTAAAGTATCTGATTCCACTACCACTGCCGGCAGCGCATTCCACGCGCCCACCACTGTCTGTATGAAGAACCCACCTCTGACATCTCCCCTATACCTTCCTCCAATCACCTTAAAATTATTCCCCCTCGTAATAGTCATTTCCACCCTGGGAAAAAGTCTCTGACTATCCACTCTATCTATGCCTCTCATCATCGTGCACACCTCTATCAAGTCACCTCTCATCCTTCTTTGCTCCAATGAGAAAAGCCCTAGCTCCCTCAATCTTTCCTCATAAGACCTACCCCCCAGTCCAGGCAGCATCCCGGTAAATCTCCTCTGCACCCTCTCTAAAGCTTCCACATCTTTCCTATAATGAGGTGACCAGAACTGAATACAATATTCCAAGTGTGGTCTAACCAGAGTTTTATGGAGCTGTAGCATAACCTCGAGGCTCTTAAACTCAATTCCCCTGTCAATGAAAGCTAACACACCATACGCCGCCTTCACAACCCTGTCAACTTGAGTGTCAACTTTGAGGGATCTATGGATGTAAACCCCAAGATCCCTCTCTCCCTCCACACTGCCGAGAATCCTGCCATTAACCCCGTATTCTGCATTCAAATTCGACCTTCCAAAATGAATCACTTCACACTTTTCTGGGTTGAATTCCATCTGCCACTTCTTTGCCCAGCTCTGCATCCTGTCAACGTCCCGTTGCAACCTACAACAGCCCTCCACATTATCCACAACTCCACCAACCTTTGTGTAATCAGCAAACTTACTAACCCACCCTTCCACTTCCTCATCCAAGTCATTTATAAAGATCACAAAGAGCAGAGATCCCAGAACAGATCCCTGCAGAACATCACTGGTCACCGAGCTCCAAGCTGAATTCTTTCCATCTCTTACCACCCTCTGTCTTCTATTGGACAGACAATTCTGTATCCAGACAGCCAAGTTTCCCTGAATCCCATGCCTCCCTACGTTCTGAATGAGCCTACCATGGGGAACCTTATCAAATGCCCTG
Source organism: Rhincodon typus (assembly GCF_021869965.1). Taxonomy (NCBI): domain Eukaryota; kingdom Metazoa; phylum Chordata; class Chondrichthyes; order Orectolobiformes; family Rhincodontidae; genus Rhincodon; species Rhincodon typus. The sequence continues at coordinate 48,327,196 of NC_063348.1, forward strand.
CCAAAATCCACATACACCACATCCAGTGCTCGACCTTCATCAATGTGTTTTGTCACATATTTTTAAGGTAAGAGGTGAAACCTGAAAAAAGGGACCCGAGGGGCAACTTCTTCATATACAGGGTGGTTCATACTTTACTTCGATCTGTTCATTCCTCTTCTCACAGTTGTAGAGTCAAAACGACATGGAAACAGACCCTTTGGTCCAACTTGTCCATAATGACCAGGTTTCCCAAACTAATCTAGTCACACTTGCCTGCGTTTAGCCCATATCACTTTAAACCTTTTCTATTCATGTACCAATCCAAATGTACTTTAAATGTTGCTACTGTATCTGTGTCTACCACTTCCTCTGGCAGTTAATTCCACATACGAACCACTGATTTGCATCATGATACAACAGGAAAGGGGCTGGCCTATGCCATTGGGAAAGAAAAGACGAGTGGTGATCTAAGTGGCCGAGAACACCATTTGACCCACCTGAAATATACTGGAGTTTACAACTCAAAGTCCACTTCCTGGTTTACATAGTCAAACCTTTAGAGCCAAAGCCCTAAACTCTGTAATTCCCTCCCTAAATCTGCACCTCCCTACCTCACGAGGAACATTTACAACCCAGGTATTTAACAATCTTGCCGAGAAGGATTTTAAAATTATTAGAATGCTTTGTTTGACTGGATGCAGAGAGGGGGTTTCCAATGTTGGAAGAACAGCAAAAGATGGAGGTCACTAATATGACACGAAGAAACTCGAGAGAATTCAGAAGAAGCCTCTTTATCCAGACAGCAGAAAGGATGTGGGACTAATTGAGATGGACAGTAGTGATGCATTCAAGGGGAAGCTGGAAAAACCAGAAGGGATGGAAGCATATGTCAATAATGAAATGAAATAGGATGGGAAGAGGCTTGGGTGGAGCCTCGTACCTCTCTCCAGTCCAAACCTACATTTGAATCCCACAATAAATGCAATCTGATCAATGCGTCCAACTCTTAAAAATGAAAATGAAAATGTAAACATAAAGTTCAAAGCTCCAATGGCATCAGGGTGGGTTTAGGTTGCTGAACTGAAAAACCAACCATGTGTTTTTCAGTCATCTTTACTTGAGTTTACTCCCTCAAACAGTGAAAGGAGCCTGTTTCCAAAGGATCTTCAGAAGTTATTCCTACAGTCTATTTTTAGAATTGAAGGCCACCTTCCTGTTAGGTTTAATATGAACAATGTTTGCAGTGAGCACATTAATGCGGGCTAAATGCATAATATTCCTTCAATGCCTTATATGGAAAACAAAAATAATCCATGCTGCATTTCTGATCTGTCATGATTTCAAGCGTTTGTGGAATCTTCATTATTTTTTGTACTAGTTTTCTTTATCAGTTAGCTCAGCTCCGAGCTATCCTGGCAGGAATTCCTCAGGGTAGCATCCTAGGGCCGACCATCTCAGCTGCTTCGTCAATGACCTTCCTTCCATTATAAGGTTAGAAGTGGGGATGTTTATCGATGATTGCACAATGTTCAGCACCATTCACGATCCTCACTACTGAAACAGTCCACATTCAAATGTAACAAGATCTGGACAATATCCAGGCTTGGGCTGACAAGTGGCAAGTAACATTTGTGCCACACAAATGTCAGGCAATGATTGTCTCTTATTGGAGATGATCTAGCTACTGCCCCTTGACATTCAGTGGTGTTACCATCACTGAATCCCCCATTATCATCATCCTGGGGGTTACCATTGACCAGAAACTCAATTGGACTCATCACGTAGACACTGGCTACAAAACCAGGTTAAAAGCTAAGAATACTGCAGCAAGTAACTCACTACCTGACTTCCCCAAAGCCTGTCCACTGTTTATAACACATACATCAGGCATGTGATGGAATACAGCCCAATTGCCTGGATGAGTGCTGCCCCAATAGCATTTGAAGCTTGACACCAAACAGGATAAAGTAGCCCGCTTGATTGACACCACACCCGCAAGTATCTATTCCCTCCACCAGCAACGCTCAGTAGTGGCAGTGTGTACTGTTAGAGGGAGTAATAGATGAACCCCCTCTGACAATTAAACTAAAACACAAGTCCCGATCTGTTATGATGGGCATAGGAGTTCCTCTCTAATCATTACCCCTGAAACACCCAGAGAAGCTCATCTTTTCCCTCGTAGTCTATTAAGAGTGGTTAAAAGAAAATCCCTGATTTCCACTTTACAAGTGACCAGAAACAACTTTATTTATCTAACCCAACAATGAACAAATTAAGAAAATTATTAACAAACCGACAATTCCCCCTATGCTACTAACTACTCCCTAACTGGTCTAAATTCTACTGGAATGCTGCTTAAATAAAGACAAGTTCCACTAATATAAACCCAATTAATAAGAGAACAAGGATTTATAACTTAATCTCTGCAAATTCACACAGATTGTCTTCTGGAATATTCGGTCATCTCCGCTCTCTTCTCAAACGCCTTTCTTCCGTTAATTCTGCTGTTGGGGATGTGTTATCTCTGTAATTTCTTTGATGAGGACTTTGAGCTAAAATACCGTGATACCTTTGATTAATTAGATGGGCTTTCTCTGAGAGATGAATGGTGCTAACTCTGGGAGGTGGCAGATGGTTCTCTCTCTCAGATGGCAGTTGGTGCTCTCCGATTTTCCAAATGCCCTCATCTTATAAGAATTTGATTGTCATTACGGATATATAATATTGGTTTCAGGTTGTCAAGACCATCAGATTTAAATTCAATTGGCTTTTTGCATCTGGATGCTTTGTTTAAATTGGCCAAATTCAAATTTGTTGTCTTGGAAAAAAGTGCTGCTTGGCTGGTCTGTACAAAATGTTTCCATTCGGGCACTCTCTCTGCACCTGCATTTATAAACTTCCAAGCACAGACAAAGCACAAGCTCTTAAAGTGACCGTGGCACACTTTTCCCCGCAATCATTTTTCCCAATAAATTCTAACATCCTGCCTTCCAATTCATGAATACTCTAGAGATAGTAGGAACTGCAGATTCTGGAGAATCTGAGATAACCAGGTGTAGAGCTGGATGAACACAGCAGGCCGAGCAGGAAGGCTGAGGTTTCGGGCCTAGACCCTTCTTGGGGTCTAGGCCCGAAACGTCAGCTTTCCTGCTCCTATGATGCTGCTTGGCCTGCAGTGTTCATCCAGCTCTACACCTTGTTATCTCATGAATACTCTATCCAACTTTGTAACAGTACTGTCTACAAGATGCACTGCAGAAAATTACCAAAGATCCTTAGGCAGCACTTTCCAAACCCATGACCATTTCCATCCAGAAGGATACAGGAAGCAAGTACATGGGAACATCACCTCCTGCAAGTTTCCCCTCCACGCTGCTCACTATCCTGACTTGGAAATATATGGGAGTTCCTTCACTGTTGCTGGGTCAAAGTTCTGGAATTCCTTCCCTAAGGACATTGTGGGTCACCTGCAGTACATGGACTGCAGCGGTTCAAGAACGCAGCTCACCACCAGTCAGCAATTCCCATGTCCTACGGATAAAAGAAAATTGTCTGCTCTTTTTTATAAACCTACAGTGCTGATGTGCAGTGCAAATCAATATACCGTCAATAACTTGGGATCTATAAGTCTTTCCTAAGCTTCATCTAAATTACAAATTAGTAAAATAGGAGAAAATTATTCAATGCCTACATTCAGTGAGTGGTGTAGGCCACTGGACTAAACAGCAATATTTGCTGAAGTAAGTAGTGTTATTTTGTAGGCAGAAAGTGCAATAAATCAGGCTAAGTTTGGATACAAAATTCATAAATTAGCCTTTTTGAAATAGCTGCACAGAGTCTGATATCCAGTCACCAAGTCAACCTTTATTTAGACATGAGTCCTTGACTCTAATCCAGCTCCCTCTGAGCCAGCTCTAAGTAAACAGAATGTCTGACACTGCTGTTCTCTTTTTTTCCCTTTTTCTTGTTTTTTTGGTATTCTGTCACCAAGTCACCCTTTATTTATGTTGCACTGTACATGGGCTGTGACCAGCCAGCTCAAAGCCAGTCCCTAGACTGAGCAGACCTTCTGAATCTCCTGTATTTTGTTTTTGTTTCCCCTACGCTGCCACAACAGCCAAAGGGGGTTCAGCAGCTGTGCTTATATTTTCCCCACATCACCCATGTGCTAAAACTTTATTCTAAATTTTGCACCACCAGGAAAACACTCCGGTCCTTATGTCAGCCAGGACTCCCTGATTGGACCTGTTAATCTGGTCCAGTCAGGGAACGCATTCTGTGGGGTCGACCTGGCTGGCCTTGTTACAATCACTATACTGTAAAAAAAAAATTTAAGAACTACTAATAATGCTTTCAACTTGTATGTTGATGTTCTGGCCCCTTTGTGCCATCTAGTGGTTAATATTTAAACTTCCCTTCTCTGGTACAATATTTCCATTCAGTCTCTTCTGGTAAGTTGGGTAGCTAGTTCTATACAAACCTTAAACACAAATTAACAATCACAGAATTACTACAGTGCAAAGGTGGGCTATTCGGCCCATTGTACCCACACTGGTTCTATTACCTTGTGCTAATCTCCTGCCTATCGTGCCGTAAATTGCAATATCTGTTTGATTTGAGACAATCTCTGATCGTAAACTCCTATATGCATGGCCTCAAATAATAAATTTGAAATATCTTTGCTACTTGCATGAGAATTTGAAATCACTTACTACTGTTGTGGGATGCGCCAAAGTTGTTACCATTTTAGATTTGGATTTTCTGTGCTATTCAAAATTAAGTCGTGATCATGAAATAGCAACAATGTACAGAAATGAGAAAGTTGTGCTCATAAACAGTAACCTGTTTCTCAGCAATAATGTTACTATATTCTACTGTATTTTTCTCTTTGCACTTGCTTTTGTTAGAGTGTGCTGCCATTCTACGTGGCTACAAAGTTGAGTAAGATCCGAAGGCCAACTCTAAGCAAACCGAGTCCTGAAACATATGTGAAAGCTGCCTTAAAAACAGTTGGTCTTCAGATGCAGACAAATGGCTACCTGCCACATGCCATTATGGTAAGGAATGCAAGTTCTTCTTTTCTTATCAGTTGTTTAATTTGTCACTTGGTTTTGATGCATCACTTTAAGTTTTCTCTGGTTTCAAAGAGCTGACATATTTTGGATGTGGTTACATTGGTACTGGCAGCCTCTTGCACACCTTGCAGGACTGGTCTACTGTTGCGTATGAACCAATTGATTGTTGGGGGAACTTCACAGTCTCACGTGAGAAGGAGTATCCTGTTGGAGACATTAAAAGCAACCACCAGTTTTATTATATCTGAGAGAGAGGAAAAAGATAGACTGTCCAGTGATTACTTTGGATTTTGATTGATCCATGCCTCAGTTGTTTTGGAGATTAGTTTCTCGCTGTTGTAATGGTGGCTCTGGGTTTGGTGGAGCCTCTCCCCTCTGTGCCCCCCTCTATGCACTGCATCCCCCCACCCCCCTCAGCAAACACCCCCTCCACCTGCTCGCACCTTGTTATCATCCTCATTGATGCCATAGGTATCGGTGAAAGCAAACACCACATTTGGTGGACCTCCTTAGCCTCGTCCGTGGTCCCTTTCTTTGACAGCCTTCTCTAGCCTTGGAGGACTGTACATGACCGACACAGTCCACTGTCACTGGGTTGTAGAACACAGTAGATACTTCGGTGAGGAGGGGAGATGCTCATAACTTCGTTTTGAAACCCAGTGATTTTAAGTCTGGGCAGTTTCCTGATATCATCCTATCTTCCCACTTTTCAGTGTCTTTCTGTCATTCTTCATCCCTCTTTGTATACTCTTTATCACTTTTCTCGTGCCCTTTACTTGTCCCCTTATGCATGCTGTCTGTATCCTGAATCTGTATTGCTTTTGGCCCCTTCACACTTGCCTTCCCTCCGCTGTACCCCGCTCTCACTCTCTCGCCTTCCCTCCGCCGTAGCCCCCCCCCACACTCTCGCCTTCCCTCTGTTGCACCCCCTCTCACTCTCTCGCCCTCCCTTTGCTGTACCCCTCTTCACTCTCACACTCTTGTCTTCCCTCTGCTGTCCCCCCCTCAATCTCTCTCCTTCACCCCTGCATCTAGAGGTTCATAAGCCACCATTTCCATCATCTCTTTTTGCATACCATCCCCTCCCTCCTTGTCAGCATTCTGTAGGGACTGTTCCCTCTGGGACATACCTGATCCATGCCTCCTTCATTTTCCACACCCCTCGGGTACTTTCCCATGCATTCACAGAAGGTGCAACACTTGACCGTTTACCTCCTCCCTCCCCACTCCCCAAGGCCCCAGACACAATTTCCAGGTGAGGCAGTGATTTGCCTACTCAATCTAGTTTACTGTATCCAGTACTCTCAATGCGGCCTCCTCTGTACTAGTAAAATGAAACATAGACTAGGTGATCACTTTGTGGAGCATCTACTTTATCTGTAAAAATGACCCCGAGTTTCCAGCTGCCTGCCACATCACTGTGTTCCTATGCCAAACGTCTGTTTCAGGCCTGGTGCAGTGCAAACTGGAGGAACAATATTCTGTCTTTGGTACATTACAGCCTTCAGGATTCAACATCAACTTTAACAATTTCAGAACATGAACTCTACCTCCTTCCTTGTCTATTACCTACTCTCTCAGTCCCAGATCCTGTCATGAAGTAGGTTGCTTTCAGCACAGCCAACTACTCGATGCTCCCAAAATCACCTATTTAACTTTTTTCCTGGTTTACTATCAACAGTCCCTTTGTCTGCCTACCGTCCCATTAAGAAGTTGGGATTTAAGTTCTGTTCCGATATTCTTATGTGATGCAGTCTATATATAATCACTTAGTTTTTTTGTATTTTATCATTATTGTAGAAAACATTTTACTTAAAGGAATAAAACTTCACACTGAATAAACATTGAAATAAAATCAAGTGGCAGCTTTGAATTCAAATTAAAGTACAAGGCAGCCCCCAGGTTGCGAACGGGTTCTATTCTGGAGTCTGTTCAAGTCTATTTGTACACAGGTCAGAACAAAATACAGGACAATATAAAGTAGCCATTCATAAACAAGGAAAAGTTTGTATGTCCAGTCTTTTAAAATTACACCACTGTGTGGGATTGTGTTTGTAAGTCAGACATTCGTGAATTGGGGACCCCCTGTATTGCAGATCCTGGGAATCCGGACTAAAAATAGTGTTGGAGAAACTCAGCAGGTCTGGCATCAGCTGTGGAGAGACAGAGACTTAACGTTTTGAATATCATGTGACTTTCTTCAACTTTGAAATCCCAGATTGTGGCTTAGAATTTTGACTTTTGCATGAGAAACCTTGTCATAAAAATAAATGTAATTAAAATGCATGTCAATATTCTAATAAATATCCTTTAGGGTTGGATTATGACGTCCCTACTTCCAACATCTCTAGTCATTAAGCAGTGTATGAAGATGAACCAAGGTCTGCGTGCTCGTCACTTTAAGAAACTGAAGGAGAAAGGGGAATAACAGGATTTGCCTGCTGACCAACACAAGCTCGAAATAAATGTGGTTCTTTATCATGTAATTTTCAAATTTCCTATGAGCAATGTACCATGATTCACTGAATTTCTTTCTGTCTCAAAGACCAAATCGGGAGATTGAAATCACATTTTGTTCTGTTTTTGCTGCACTGTTCATTAAAAAAAAATTGCTTTGGCGTTCAGTAGCTTGTGTTTTATTTTCCTGGTTTTGGTAAAGATTCTTCAATTCTATCAGTTGTTCACAAACCTTATACTAGTAAGCAGAGTTCTGTGTCTGCGTTGAAGTAATGAAACACTAAGCGTTGCTATGTTCTGACTTTAGACCTCAAAATTAGTCAACACTGGCTTGTACCGCTTTAAAAATTAGTATCAATTTTAAACAATACCTGCAACACTAATTGTACTGCTGATAAAATGTTTTTAGAAGTATATCTTTGAAGATTTTGACTTCTATTTTTCCTCTTTATGGCCTTATGATCATAAGATGTAGGAGCAGAAGTAGGCAATTCAGCCCATCGGGTTTGTTCCACCATTCAGTGAGATCATGGCTGACCTGAAAATCCTCTCGTGGACTTATGTTCTTCAAAATGCAGTGGTCAAATACTTAGGTGTAAACCAATGCAGTTATGAAAATAGGGTTTAAACTACTTAATTCCTTTTCTTGAAACCAATGAAATTGAGAGCAAATGTTTCCAGAATTCTTTCCTCCTTTCCAAAATTATAAACAAGTGGATTTACTTTCAAAACAAAACCATGGCAGATCCAAGATGGGGTTAATCAGAAAACTAATGTGATAAACCAAGACTTGATCTAATTTTTTTTTTGTTTAACCAAATAACAATGATGAGTGATAATCCCAGGACAGTGCTGCCATTTTTGACACCTTGGAACATGACTAACAATTTAAACCATATATGTTCACAGTATATCCACGTGTATTTTCCTGTGCACTGTAACATTTGTTCTCTTAAAAAGCCTGTTGTAGCTAACTCCTCAGGTACGTGTACCTTTAATATATTTTCCTAAACTGGGGGCTAAATACTCCATTTTTGTGTTTCTGGCACATTCTGGATGTAAACATCACATTTTTATTTTGTATACTGTCTGCTCTTGAGATTCCATCCATCATTTTGCGTGGTTCAAGAATCATGGATTAGTTTATTTCCTAATGTCTCTCTGCTGGAACTGCAAAGAACCAATTTGCATGACTTTAAAGAATTAAGTTCTTTTACTGTATTCAGAGGTGAATTATAAAACTGTGACAAACATATTGACATAGTTTACTGATCGGTATATCTGCTTTCAGTACAATTGTTGCCAACTGTATTCAAACTATTAAACAATTCCAACACTGAGCAGTTAGTAGTTACTAATTATTCATTGAGGTACTTTGGGTAGGTTTAAAAATCATCTTTAAACACATCTGATTTGAATCTCATACAGTAGTTAATCATTGTCTAGTTTGAACAATGCTTTCCAACATATTCTGGGCAAAATAACACTTGCTTTCTATCATTTAATGTTATTTTCCCAGATGTGGTGCCTGTAAAAGATTTCATGTTTTAAGCCCAACTTCTTCAGCTGCATGACCGAAGTGAGGAGCTCTGAAGACAAGTATCACTGGTATCCAAACAGTCATCCATGTTCTCAAATATGACATTAAAAGCAAGTTGGACATCAGGCTTGAGGGATACATTCCACTTCCAAATTTGTTGTGTGTTAGATTTCACAGTCAGTAGTCTATAAGATTAGCACTGGGAGCCTTGTATTGCAACGACTAATGCACGAAAATAGATTTTGAAAATATTAAAAAATCCTTAAGATGATTTACAGCAGTCAACACCTACTGTGCTGGTAGTTTTGTAGCGACATTAAGCTGTTTTTCAACGGTTGTATAAGTAAGCAAGTTTCTACAATAAAATTAATTCGATTGGAGTTAGTTTATAAAATATTTTATCACTTTTTATCAAAAATACCAATTAGAAACATTCAGGATTGTCCAAAGCTCTCTAGTTTCAGTTGCTTGTAGCAAGAGTAAAATCACTTGTTTTTCATGTTTGCTGAGTGTTATTGAATAGTAGTTACTTTATACGTGGGATGTGGGAAACAAAGCTTGAAGAATGCTTTATAAATTCAGCACACACTGATTCTGTGTCGAGTTTTGCCCGTACAGAGACCTGAGTTGTCTGGAGTTGCCACCAAACAATTTGAATTGATCAATTATGAATTAAACTAGTTTCATTCACAATTAACATTCCAAAGGTGATGGTTACAGATTGGGTTGCTTTAGAATTGGGTGTCAGAAAAGCAAATTACTAATTGGCATTCAAATTCTGTAAGCTGCCAGCAAAGGTTGCCAGTTTCCAAACACTTGCTGCCAATTTTAATGAATTTGATCTGAAATGCTAAGAAGTGAATGGGTGAGGGTTGGGGGGATGCGCCGACAGTTTGTGGTGTGGTGTGGTCGCTAACCATTTGATAGGGTGGGGAAACATTCTGGAGTGAAGCAAGACACTTTGTTCTGAAATTATTTGTATAAATCAATATAATACTGCTTTGAAGCTGACTTCTTAGTTTGCAAGCCTTTATATGTGGGCTATATTTAGTTCCAGGTTCCATATGATTAAGATTGTAGGTCCTGATTTTCTGCATTTGACTCTGATTAAAAGTGTTTAGGATCAAAAAAACAGCCCACACAATAAAATGTTGTATACTTAGGCAAACTTTTCTTTGCAGGATCTGATGGCTGCTGTATCAATTTTCCTGTTCTATATAAATGACTCTGGATCCATTTATACCACTGGTTTAGTGTCAGTGTAAATTTACCCTTTACATCTGTTGATGTTGTAATGTAAGTTATGGTTGGAGATCTGAATCACTACAAAACAAAACTTCACTCCAGCATCTTTCTGTCTTGACCTTGGATTAATACTGTATCTAAAATGGAGCATCAAAGTTCTCGCTGTCCTATAAATGGACTCCAAAATGGCTTCATTTTAATGTTTAACTATGGCTTGTTTGTGCATTTTGCATTCCATACTAATTCTGAAAGCATCTCCAGTTATAAATTGGAGAGGAGAGGACTGCACACCTCCTAACCTACCATCTCCTTTGTCGAAACTAATTTAAAAAAATATGAATATTGGAAGTAAAATGTGTTTATGGGTGCCTTCATCCAGATGTGTATATCACCCTTAACTTTCTACATATGACAGATGTACACTTTTTTTTGTAGTCAATAAACAGAAAATAATCTGTCATTATTGCACTTTCATTGGTGTTTATTACCCAGTTTCTAAGGCTTAGGGGTCTCTGTGTTAAAAATAGGACACAATGTTGTACAATACAATCTGCTAATTGCAAACATAAATCATAAACTTGGTGACTTAATTATATCTAACTCAACCCTAATTTAAATTTACCCCATCAGGTCAGCATGAGCATACAACCTAAGTATGGCTTGCTTTCTGTTATATTAAAAAAAATTCTAGTGGCATTGAAACTGCGTGATATTTTTGAACATACAATACTGATTCAATGGTGCTGAACTGATTCAGTATGAAGCTTGTGTCCTGATTTAGTAAGCTGAATGAAAATACTGTAGGATCTTGCACATTTTTTGTTGGTGTTAAAGGTGCAACAGAAAGGGTGAGATTAGTTGTCTGTCCACAGTTGTGTGTTAACTAATAGTGATTGCTTTCACTGACTAGAAGTGATTCTAGGTGTAGCGAACAAATAAAGTTGTTTTTTGTGAAATTCTACTTTTGAAACTCTGCTTATGATGATAACTGGTCTATAAGTTGACTCACTGAATATTAAAGATGAAGGCTGATAGGGCGCTTGAATTAGTTTATTGGTCTAGTTTTTTCAATGTACGTGCATCCGTAGGTTTAACTTCTTGATTTTGCACCCATAGTATTAGAATACGGGTAATTGCCGTGGGTGCAGACATTCAATATTAGTGTGAAGACTACAGGAAGCTTCTTGTTCATCAAAGTTATTTGCATTTGGATCTACTGAAAAACAACTGCACTAGAGTTGTACAGCACGGAAACAGACCCTTCAGTCCAACTTGTCCATGCCGAACAGATATCCTAAATTAACCTAGTTCTATTTGCCAGAAATTGGCCCACGTTGCTCTAAACCCTTCCTATTTATATACCCATCCAGCTGCCTTTTAAATGTTGTAATTGTACCAGTCTCCACCACTACCTCGAGCAGCTCATTCCGTATATGCACCACCCTCTGAGTGAAAACATTGCCCCTTAGATCCCTTTTAAATCTTTCTCCACTCGCCTTCAACCTAGCCCCAGCCTATTCAGCATCTTGCTATAACTCAAATCTTGCAAACCTGGCAATGTCTTTGTATATCTAAAGTAAAGGTACTAGGGTCATTGACTACGAGTCAAAATGCCCCTACAGTTCCTATCTACTGTGTCTAACCAGACCTAAGCACATTGAAACACAGCTGATGTTCAGTCAAGGTGTCTGTATAAAGGGGCACTAGATTTGAACTGGAGACCTCTTGATCTGCAGTCAAATACTCTACTGCTGAGCTATACCTCTACCTCAAAAGTTATTTTTTTAAATAAGATTGCTGTATTGTAACAGGAAACTTTCATGTAACTATACAACATTTTGAACACCAGAAGTTGCTGAAAAGCTCAGCCGGGTCCGGCAGCATCTGCAAAGAAAAAAAATCAGTTAACGTTTCGGGTCTGGTGACCCTTCCTCAGAACTTAGTTAACATTAAGTCTGTTTTTTCTTCACAGATGCTGCCAGACCTGCTGAGCTTTTCCAGCAACTTCTATTTTTGTTCCTGATTTACAGCATCCGCAGTTCTTTCAGTTTTAACATTTGAATACTTCTGGTCACTAAAATGAACAGGCATCACAAAATATATTACCCTATTTCCGGTCCGTATGTTTACAATGGAGGGTGAAGGTCTTTCCAGTCCCTCTACTCCACTGGACACAGCAAATGTTTAAATGTTTTACAGTGACCAATATGGCCATTTATATGCTTTTATCTACATTAAGATATAATTTTATTATTCATTTGGGTTTATTAATGTACAAAAAAATTTTTAAAAAAGCAGTTTGACAAAGATGTAAAATGAATCTAATGGAAACTAGTACAGCTATCTTAGTAATCAAAATAAATGAATTTTCAATGAGGCTTTAAATGATTTAGTGTTATAAAAGCACTTGCATTGAGATGAGACAAATTCTTTAAAAAAATTAGTTTCTTGTCATTCTGTTGTTGTTTTTCAAACTATTAGAGTATCCTGTCCCACCTAGGGACACCACAACACCTCCAGGTACTAAATAAAGCAATTGAAACAAAATAATGTATTTTCTAAGCACACTCGACTACAACATATATGTAAGAGAAAAGCTGCACAAACAGGCTCTGGAAGAGGATATTAAGGAAGCTCTGTTAACAAATAAGTGAGCTATGTTAGCACTTTGTTTAAAGGTCTCAGGAAGAGACATTAACTAAAGAAAATAGCACCAAGTGAAGGAAGAAATTTGCTGACATGAAGCTGGTTACAATTTATGAGCTGAAGGCTGAACCACAGGCACTGTAGTGTGACAGGGAATAGGGAGGTTACCTGGATCTTTCTGGCAGGAGGCAGACATATCCTTTAGGATGGGGACTTATGATTTGGTCATTGATCATGTACAGGAAGGTATGGCTGCAAGTGAGGCAATTGAGGAATGTCAGCCTCTGTGATTGTCCAATGGGCAGTTGCATGCTTCTCCTGTAGAATGTGGGAGGTAAGGGTCACCACTAGTGTCCCCACTGACGTCATCTGCGGGAAGTGCACCCAACTGTAGCTCCTCGGAAACCGCGTTAGGGGACTGGAGCTGGAGCTGGATGAACTTCGGATCATCCGGGAGGCTGAGGGGGTAATTGAGAGGAGTTACAGGGAGGTAGTCACACCTCAGGTACAGGAAAAAAGTAGATGGGTTACAGTCAGGGGACAGAAAGGGAACAGGCAGACAGTGCGGGGATCCCCTGTGGCCGTTCCCCACAAAAACAAGTATACCGTTTTGGATACTACTGGGGGGACGACTTACCAGGGATAAGCCATGGGGTACAGGTCTCTGGCACTGAGTCTGTCTCAGAAGGGAAGGGGGCAGAGGAGGAGAGCATTAGTCATTGGGGACTCCATAGTTAGGGGGACAGATAGGAGATTCTGTGGGAACGAGAGAGACTCGCGGTTGGTGTATTGCCTCCCAGGTGCCAGGGTCTGTGATGTCTCGGACCGTGTTTTCGGGATCCTTAAGGGGGAGGGGGAGCAGCCCCAAGTCGTGGTCCACATAGGCACCAATGACATAGGTAGGAAAAGGGTTGGGGATGTAAGGCAGAAATTCAAGGAACTAGGGTGGAAGCTTAGAGCTAGAACAAACAGAGTTGTTACCTCTTGTTTGTTACCCGTGCCACGTGCTAGTGAGGCGAGGAATAGGGAGAGAGAGCAGTTGAACACGTGGCTACAGGGATGGTGCACGAGGGAGGGATTCAGATACCTGGATAATTGGGGCTCATTCTGGGGTAGGTGGGACCTCTACAGATGGGATGGTCTACACCTGAACCAGAAGGGTACCAATATCCTGGGGGGCAAATTTGCTAATGCTCTTCGGGAGGGTTTAAACTAATTCAGCAGGGGGATGGGAACCTGAATTGTAGCTCCAGTGTACAGGAGGTTGAGAGTAGTGAGGTCATGAATAAAGTTTCAAGGTCGCAGGAGTGTACCGGCAGGCAGGAATGTGTTTTGAAGTGTGTCTACTTCAATGCCAGGAGCATCCGGAATAAGGTGGGTGAACTTGCAGCATGGGTTGGTACCTGGGACTTCGATGTTGTGGCCATTTCGGAGAAATGGATAGAGCAGGGACAGGAATGGTTGTTGCAGGTTCCGGGGTTTAGATGTTTCAGTAAGATCAGGGAAGGTGGTAAAAGAGGGGGAGGTGTGGCATTGTTAGTCAAGGACAGTATTACGGTGGCAGAAAGGACATTTGATGAGGACTCGTCTACTGAGGTAGTATGGGCTGAGGGTAGAAACAGGAAAGGAGAGGTCACCCTGTTGGGAGTTTTCTATAGGCGTCCGAAAAGTTCCAGAGATTTAGAGGAAAAGATTGCAAAGATGATTCTGGATAGGAGCAAAATAACAGGGTAGTTGTTATGGGGGACTTTAACTTTCCAAATATTGACTGGAAACGCTATAGTTCGAGTACTTTAGATGGGTCAGTTTTTGTCCAATGTGTGCAGGAGGGTTTCCTGACACAGTATGTAAATAGGCCAACAAGAGGCGAGGCCACATTGGATTTGGTACTGGATAATGAACCAGGCCAGGTGTTAGATTTGGAGGTAGGTGAGCACTTTGGTGATAGGGACCACAATTCGGTTACGTTTACTTTAGTGCTGGAAAGGGATAGGTATATACCGCAGGGCAAGATAGTATATACCGCAGGGGGAAAGGCAATTATGAGGCGATTAGGCAAGATTTAAGATGCGTAGGATGGAGAAGGAAACTGCAGGGGCTGGGCACAATTGAAATGTGGAGCTTGTTCAAGGAACAGCTACTGCGTGTCCTTGAGAAGTATGTACCTGTCAGGCAGGGAGGAAGTGTTTGAGTGAGGGAACCGTGGTTTACTAAAGAAGTTGAATCTCTTGTCAAGAGGAAGAAGGAGACTTATGTAGAGATGAGACGTGAAGGCTCAGTTAGGGCGCTTGAGAGTTACAAGTTAGCTAGGAAGGACCTAAAGAGAGAGCTAAGAAGAGCCAGGAGGGGACATGAGAAGTCTTTAGCAGGTAGGATCAAGGAAAACCCTAATGTTTTCTATAGGTATGTCAGGAATAAAAGAATGACTACAGTAAGATTAGGGCCAGTCAAGGACAGTAATGGGAAGTTGTGCGTGGAGTCCGAAGAGATAGGAGCGGCGCTAAATGAATATTTTTCGTCCGTATTCACACAGGAAAAAGACCATGTTGTCGAGGAGAATACTGAGATACAGGCTATTAGACTAGACAGGATTGAGGTTCATAAGGAGGAGGTGTTAGCAATTCTGGAAGGTGTGAAAATAGATAAGTCCCCTGGGCCGGATGGGATTTATCCTCGGATTCTCTGGGAAGCTAGAGAGGAGATGGCAGAGCCTTTGGTTTTGATCTTTATGTCGTCATTGTCTTCAGGAATAGTGCCAGAAGACTGGAGACTAGCAAATGTTGTCCTCTTGTTCAAGAAGGGGAGTAGAGACAACCCTGGTAATTATAGACCAGTGAGCCTTACTTCGGTTGTGGGTAAAGTGTTGGAAAGGATTTTAGAGATAGGATTTATAATCATCTAGAAAGGAATAATTTGATTAGGGATAGTCAACACGGTTTTGTGAAGGTTAGGTCGTGCCTCACAAACCTTATTGTGTTCTTTGAGAAGGTGACCAAACAGGTGGATGAGGGTAAAGCGGTTGATGTGGTGTATATGGATTTGAGTAAAGCGTTTGATAAGGTTCCCCATGGTAGGCTATTGCAGAAAATACGGAGGCATGGGATTGAGGATGATTTAGCGGTTTGGATCAGAAAGTGGCTAGCTGTAAGAAGACAGAGAGTGGTGGTTGATGGGAAATGTTCATCCTGGAGTTCAGTTACTAGTGGTGTACCTCAAGGATCTGTTTTGGGGCCACTGCTGTTTGTCATTTTTATAAATGACCTGGATGAGGGTGTAGAAGGATGGGTTAGTAAATTTGCGGATGACACCAAAGTTGGTGGAGTTGCGGATAGTGCGGAAGGATGTTGCCGGTTACAGAGGGACATAGATAAGCTGCAGAGCTGGTCTGAGAGGTGGCAAGTGGAGTTTAATGCGGAAAAGTGTGAGGTGATTCACTTTGGAAGGAGTAACAGGAATACAGAGTACTGGGCTAATGGTAAGATTCTTGGTAGTGTGCATGAGCAGAGAGATCTCGGTGTCCATGTGCATAGATCACTGAAAGTTGCCACCCAGGTTGATAGCGTTGTTAAGAAGGCGTACGGTATGTTAGGTTTTATTGGTAGAGGGATTGAGTTTCGGAGCCATGAGGTCATGTTGCAGCTGTACAAAACTCTGGTGCGGCCGCACTTGGAGTATTGCGTACAGTTCTGGTCACCACATTATAGGAAGGATGTGGAAGCATTGGAAAGGGTGCAGAGGAGATTTACCAGGATGTTGCCTGGTATGGAGGGAAGGTCTTATGAGGAAAGGCTGAGGGACTTGAGGCTGTTTTCGTTAGAGAGAAGAAGGTTAAGAGGTGACTTAATAAAGACATACAAGATGATCAGAGGATTAGATAGGGTGGACAGTGGGAACCTTTTTCCTTGGATGGTGATGGCTAGCACGAAGAGACATAGCTTTAAATTGAGGGGTGATAGATATAGGACAGATGTCAGAGATAGGTTCTTTACTCAGAGAGTAGTAAGGGCATGGAATGCCCTGCCTGCAAAAGTAGTAGACTCGCCAACTTTAAGGGCATTTAAATGGTCATTGGATAAACATATGGATGATAATGGAATAGTTTAGGTTAGATGGGCTTCAGATTGGTTTCACAGGTTGGCGCAACATCGAGGGCCAAAGGGCCTGTACTGCGCTGTAATGTTCTATGTTCATTGTTCTAATAGGTTTGAGGTTTTCTCAGTCTGTTTGGATAAGAGTGGAAACTGTAGGCTATGTGACCAAACTGACTGTGGTACAGGAAATCATTCAACCAACTGATGCAACAAGGAATGTTGTAGTAGGAGGGTGTAGTATAAGGAATGGGTTTGACACTTCTCTGACGCAATAAGCGAGAGTCTATATGGTTATGTCGCATGTCTTCGTACATCTGTTCAGGGCTGGAATGGAATTTGCAGAGGAATGGGGGAGGATCCAGTGGTTGTGGTTCTACCTATGTTGTGGAACCAAGAAAGAGATTCTGCATGGAAGTGAGTAGCTAGGTAAAAAATTGAAAAGCATGACATTAAAGGTTATAATCTCTGGATTACTACCTGGGCCACATTCAAATTGGCATAGGATACATAAAATTAGAGAGAATACTTGGCTTAAAGAATGGAGAGAAATGGGTTCTACTTTGTGGAGAATGTGGAGGCTTTAATGTTGGAATAGTTTACACCTGAACTGTGCTGGAGCCGGTATTCTTGTGAACTGCATAACTTTGGAAGCTTAAAGATTTTTAAGGGATCAAATGCAGAAAGATGTAGTACAACAAACAGTGGAGACAAAGTAACAGAGGGAAATTGTAATTAGGAAATTAAGTCAGGGAACAGCAGTAAGGGACAGAGAGAAAAATAAACCTTGAAATACACTGACAATCAAGACTACATGTCACAAGGACAATAAAAAGATGAAACTAAATCTTCTGTAGCTGAAGGCACTTGGCATTCAATAACAAATTAAATAAATCGAAAGCACACTTTGAAGTAAATATGGTCTGATGTCTACTATGGGCATCTGCAGCAGGATGGCAAGTAAAGGATCCTTAATGTTGAGTATGTGCCATTCAAGAAGAAAAGGAAACTAGAAAAAGCTGAAGATGTTACACTGTTAATCAACAATGGCATTTGAACAATCGAAATAAACTGGGAAAGTCAGGACTCAGATTAGCCTGGGTGAAGAGCTCCTCAAATTTTTTGAGGTAATTTCTCAGAGAAATATGATCTGGAACTGATGACAGAACAGGTTACATTAGACTTGGTAATTTATAATGTAACAGGATGAATTAATTACTTCAAAGTAAAGGCATCCATTGGTAGCATTGGCCACAATATAATTGAATTTTAAATCCCGTTTGAAAGGGAGAAGACTAGATGTAAAACTTATATTTTAAACAAAATTAAGACAACTTGTTTGGGCATGAAAACTGAGCATACTAGGCTAGGGAATAGATCAATAAAGATGCAGTTCATTTAAGGGGATATGAAAGAATAGTCAGAATAAGTGTATTCCTATCATAAAGAAAAATTCTAGATAGGGTCCCACCATTTGTGGTTAACTAAAGAAAGTAAGGAAGGTAACTTAAGGAAAAAAGCATGTGACTCTGCAAACTAGAATGGCAGGTCAGATGATTAGTTAGAATATAAAGAATGGCAGAGAATATGAACGACAAAAAAGTTAATCAGGCAGAATAAATTAAAGTATGAGAGGAAACTAGGTAGAAATGTAAAATTCAGATTGTAAGAGTTTCCAAGAATATTTAAAAAGCAACAGAGGAATTAAAATCAGAGCTAGTAGGAACTGCAGATACTGGAGAATCTGAGATAACACGGTGTAGAGCTGGATGAACTTCTGAAGAAGGGTCTAGGCCCGAAGGGTCGGCCTTCCTGCCCCTGTGATGCTGCTTGGCCTGCTGTGTTCATCCAGCTCTACACCGTGTTTTATCAGAGGAATTAAAATGAATGTTGATCCTCTAGACTGCGAGAATGGGGAGTTAACAGTTTCTCCCTTCATTAAGGTTTACAAAAAATGTCATTCCAGTAATAACTGTAAAACAGGAGGTGGAAGGGACATGAAACTTTGTAAAATTTCAATCAAGACGAAAATGTTACTGATAGATCTATGAGCTGACAAGTCTCCGGGTCCATGTGGACTTACCTTGGGTCTTTAAACAAGTTTATTGAGCCTGTAATTATGTAGGTGTTAACATGCCAGCATTCCCTCAATTCAGGAATGGTTCCATCAGACTGGAAAGTAGCAAATATAACTCTTCTATTCAAGAAGGGAGAGAAGCAGAAAACAGGGAATTGTTGGCCAGTTAGCTTGACATCTGTTGTGGAAAAGGTGTTAGAATCAGTCATTAAAGAGATTATATCTGTGCAATTAGAAATATTCAAGTTAATCAGGAAACGTCAGCATGGTTTCATTAAAGAGAAATCATGTATAACCTTTTTGTTGCTCTTCTTTGAATAAATTACTTGCTGT
Source organism: Rhincodon typus (assembly GCF_021869965.1). Classification (NCBI taxonomy): domain Eukaryota; kingdom Metazoa; phylum Chordata; class Chondrichthyes; order Orectolobiformes; family Rhincodontidae; genus Rhincodon; species Rhincodon typus. The sequence continues at coordinate 48,346,639 of NC_063348.1, forward strand.
AGATAAAGGGGACTACACTTGTTTACTATTTATTTACATCAATGACTTGAGTGAGGAGATTGAAGGAATAGTAGCTCGGTTCACAGAAGGCATCAAGATAGGTTGGAAGGTATGCTGTGAAGTTTCAGGTGGATATAGATAGGTTGAGTGGCTGGACCAAAATCTGGCAGAGGAGTTAAAATGTGGAAAGTAAAGTTGTTTACTTTGGCAGGAAGAATGAAAAGGTACAGTATTGCTTAAGTGGAGAACGACTGCAGAATTCGAAGACACAGAGTGACTTAGGTGTTCTGGCACATGAGTCACAAAAATATAGCATTCAGGTACAGCACAAGTAATCAAGAAAGCTAACAGGATGCTATCTTTTATTACAAGAAGAATTGAACATAAAAGTAGTTACGCTTCAGTTATAGAGGTGAGGCTACTTCTTGAATACTGTGTGCAGTTTCTATGTTTTTATTTTCAGAAGGATGTAAATTCACTGAAGGCAGTTCAAAGGAGATTTACTAATTGAGCAGATTATTTCATGAGAATAAGTTAGCTGGGCTGGGCTTTATTCCACTGGTGTTTAGAAGACTGAGGAGTTGCTTGATTGAAGTATGTAAGATCCTGAATGGTCTTGACAAGATAGGTGCGAGAATGAAGTTTTTCCTTTGAAGGTCAGTCCAGAACTAGAGGGTTCTGTTGAAAAATCAGAAATCACCTTTTTAGGATAGAGATTAGAAGAATATTTTTCCTCTGAGGGTTTGGAACTTCCTGCCTCAGAAGGCAGTGGAGGTGATGTTGTTGAAACATTTTAAGATGAAGGTAGATAAGATTCTTGTTAAGCAAGGGAATCAACGGTTATTGTGGGTAGATAGGAATGTGGAATTCAGAACACAAACAGATCAGCTATGATCTTATTGACTGGCAGAGCATGTTCGAGAGGCCAAATGGTCTACTTCCGCTTCTGTTTCATAACTTACATGACCAAGTGTGGCACAAGCAGCCCTAGCAAAACTGGAGTCAGTGGGGATTGGCAGAAAAACCCTTTACTTGGAGTCAAACGTAGCACAAAGAAAGATGGTTGTTGTAGTCGGTGAATAATCTCAGCCATAGGACATTACTCCAGGAGTTCCTCAGGGTGGCATGTTAACCCTAGCCCTAACCTTCAGCAGCTTCAGCAATGACGTTCGTTGCATCTTAAGGTCAGGAGGAGGGATTTTGACTGATAATTCCACAATGTACAGCATGTTTCATAACTCTTCAAGCTGAATCAGTCCATGTTCACATGTGGCAAGAGCTGGATAACATTAAGGCTTGGGCTTATGTGTGGCAACAAACGCTACTTGCTACCTAAATGCCAGGCAATCACAGTCTCTAATCAAGTCAGAAGTCACACATGACACCAGATTTATAGTCCAACAGGTTTATTTGAAATCACAAGCTTTCGGAGCGCAGAAAATCCGAAACCTTTCCTTGACAATCAATAGCATTACCTTGGCTGAATCCCCACTATCAACATCCTGGGGATTGGCATTGCTCAGAAACTGAACTGGATCAGCCATATATATACACATTCTGTGGCTGTACAAGAACAGGTCAGGACTTGTGCAGTGAATGACCCATCTCCTGACTCCTCATACCCTGTCACCACTGTGAAGGGAAAGTCTCCATTTGCCTGAAACAATGCAGCTCCATCAACATTTGAGAAGTTTGACACCACTCAAGATAAAGAAGGTTGCCTGATTGACACCCTATCCACCAACTTCCACATTAACTCCCCCCCCACCCCCATCACTGACAGCAGACTGTACCATCTATAAGATGTAATGCAGTAACTTACCAAGGTTTGTCTGTTTGACAGCATATTCTCTCTCTCTCTCCCCTCCATCTCATTTCCCCTTCCTCCTATTTGCCTCATTATTTCTTGCCCCTTTCGTTATGATCGTGTTAAAAGCCCCTCTAGATCCTTAAAGAGATGAAGGACACTGGAATATCCTTGAGGTTATTTATTATTCTTGGGGGAAGTGTGAGGGACAGAATCCTCAGGAGTACCTGGAAACCTCTCACTGGATGTTCCTCTGGGCTCCGAGCCCCACACTTCCTCGGGCTCCGCCTTTCCGGCACAATTTCTCAGGGCCCAGGCTGGAGCTCAGCGGCACTAAAAGGCGGCAGATTCCCAGGTGAGTCTCCGCTGCCCTCAGTCTACGGGAGCGGAACCGAAGGGAGTACCCGGAACGATTCTCCGGAGCTCCCTTTTGCCGACGGAAACCGGAGAGCGGTAACACGACCGGAAATCAGGGCCTGAGGTGGGAGCGCGAGTGGTATAATACCCCACAGCAACCGGACAGACCTCTTTAACAATCGGGAATCCCCATAGCAACCATATAGACCCTCCTTAGGGATCACCATAGCAACTGGAGAGACCACCATTAACAATCAGGGGAATCCCCATAGCGACCATAGAGACTCCCTTAGGGATCCCCATAGCAACCGGAGCGACCCCCTTAACAATCAGGGGAATCCCCATAGCAACCGGAGAGACCCCCATTAACAATCGGGAATCCTCATAGCGACCCCCTTAGGGATCCCCATAGCAACCATACAGACCTCCTAAGCGATCCCTATAACAACCGGAGATACCCCTTAACAACTGGGAATCCCCGTAGTAACCATAGAGACCCCCTTAGGGATCCCCATAGCAACCAGAGAGACCCCCTTTGCAGCTGGAGCGTCCCCCTTAGCACTGAACAACCCTTAGTGACTAGGGTGACGCCCACCCCCAGCAACCTGTCATAGAAATATAGAATCCCCACAGTGCAGAAAAAGACCATTTGGCCCATCGAGTTAGCTGATCCTTGGCCTCAGCACTGCCACAAACTCAATTCACCAGCCACCACCTCAGACTGACTTGGAGCCCAAGGTGACGGGTCAATGTGAAAGATCTCATAGAACTGCTTTGCATAAGAAAAGGGGTGTTATACCCGGTGCTCTGGTTGATATTTGTCTCTCATTCAGCATCATGAAAACAGATTGTCTGGACCTTGTTGTTTACAGGACTTGCCGTGCAAAAATTGCCCGTTGTGTTTCCTGCATTACAACATGATGTCCTCTCAGTAAAAGTACTTGATTGTGAAGCACTTTAAGACCTGTGTTTAAAAAAAAGATGCTGTATAAATGTAAGTCTTCCATTGATGCTGCCCTTCAGTCATATTAAGCCAAGTTCCAGTCTGCCTACATGCATGCATGTAGAGAATCATATGGGCCTCTTTGGAAAATTGATGCTCGAGCTGACATCAACCTGAAATAAGATCATCACATTATTGATTTGTGTTTTTTTTCTGGATTCTCACTGTATGCAACCTGTCTGACCCATTTGCTTCACTAACAATAATAAGGTTTTCCTGAAGTAAAGTTCTTGGCTGTTAAGCACCTTGAAAAACGCTGAACATAAAATGACCCATTTTAACATACTTCTTTTTGCTTTCTATTTGCATCCTTAAAGCTACAAACAAATCTATCTTCAGTAAAATCTGCTGACCCGCAAATAGTATACTTAATGCACTGAGCCACCAGATCCAAATTCAATGATTTCTGCCTGTTTCCATCAGCGCAGCAAAATATCCATTATGTTCGTGTACTGGATAAGCAATACTTGTTTCCTGTGTGACAGGCTGCAGGAAGTTCTGGTGGTTAAGAACACTCCATAAGAAAGATCTCCTGGTCTTTAGCTGTTGCTTATTGTAGAGTAAGCACTGAGACTGCTAACCCATTCAACTTATGATGTCTGGAAAATAAACTCCGTGTTAACCAGTAGAAAGACCAATTTTACTAGATTTTCATTGATAGGATTTTAGGAAACCTAGCCCAGAAAATTTACTTGGTGTGTGAAAGCTGCAGTTCAGTTGGATTATCATTGCACAAAGGAAACTTTTGCCAGTCTGGTGAATTAGTCCCTTGTGTTTGGCAGTCGTCTGTTGTTTGTTGTCTAAACATTTCTAAGCAAAAGTTCAACATTTGAAAGTGTTTCAATTTCTGGATTTTCTTGCAACCAAAATGTAATCATTCAATCCTCTATTCCACTTTGTAATCCAGACCCATTTTCTGCCATAACCCTGTTAAATTTTGCACTTGTTAGAAGTCACAACCTAATTAGTTTCCACAGTGAGATGCAATATCAAAATTCCTTCCTTATAATATAATGTTCCTTCATTACCAACTGTATCTCTCAATCTAGCTACTCTCTGATGCTGTTTGTGACTTGGCATCCTATTTGGCCCTGGATTAGTATCCAACTACATATCCACTCTGTAGCCAAGACCACCTACTTTTACCCTTGTATCATCAATCTCCATCCCTGGCTCATCCCTTAGCTCAACTATAGCTGTAAATGTTATCTAGGCCTTTGCTACCTCAAGGCTTTAACTGTACCAATGCTAGGCTGTCCACTTTCCAAGCTCCATAAATGTGAAATTATTCCAAAATCGCTGTCCATAACTTGGGTTGTACAAAGTCCAATTCGCTCATTACCCCTGAGCACACTGATGTGTATTGCTACTGTTTGACAGAACTTCATTTCTACAATTTTCCTCCAAGTTTTCTTCTCTGATTGTGACTCTGTACATTTCTGTAATGACCTGCAGTCCTGCAATCTTCAAAGAACTCTACACTTCTCCATTTCTGACCTCTTGCTCAATCCTGATTTTAATCACTCCAGCAGTGGTAGATCAGAACGTGTCATAAATTCTTTTGTGATTTGATGTCAAATTTTGTTCCTTAGCACGCCTTTGAAGTGCGGTGGGATGTTTCAGTACAGTGATGTGGCTAAGTAAGTGTAAGTTGTTGGACTGACAACCTGAATTCAAGTTCCTTTTTTTTCCAGTGAGTAATGGTAGTGAAGAAGTGACATTTACAAGACTCATGGCAGACAAAAGACAGCGGGCAAGGGTGCAAGGTGCATGGGCAGACCCCAATAGGACCACTGTAAGATCACATCAAGGTACAGAAACTCTTTTAAAGGGATGGGTTTATTTGTGATGCAAAATGACTGCTATCATGGAGAAATCTAAAGATGTGTTTACATATTGGGATGCATGAAAGATCTATGGTTTACCAAAATAAATAAACTGGAGAGAGCATAATCTGAGTTTTGCCCGGTGTTTTGCTTGTTTCAATGAGGAGAAATTCTCTACCCAGAGAGTACTGAGCCTGTGGAATTCTCTGCCACTGAAAGCGATTAAGACCACAACATTGAATGTTTTCAAGAAGGAGTTAGATATGGTTCTCAGGCCTAAAGGGATCAAAGGGCATGGGGGAGAAAGGGAGACTTGGATGATCAACCGTGATCATATTGAAGGTGGAACAGGCTTTAAGGGCCACATGGCCTATTCCTGCTCCTGTTTTCTATGTTTTCCATGTTTATGAAACTACTCCATTCCAGTGTTCTTATCTGCTCACTGACTGCCTTAATGCTTTAAGACTACTGACAGATAAGGAATGTTCATAGTGAGGTGCAGGTGCCTGGGGTAGACAAAGTCAGAAATCATACGACAGCAGGTCAGACAGCATCCAAGGAGCAAGAAAGTCAATGTTTCGGACCAAAACCCTTTGTCAACACTGGGGAGAGGGAGGGGAGTGCAGAAGTAAATAGAGGGATGGGGGTAGAGCTGGGGGAAGAGTATGTGGGATGGTGATAGGTGGATGCAGTTAGGAGGTTATTGTGATTGGTTAGTGGAAAGGATGGATCGGATAGGTGAGTGGGAAGATGGACAGGTAGGTCAGGGAGGCAAGGAGGAGGGGGAGTACTGGACATGGGATAAGGCTGGGGGGTGGAGGGATTTTGAAGCTGGTCAAGTCAATATTGAGGCCATTGGGCTGTAAGCTCTCAAGGCGAAATATCAGGTGTTGTTCCTCCAGTTTATGTTTGACCTGACTCTGACAGTGGAGGAGGCCAACGATGGACATGTCACCAGGGAGTGGGAGCGGGAATTAAAATGGATGGCATCTGGAAGGTCAGGTGGGTTGATTAGTGCAGAGCGCAGATGTTCCATGAACTGGTCCCCAAGTCTGTGTTTGGTCTTCCCGATATAGAGGAGACCATATTGGCAGCAAATGATACAATAGATCAGGTTGGATGACGTGCAGGTGAATCTCTGTTGGAGCTGGAAGGATTGTTTGGGGCCTTGGACAGAGGTGAGAGGGGAGGTGTAGGGGTAGGTGTTGCTGCTCTTGCAGTTGCAGGGAAAGGTACTGGGTGTGATGGAGAAGTTGGTCGGGAGTGTAGAGCTGACAAGGGAGTCATGGAGTGAATGGTCCATGCGGAAAGTGGATAGGGGTGGGAAAGGAAATATCTTTTTGGTGGCAGGGTCTGATTGTAGGTGGCAGAAATGTCAGAGGATGATGCATTGGATTTGGAGGTTGGTGGGGTGGTACGTAAAGACTAAGGGGAGTCTATCCTTATTGTTGTTGGGGAGAGGGGTTTAGAGGGCAGAAGTGTGAGAAATGGAGACATGCGTTTGAGGGCCTCCTTAATTACAGAGGAGAGGAAAGTACGGTCCCATCCTCTCTAATTAAAGACTCCTACTTTAGGGACCTTAGTGCTTTGTCATTTGAGTTCACCGGTCTTGCTTGGATCACCAGAGGAACAGGAGTCTATTTCCTTTCCTCTTCTCTCCACAGTTCTTTCTTTGCTTGAGGACAGAACTTGCCCAGAATGATTGAAGCATTGATGTGTAACAATGTACACAGGATGGAACACACAGGCTTCCTGGTCAAAAATATCAGATAACAGTTGTGGAGGAGAAAGAATGACTGGAGCAAATTTGAGACTAAAATTCTCAAATCTTTTATGACAAGTGATGGGATGTTTACCTTGCACAAGTTGCCCAGAAGAGGTATATATTTTGATGGGTTTTAGTACTCAAATAATTAATGATTTTACTAATGTTTTGATGTCAGTATAACTTTGCATGGTTTGTGCTGTCACATCTACCTTTTGTTGCTTTTTGGACAGTATATATGTTATCAAGTGCCTTATTTAGCAAAATATGACATCGAAGCAGCATTCACAGGTCCAAATGATACATCAACACATCTTCTGTAGAGTCAGTAGAATTTCTGCACCATAAGGAAAGTAGAACATATTATCAAAAGAGTATGAGATAACAAGGTGTAGAGCTGGATGAACACAGCAGGCCAAGCAGCATCAGAGGAGCAGGAAGGCTGACGTTTTGGGCCTAGACCCTTCTTCAGAAATGGGGGAGGGGAAGGGGGTTCTGAAATAAATAGGGAGAGACGGGGAGGCGGATAGAAGATGGATAGAGGAGAAGATAGGTGGAGAGGAGACAGACAGGTCAAAGAGGCGGGGATGGAGCCAGTAAAGATGAGTGTAGGTGGGGAGTTAGGGAGGAGACAGGTCAGTCCAGGGAGGACGGACAGGTCATGGGGGCCGGATGAGGTTAGTAGGTAGGGGATGTCTACATTCAAAAACCCCAACCGTGACAATGTCTACATTCAGAAAACCTGCCTACAGAACTGGATCATTCCCAATGGACTACAGTCCACATTTAGGCCTTCCCAATTTGGCCCCAACCGTGACAATGTCTACATTCAGAAAACACCTCCTACCTACTAACCTCATCCCGCCCCCTTGACCTGTCCGTCCTTCCTGGACTGACCTATCTCCTCCCTAGCTCCCCACCTACACTCACCTTTACTGGCTCCATCCCCGCCTCTTTGACCTGTCTGTCACCTCTCTACCTATCTTCTCCTCTATCCATCTTCCCTCTCTCCTTATTTATTTCAGAACCCCCTTCCCCTCCCCCATTTCTGAAGAAGGGTCTAGGCCCCAAACGTCAGCCTTCCTGCTCCTCTGATGCTGCTTGGCCTGCTGTGTTCATCCAGCTCTACACCTTGTTATCTCAGATTCTCCAGCATCTGCAGTTCCTCCTACCCCTATCAAAAGAGTATACTTGGTTTCTCAATTTTCAAACATGCTTAAAATTATTCAGTGCAGCAATTGTATGTTAAATCATCTTGTTTTGAAGATTTTGTTCCCCCTCCCACTCCTTCTTTGAGCCTCCCACACAAGTGATCTGTTCCAGCTCTCTTATAGATGGTAGTCCAGAATAAATCGTTTTTGATTTTTCCTGTAGGAAGATGGTTAGCTATGGCTTTGCCCTTTTCCTCCCTTTTGAGTTTTATACTGGAAATGCGAATATTTATTCTACAGTTTCAAAGCATTGTTTCTTTTTTCATTCATTAACAGGATGTGAGTGTTGCTGGATAAAGCTAGCATTTATTGCCAGCCCCTAATTGCCCTTAAAAGTGGTGTAGCTGAGCCACCTTCTTGAATTGTTGCTGTTGATGTCATGAAAGTGCACCCAGAGTGCTGTTGGAGAGGGAGTTCCAGTATTTTGACCCAGTGACGATGAAAGCGCAGTGGTATGTTTCTAAGTTGAGATGGTGTGTGGCTCGGAGGGGAACATGCAGGTGGTGGTGTTCCTGAGTATCTGCTGCCCTTGTGGACATACTGGGAAATTTTCAACATTTCTGGGTAGGTGCCAGTGTTGCAGCGATACTGGAACAGCTTGGCTAGGGGTATGGCTAGTTGTGGGATGCAGTCTTTGTTACTATTGTCAGAATATTGTCAGGGTCCCCAGCTGTTACACCTAGATCAAGTATCCAGTGCCTTCAGCCATTTCATATGGTATGATTTGAATTGACTGAAGCCTGGCATCTTAGATACTGCAGTCCTCAGAGTTGGATCATTTACTCAGCATCTCTGGATGAAGATGGATGTAAAGGCAGCACTTATCTCCACAAGGAATGTGCAGTGGTCACTGTTACTAATGTTGTCATACTACTGGTAGATTAGTGAGGATGAGGTCAAAAGCATTTTTCCCTCTTGTTGGTTCCTTCATGACCTACTGTACACCTCGTCTAAAAGCTGTGTCCTTTAGGACTTGCCAGCTTGGTCTTCCAAACTACTCATGGTAATAGATATTGAAGTTCTTCACCCAGGGTGTATTCTGCAGTCTGGTCACCTTCAGTGTTTCCACAAAGTGCTGAGGAGAATTGATGCATTAGCTGTGTGCTAATTAGCAGGAAGTTTCCTTGCTCATGTTTGACCTGATACCATGAGATTTTATAGACTCCTCAGCTAATGTTGGGGGCTCCCAGGACAACTCCCTATCAACCATAAACCACTATGTTACCACCTCTGGTGGATCTGGCCTACCGGTGGGACAGGAAATATCCACGGATGGTGCTGATGGTGTCTGGGGTATTGTAATGTATGATGCCACGAGTATGGATATGTCAAGCTATTGTGAAACAGCTCTCCCAATTTTGGCACATACCCCCAGATGTTGAGAGGGAGGACTTTGCAGTGTCATAGAGTTATAGAATCCTCACAGTGTGGAAAGAGGTGTTGCAAAGCTGAGTAAAGTAATTATGAGGTGGAATGCAGGAAGCTAAAACGTGTGGTCCTGGATCTGGACGGTTCGAGTCCGGGATCTGAACGGATTTGGACAGATTCACATAGACTTGTGAATTTGTGTCCTGGGTCTTTAAATAAAACTTAGGTAAGAAAAATCTGCTAAATTTCAGTTACATGTGGTAGGTTAAATTAAAAGTGAGGGAAATAGCTCTTAACATTGCTAAAGAGATTCTGGGATTTGAAGATGCTTCCCAAATTTTCCAAGAAAGCTTAGAAAGACAGAGGAAGGATATACTTTTAGAATTAGCAAACAGGTTAAATTTGGGTTTAACAAGGAATAAAAGGAAAGCTGAAATTGTATTGGAGTTAAATCAAGCACTTGGGTACATCAGAGAAGCAGGCAAGTGCAGTGGAGTTAGAAAAACCTAGATTTCAAATGAGACAACTGGAGTTAGAGAATGAAAGGAAGGTGAGAGAGTTTGAATTACGGTTAGAAGCAGAGGAAAGAGAAAGAGAGAGAGAAAAGAGGAACATAGAAAGAGAGACCGAAGAAAGGAAAAGAATGTTCAAGTTGGAAAAGATGAAGTTGGAACTTGAAGCAAAAAGACTTCAAATGGCAGAAGGAGAAGTAAAAGATAGAAGTGAGGATGAGGAAATCCATCGTAGCCAAAGACATGGTAGGGATATATAAAACATGTTAAAACATTGCCAAAATTTGATGAAAAAAATGTAGAAGCCTTTTTCATTTCATTGAGAAACTGGCTAGGCAGATGAATTGGCCAGAGGATATATGGGTAATGTTAATTCAGACTAAGTTGGTAGGCAGGGCTAGTGAGGTGTTTGCAGTGCTGTCAGATGAGATGTCAAGAGATTATGAAGAGGTCAAACAGGTTATCTTGAGTGTCTACGAATTGGTACCAGAAGCATATAGACAACGGTTCAGAAACATAAAGAAAGAACCAGGTCAGAGTTATGTTGAGTTTGAAAGAATTAAACAGAGCACATTCAATAAATGGGTGAGAGAATTAATGATAGAAAAGACAAATGAGGATCTTAGAGAGATTATTCTGCTGGAGGAGTTTTAAAAATTCACTTCCAGAGATGATAAGAACTCATATTGAGGAACAGAATGTTACCAAAGTAAGAAGAGCTGCAGAGTTGGCGGATATGTATTAGTCAATATATGAAATTTAGCTTCTGACAGCAATTTCATTCCATGAGGGATAGAAATTAGGAAAAAGGGAGACCCTTCAATGAGAAACAAGAAGTAGATCACACCTGGAGCAGTTTACCACAGGTGAAAAAAGAAACCTAAGAAGGTGAAAAGGAGGCAAGAGGCCTCAGGTGTTTTCACTGTAATGGAGTGGGACACATAAAGATCTACTGCCAGTGGTTTAAGAAAGGCACTGGAAAAAGATGTTTTCACTGCCATATGGTGGGACACGTAAGGTCACAGTGCTGGTGGTTTCAGAAAGGCTATAGGAAAAAGGTGTTTTAACTGCCATAACGTGGGACACATAGTCACAGTGCTGGTGGTTGAAGAATGGCACTGGGAAGAAGAAGTGGTAAAAGAGGCTGAACATGTGGGATTATTTAAGGTAGTAAAGGAAATCCCAAAAGGAGTCGAGTAGCTGCAGGAGAGTGCACAGCCTAGTCATGGACTGGATAGTGAGACAGTGTCCGATCTCTACAAAGACTTCACCTCTATGGGTAAAGTATATTCAGGAAGAACAGGGGGAGAAGGTAAAAAAGTTACAATTACGGGAGCTGGTCAGTCTCTATTAGTAAGAGATGAAAGTATTTGCACTCCTTCTGAAATGTTACCCAAGAGAGCAGTATCTGTGGAATAGATGGACAGAAATCTAGCATTCTCCTGAGTAAGATCAGGTAGGAAAGTCCAATCAAGACCGGAGAAGTGAAAGTGGGAGTGATTGAAAGAGTGTCAATTCCAGGAATTCAGTTTGTTCTCGGAAACAACGTGGCAGGAACAAAAGTGGTAGTGGCACCCCCTGTAGTGGAGAAGCCAAAGGAAAAACAGAGAACTGAGGAGTTAAAAGAAAAATACCCTGGAATTTTTCTGGATTGTGTGGTGACAAGATCCCACAGTCAAAAGTTAAAGCAAGAGGGGAAAACCAAAGAGAAAGACAAAGGAGTTGACGTCCAGTTAGCTGACACCCTGTTTGACAAAATGGTAAAGGAAGAACCTAAACAGGTGGAGGATCAGGCAGAGGTGTTTAGTTCTGAAAGACTACTGGAGTTACAACAAAAAGATGAGACAATAAAGGACCTATATCATAAAGCTTGCACAGAAAAGGAATCAGAATGTATTCCCGAGTGTTATTATCTCAAGGGTAGAATGCTAAGTCAAAAATAGAGACCTCGGCAGGTTAGTGTAGAGGAGAAATGCGCCGAAGTGCACCAGACTGTGTTGCTGGTAGCATACAGACAGGAAGTATTATGGGTAGCAGAGGTAGGTGGTCATCTAGGCGTGAGGAAGTCTCAGGCTAAAATACAAAAGCACTTTTATTGGTCTGGATTGCATGTAGATGTAGTTGAATTTTGCCGTACCTGTCATACATGTCAGACGATAGGAAAGCCTCAGGCTGTGATAAAAACAGCACCTTTGATGCCAATTCCTGCATTTGAAGAACCTTTCAAACGGGTAATGATTGATTGTATAGGTCCCTTCCCTAGAACCAAAAGTGGGAACCAGTATTAGCTAACCATAGTCGATGTATCTAACAGATTTCTGCAGGCCATTTCATTATGGAGTGTCAAGGCAAAAAGGGTTGTGGAAGAGTTGGTTGCTTTCTTTACACGCTATGGCCTACGCAGGGAGATTCAGTCAGACCAAGGGTCCAATTTTACTGCCAAACTCTTTAAGGAGGTCATGGATAGTTTAGGCATCAAACACTTTAAATCAAGTGCGTATCATACTGAATCCCAGGGAGCATTGGAAAGGTGGTGTCAGACCCTAAAAACTCTGCTGAGGGCTTATTGCCAGGATTACCCAAATGATTGGAATGAAGGTATCCCATTTATATTGTTTGCCATTAGAGATGCCCAAATGAATCAACTCAGTTTACTCTATTTGAATTGATATTTGGACACAAAGTGAGAGGGCCTTTAAAGTTAATTAAGGAAAAGTTGATAGGTCCGAAGTCAGAGATCTCATTGTTGGATTAGGTATCTGAGGTGAGAGAAAGATTAAACAGAGTAGGTGAATTAGCTAGACTACATTTGAAGGTGACAGAGCATTTGATGAAGCAAGAAGCAGATAAGAAATCTAAAATTCCAATGTTGGGGATAAAGTATCGGTGTTGTTACTAGTGGTAGGAAACCCCTTCAAAGCAAGGTTTAGTGGCGCCTATCAGTTTGAGAAGAAGTTGAGTCAGGTGAATTCTCTGGTAATGAAGCCAGATAGATAAAAGCTTTATTGGGTATGTCATGTGAATATGTTGAAACCCGACTATGATAGGGACAGGGAACCGGAGAAACAGGTATTAGTTACTAACCCTCGGAGTGAGGAATCAGCATCCAAATCATTTGATTTTGATGTGCCTCAAAGTAAGTTAAGTATTGAGGAAGGTCTTAGAGAATGGGATAGGATAGTGAGCTGTCTGTCTCAGGAACAGAGGACTGAATTGAAAGGCTTGTTACAGAAATATGAGGACAACTGTGGGAATAAAGTGGGGAGGACTAGTACTATAATTCATGAGGTTGAAGTAGGGGATGCTGTTCCAATAAAAACAACACCCCTATGGGCTTAATCCTCTTAAAGCTGCACAGGTACAAAAGAAAGTAGAAACAATGCTGCAAGAGGATGGCATCGAGCCGAGTCAAAGTGAATGGAGTTTGCAGATCGTGTTGGTTCCGAAGCCTAATGGTTCTCAGTGGTTCTGCGTGGATTATCGGAAGGTCACTGGTGTAACTAAATCAGACTCATACCCAATTCCAAGGCTGGAGGACTGTGTGGAAAAAGTTGGACAAGCCACGTATATCATCAAATTGGACTTACTCCGTGGTTACTGGCAAGTACCTTTGCCTGTGAGAGCAAAAGAAGTTTCTGCATTTGTGACACTAAATGGGCTGTATCAATTCAAAGTAATGCCCTTTGGTATGAAGAATGCCACATTTCAAAGACTTGTGAACAGAGTTGTGGCAGGATTGAACCATTGTGCCGTCTGTATAGATGACGTTGTGATCTTTAGCCACTCATGGAAAAATCACGTGGTCATTTGGCAGAGGTCTTTGAAAGACTACAGGAGGCAAAACTAGTTATAACCTTAGCATAGACTGAATTCACGAAGGCAGAAATGATGTTCTTGGGACAGAACATCAGACATGGAAGGATGACTCCAAGGAACATAAAGACAAAGGCCATTGAGGAACTTCCAAGACCATCCTCAAAGAAAGAGGTACTTCAATTTTTGGGGACTGAACGGATTCTATTGGAAGTTTGTGCCAAACTTTAGCGTGGTCGCACCACTGACAGAATTGCTAAAGAAGAACACAACATTTCGGTGGACAGAACAATGCCAGGAGGCGTTTGAGAATTTAAAAGCCGTATTAACCACGCACCAGTTTTAGCTACATCAAACTTCTCAAAACCCTTTAAAGTCGCTATCAATGCCAACGATATAGGGACCAGAAACAAAGTTGCTGGAAAAGCTCAGCAGGTCTGGCAGCATCTGTGAAGGAGAAAACAGAGTTAACGTTTCGGGTCTGGTGATCCTTCCTCAGAACTTCCAGCGATATAGGGGTTGGAGTTGTTCGATGTAGGAGGTTGAATGGCAGAATTGAAAGGCCAATTGAATATTTTCAAAGAGACTCAATGTTCATCAGAGAAAATACTCCACTGTTGAAAAAGAATTATTACGTTTGGTACTGGCCTTACAACATTTTAAGGTTTATATTTTGAGCAGTATTTTGGAAACGGTTGTGTATACAGACCACAACCCTGTCACTTTTTTGGAAAAATGTATGGACAAAAATATGTGACTATTTCACTGGAGTCTTATGTTACAAGCTTTTAACTTACAAATTGTACATATTGCAGGACGGAAAAACGTTGTTGCTGATGCGTTATGCGAGTTTAAAGAAAATGTGTAGAAGAGATTGGACCATACCGGTTCTATGTTATATATATTTGAATTAGTGTGAAAGGTATAAGTTTAGAGTACTGAACTATGTATTTTGTGGTAATAGGATTAAGATTTAGAAAGGAAAAAATGAAGCCATATTTTCATAATGATGGTTTATTATTTTTCTTAAGGGAGAAGATGTTATGAAGTTGGGTAGAGTAATTGTGAGGAGGAAGGCAGGAAGCTAAAATGTGTGGTTCCTTTTAAGAGCTTTGTCTGTACTTACATACATTTTTTTAAAGAATTCTATGTCTATGCATGCTCACAGAGGGAGGCGATGACCTCATGGTATTATTGCTGGACGGTTAAGCCAGGGACCCAGGTAGCATTATGGAGACACTGGTTCAAATCCGCCATGGCAGATGGTGGAATTTGAAATCAATAAAATATCTGGAATTGAGAATCCATTGTCGATTGTCAGAAAAACCCATCTGGTTCACTAATGTCCATTAGGGAAGGAAACTGCCATCTTTACCTGATCTGGCCTACATGTGACTCCAGCAATGTGGTTGACTCTGAACTGCCCTATGGGCAATTAGGGATGGGCAATAAATGCTGCTTAGCCAGCAACGCCCTCATCCCATTAATAAATAAAGTTAAAAAAAAAGCAGCTGAAGTTGCCAGTACAGAGAGCCTCAAAAAGTGAAACAAGTGTATCAGAAATGCCTTACAGGTGGCAGGCAAAACAGCAGTCTTGCTTTGATGTGGCAAGAACTGCAGATGCTGGAGTCAGAGATAACAAAGTGTGGAGCTGGAGGAACACAGCAGGCCAGGCCAGGGACTGAAGAAGGGTCCCGACCCAAAACGTCAACTTTCCTGCTCCTCTGATGCAGCCTGGCCTGCTGTGTTCCTCCAGCTCCACACTTTGTAGTCTTGTTTTGATGTTGTGACGAGTTTGAATTTGGCCAATTAATTTAAAACCAAACTTAGTGATTCAAAGCCAATTGAATTTAAATCTGATAGTGATGACAACCTAAAACCAATCATATCGTAAGAATTTGATTATGTCATTACGGATATATAAGACGAGGGCATTTGGAAAATCAAGAAGAGCCAACTGTACTCCTGTGTTTTAGTTTAATTATCAGATGGGTTTGGCCATTCCCCGTCGTAACAGAGGCTATTCGGGCCATCAGGTCTGTACCAACTGTCTGAGGAGCATCCCACCTTGATTTAGTCCCTTGCCGTATCCCATCACCCCACATTTACCCTGGTTAATCCACCCAACCTTTTTTTTATCTTTATTCATTCACGGGACGAGGGCGTCACTGGCCAGGCAGCATTTATTGCCCATCCCTAATTGCCCAGAGGGCAGTAAAGAGTCACCCACATTGCTGTGGGTCTGGAGTCACATGTAGGCCAGACCAGGTAAGGATGGCGGTTTCCTTCCCTAAAGGACATTAGTGAACCAGATGGGTTTTTCCGACAATCGGCAATGGATTCATGGTCACCATTAGACTCTTAATTCCAGATTTCTTTTTTTCAATTCAATTTTCTCCATCTGCCATGAATTGAACTCGGGTCTTCAGAACATTACCTGGGTCTCTGGATTAACAGTCCAGCAATTATACCACTAGGTCATTGCCTCCCCACCAATACATCCAAAAACACTATGAACTATTTCAGCATGACCATCCATTTAAACTGCACATCTTTGGGCTGTGGGAGGAAACTGGAGCACCTGGCAGAAACCCACACAGATACAAGGAAAACGTGCAAATGTCAGACAGACAGTCACCCAAGGCTAGAATCGAATCTGGGTTCCTGGAGCTGTGAATCAGCATTGCTAACCACTGAGTCATTGTGCCACCCAGGTCAACAGAGCTAAGCGTGCCATTATTGTTTCCAATGCCTAGGTTGATCATTGGTGATTCATCTGCCGTCATTCCTTTTCACAGATTTTGTGATGGTTAGGTGGTTAGTGTCTTGCTGGGCCATTTCAGAAAACAGTTAAGAGTCAACCACGTTCCTGTTCTGGTAGATTAAAATGTGGACAAGATCAGGTGAGGATAGCAGATTTTCCTTTCTAAGACATATCGGTGAACCAGATGGGTTCTTATGAGACTAGACAATGGTGTCATCGTCACCATCGCACCTTTCAAGATTTATTAATTGAATTCTGCATTTCACTATTGGCCTGTGATTGATGAACCCAGAGCATTAGCCTCAGCCTCTGGGTTACTCACTCAGGGAGGTTACCACTATTTCACCATCACCAGGTTTAGATGCTATGGGAAGGATAGAAAGAGCGGCAAGAGAGGAGGGGGAGTGGTGTTTCTGATTAAGGAAACCATTACCGCTGAAATTAGAGAGGACATTTCTGAGGGGTCATCCAGTGAAACTATATGGGTAGAAATTAGAAAGGGATGATCACCTTGATTTGATTGAGCTATATGTACTATATATGTCCCCCAATAATCAAAGCAAAACTGAGGAGCAAATACATAGAGAGATCTCAGATATACGTAAGAATAATGGGGTTGTAATAGTAGCTGATTTTAATTTCCAAACTCTGAATGGGATTGCCATGGTGTAAAAGGCTTAGATGGTGAGGAATTTGTTACATGTGTTCAAGAAAATTTTCTTTTATCAATATGTAAAATTGCAACAGTTAAAAGACATCTGGACAAGTACATTAGAAGGAAAGGTTTGGAGGGATATGGGCCAAACGCAGACAAGTGGGACTAGTTTAGTTTAGGAACATGGTTGGCGTGGACTATTTGGACAGAGGGGTCTGTTTCCATGCTGTATGACTCTATGATACTTCCATCTCAGACCATAAGATGTTGGAGCAGAAGAAGGCCATTCAATGAGATCATGGCTGATCTGAAAATCCTGAATTCCAGTTTCCCACATCTCTTGAATCCCTTATGATCAAAAATCTGTCTTTATTAACCCTGAACTGACCTAGCCTCTATACCCTGTGTAGTAAGGAATTCCACAGATTGACTATCCTCTGAAAAAAAAATTCTTCCTCATCTTTGACTTAAATGGGTGACTCTTTACTCCAAGATTATGCCCTCTAGTCCTGGAGTCTTCCATAAGAAGGAAAATCAACTCAGCATCTACTCTGGGAAATTGTGTCTCAGTAACTTGATTGAGTTTTTTGAAGAAGTAACGAAGAGGATTGATGAGGGCAGAGTGGTGGATATGATCTATATAGACTTCAGTAAGGCATCCAACAAGGTTCCTCATGGTAGACTGGTTAGCAAGGTTAGATCGGAATAGAGGGAGAACAAGCTATTTGGATACAGAGATAGTAGGAACTGCAGATGCTGGAGAATCTGAGATAACAAGGTGTAGAGCTGGATGAACACAGCAGGCCAAGCAGCATCATAGGAGCAGGAAGGCTGACGTTTTGGGCCGAGACCCTTCTTCAGAAATGGGGGAGGTGAAGGGGGTTTTGAAATAAATAGGGAGAGAGGGGGAGGCGGATAGAAGATGGATAGAGGAGAAGATAGGTGGAGAGGAAACAGACAGGTCAAAGAGGCGGGGATGGAGCCAGTAAAGGTGAGTGTAGGTGGGGAACTAGGGAGGAGATAGGTCAGACCAGGGAGGACGGACTGGTCAAGGGGGCGGGATGAGGTTAGTAGGTAGGAGATGGGGGTGCAGCTTGAGGTGGGAGGAAGAACAGGTTAGGGAGGCAGGGACGAGCTGGGCTGGTTTTGGGATGCGGTAGAGAGAGGGGAGATTTTGAAGCTTGTGAAATCCACGTTGATACCATTGGGCTGCAGGGTTCCCAAGCGGAATATGAGTTGCTGTTCCTGCAACCTTTGGGTGGCATCGTTGTGGCACTGCAGGAGGCCCAGGAAGGACATGTCGTGTGAGGAATGGGAGGGGGAGTTGAAATGGTTCGCGACTGGGAGGTGCAGTTGTTTATTGCGAACCGAGTGTAGATGTTCTGCAAAGCGGTCCCCAAGCCTCCGCTTGGTTTCCCCGATGTAGAGGAGGCCACAACGGGTACAGCGGATGCAGTATACCACATTAGCAGATGTGCAGGTGAACATCTGCTTGATGTGGAAAGTCTTCTTGGGGCCTGGGATGGGGATGAGGGAGGAGGTGTGGGGGCAGGTGTAGCACTTCCTCCGGTTGCAGGGAAAAGTGCCGGGTGTGGTGGGGCTGGAGGGGAGTGTGGAGCGGACAAGGGAGTCACGGAGAGAGTGGTCCCTCCGGAAAGCAGATAAGGGTGGGGAGGGAGAAATGTCTTTGGTGGTGGGGTCGAATTGCAGATGGCGGAAGTGTCGGAGGATGATGCATTGGATCCGGAGGTTGGTGCGGTGGTACGTGAGGATGAGGGGGATTCTTTTTTGGTTGTTATTGCGGGGACGGGGTGTGAGGGATGAGTTGTGGGAAATGCAGGAAACACGGTGGAGGGCGTTCTCGAGCACTGAGGGGGAGAAGTTGCGGTCCTTGAAAAACGAGGACATCTGAGATGTACGGGAGTGGAATGCCTCATCCTGGGAGCAGATGCGGCGGAGGCGAAGGAATTGGGAATAGGGGATAGCATTTTTGCAGGAAGGTGGGTGGGAGGAGGAGTATTCTAGGTAGCTGTGGCAGTCGGTGGGCTTGAAATGAATATCGGTTTCTAGGTGGTTGCCCGATATGGAGACAGAGAGGTCCAGGAAGGGAAGAGAGGTGTTAGAGATGGTCCAGGTAAACTTAAGGTTGGGGTGGAAGGTGTTAGTGAAGTGGATGAACTGTTCGAGCTCCTCGTGGGAGCACAAGGCGGTGCCGATACAGTCATCAATGTAACGGAGGAAGAGGTGGGGTTTAGGGTCACTGTAGGTACGGAAGAGGGATTGTTCCACGTAACCTACAAAGAGGCAGGCGTAGCTTGGGCCCATGCGGGTACGCATGGCCACCCCCTTTGTCTGTAGGAAGTGGGAGGAATTGAAAGAGAAGTTGTTAAGGGTGAGGACGAGTTTGGCTAAGCGGATGAGGTTGTCAGCGGAGGGGGACTGGTTGGGCCTGCGGGACAGGAAGAAGCAGAGGGCCTTTAGGCCATCTGTATGGGGAATGCAGGTGTATAGGATAAAGATGAGGTGTTGGGGACCGGGGAATTGGAAGTTCTGGAGGAGGTGGAGGACATGGGTGGTGTCACGGACGTAGATAGGGAGTTCCTAGACAAAGGGGGAGAAAATGGAGTCCAGATAGTTGGAGATAAGTTCGGTGAGGCAGGAGCAGGTGGTGACAATGGGTTGACCAGGGCATTCAGGTTTGTGGATTTTGGGAAGGAGATAGAAGTGGGCGGTGCGGGGTTGGGGAACGATGAGGTTGGAGGCCGTGGGTGGGAGGTCACCTGAGGTGATGAGGTTGTTGATGGTTTGGTGCTCGGGGGTGGGGTCATGATCAAGGGGGCGGTAGGAGGAGGTGTCGGAGAGTTGGCGCCTGGCCTCAGCAATGTAGAGGTCGGTGCGCCATACTACAACTGCGTCTCCCTTGTCCGCGGGTTTTATGGTGAGATTGGGATTGGAGCGGAGGGCTGCACGTTCTACGGGAGAGAGGTTGGATTGGGTGAGAGGGGTGGAGAGGTTGAGGCGATTGATGTCTCGACGGCAGTTGGAGATGAAGAGGTCGAGGGAGGGTAGGAGGCCTTGGGGTGGTGTCCAGGAGGAGGGGGTGTGTTGGAGGCGGGAGAAGGGGTCAGTGGAGGGAGGGTTAGGTTCACGGTTGAAGAAGTAAGCGGGGAGGCAGAGGCGGCGGAAAAACTGCTCTATGTCCAAACGTGACCGGTATTCATTGATGTGTGGGTGGACGGGGACAAAGGTGAGCCCTTTACTGAGGACTGACCGTTCGTGCTCAGTAAGGGGGAGGTCTGGGGGGATTGTGATGACTCGGCAGGGCTGGGTGTTGCTGTCTCCTCTGGAGCTGCTGGCTGTGGAGGCTGTGGGCGGAGCGACGTCGGCGTCAGCGGTGGACGGGGTTGCGTCGGCGTCGGTGGTGGATGGGGTTGCGTCGGCGTCGGCGGTGGGCGGAGTTGCATCGGCATCGGTGATGGGCGGAGCGGCGTTGGCGGTGGGCGGAGCGGGGTAGGCGGCGGCAGCAGTGGTGACGGTAGGCACGTCTTCAGTGTCTGTGGTGTTGGTCTCGGAAATGGAGGCAGTGGCATCAGCAGTGATGGCGTTCGCTGTCCCGGAAGTGGGGAACCCGGCAGTGGCGGATGTGACGTAATCTGTGGGTGCTCCGACAGTGGCCACATGGCCAATGGCGGCGGGCACATTGTGGGGAAGGTCCTGGGTACGGCTGGGGATTTGGGAGGTGGAGGAAGCCCGTTTTGGGTGGCAGGCACCAGTAAGTTTACTGTACTTACGGTTTTTAGTGTCCAATAAAGCTGAGTAGAATTGTGAGTTCAGGTTGTGGATCCTACGAAGAATAAAAAACAGGAGAGGTCCTTTGCAGGTCTGGGAGAGGGAGGCTCTGAGCTGGGGTAGGCTTGATTGTAGTGCCCGGAGATGCCGGCGCATTGCTGCGAGTGTGTGTTTCAGGAGTCGCAGGGAGAAACGCTTCTGAGGGATCTCAATGCTATGAATGTAGACATTGTCACAGCCGGGGCCAAATTGGGAAGGCCTGAATGTGGACTGTAGTTCATTGGGGATGATCTGGTTCCGTAGGCAGGTACTAAGAAAGGTGATGTGGCTGTAGTACCTGGTTTGCTTCAGGACATGGTCGAGCAGTTTCAAGGTCGAAGAGATGACGAGAGAGTTGCAGTGGGAGAGAGATCCCCTGAGGTTTGTCCGGAGGGAGGAGGGTAACTTCTTCAGGCTAGGCATCCTTAGAAGAGGCTTCGCAGTGGGGTTAAAATTGTATCAGAGATAGTAGGAACTGCAGACGCTGGAGAATCTGAGATAACAAGGTGTAGAGCTGGATGGATACAGAACTGGCTTGAAGGTAGAAGACAGAGTGAACTTAGGAGGTATGGTTATTACGTTTGCAGATGACACCGAAGTTAGAGGTGTAGTGAGCAGTGAAGAAGATTACCTCAGAGTACAACCAGATCTTGATCAGATGGGCCAATGGGCTGAGGAGTGGCAGACGGAGTTTAATTTAGATAAATGTGAGGTGCTGCATTTTGGAAAGGCAAATCAGGGCAGGACTTATACACTTAATGGTGAGGTCCTGGGATGTGTTTCTGAACAAAGAGACCTTGGAGTGCAGATTCATAGTTCCTTGAAAGTTGAGTCACAGGTAGATAGGATAGAGAAGAAAGCGTTTGGTATGCTTCCCTGTATTGGTCAGTGCGTTGAGTATAGGAACAAAAACAAAGTTGCTGGAAAAGCTCAGCAGGTCTGGCAGCATCTGTGAAGGAAAAAACAGAGTTAATGTTTCGGGTCCAGTGACCCTTCCTCAGAACTTGCTTTTCCAGCAACTTTGTTTTTGTTCCTGATTTACAGCATCCGCAGTTCTTTTGGCTTTCATTGAGTATAGGAGCTGGGAGGTCATGTTGCGGCTGTACAGGACATTGGTTAGGCCACTTTTGTGATTCTGTGTGCAATTCTGATCCCTCTGCTATAGGAAGGATGTTGTGAACTTGAAAGGGTTCAGAAAAGATTTGCAAGGATGTTGCCAGGGTTAGAGGGTTTGAGCTATAGGGAGAGGCTGAAATCAACTGGGGCTATTTTCCCTGGAGTGTCAGAGGCTGAGCAATGACCTTGTAAATGTTTATAAAATCATGAGGGTCATGGATAGGGTAAATAGACAACGTCTTTTCCCTGGGGTGGGAGAGTTCAAAACTAGGGGACACAGGTCTAAGGTGAGAGAGGAAAGATTTAAAAGAGACCTAAGAGGCAACCTTTTCATGCAGAGGGTGGTGCATCTGTGGAATGAGCTGCCAGATGAAGTGGTGGAGGCTGGTAGAATTACAACATTTAAAAGGCATCTGGGTGGGTATATGAATAGAAAGGGTTTAGAAGGATATGGGCCAAATACTGGCAAATGAGACTAGATTAATGTAGGATATCTGGTTGGCATGGACAAGTTGGACCCAAGGGTCTGATTCCGTGCTGTATATCTCTATGTCTCTAAGACTCTTTCAAGCTTTCTAATGATCTTGTGTGTTTCAATAGTGTCACCTCTCATTCTTCCAAACTCCAGTGAGTCCAGGCCCAACCTTCTCAAGCTGTCCTCTCTGGAGTGCCTCTCATGATGGTATATCCTACCTTTGCTACTGCATTGATTCCTTTGGCACACCACTAGTCACAGGTTGCAGACCGGAAAATGCTCCCTTTATCACAACTCTCCATATTCTATTAGTTAGCCAATCCTCAATATAATATTACTTCCCCAAGATCATTAGCTCTTGTCTTAGTACATAACTGAATGTATGGCACCTTATCAGATACCTTCTGCGAATCCAAATATATCACATCCCCTGCTTCCCCTTTATCTCCCCTGCTTGTTACATCTTCAGAATTTTTTATAAATTTGTGAGGCATGATTTCCCTTTCATTGATCCATGCTGACTTTGCTTGATTATAGTATGTATTGCTAAATGCTTTGCTATTAATCTTTTATAATAGACTCTAGCGTTTTCTCAGAATCTAAGTACTCCTGGAAGATTACTATCAGTGCACCCACTATCTCTGTAGCTAATTTATTGAATATCCTAGGATGCATCCCATTAGGTCCAGAGGACTTGTTGGTCTTTAGCACCATTAGTTTCCCTAATACTTTTTTCCTCTAGTGATAGTTTTATTTCTTTGCCCCATTTTGCCCTTTGATTTTTTAGTACTTTTGGAATGCACTTGGGCTCTTCTACTATAAGGTCTGATGCAAAGTATTTATTCAACTCATCTGCCATTTCCTGGTTCCCCATTTTTATTTTTCCCATCCTCATTTGCTAAGAGACCTGTGTTTACTTTGGCCCCTGTCTTTATGTACTTAAAGAAGCTCTTGCTACCCATCTTGATATTTTATTTTCTCCCTCTTTCTTTGGCCCTCTTTCATGGATTTTTTAAAAATCCCAAATCTTCTGGCTTACCATTAATCTGTGCCACATTGCATTTTTAAAAAATATTTTGATTTGACGCTATAATTAACTTTCCTAATTAATCATGGTTGGCTTATCCTCTTCCTAGAATCCTTCTTTCTCACATCTTTGCTGAGTCGTGAACTATTAAATGTCTACCATTGTTCCTCAACCATCATGGCTGCTAAACTCCTTCCCAGTCAACTCCAGCCAGCTTTGCCCTTGTCCTTTGAAATTACCTTTAAGTTTAAGGCAGTTGTTTCTAACTCAAGGTTCTCCTACTCAAACTGAATGCTAAATTCTACCATGTTGTGGTCATTGTTTGGTAGGGGTTATTTTAACCTGAGATAATTTATTAAACCTGGCTCATTGCACAAGACCAGATCCAAAAAATGGCCTGATCCCTGATTGGATCCATAATTTACTGTTCTACGTATCTTGTTCCATCTTTCCTAATCACGCAATCATTTGTTAGCAATATTTTATCAGTTCTGACAACGTCTGAACTTCTGATTCATCACTTTAGATGGTGAAGAACATGCTGTATATTTTTAATATCATGTTTTACATATCCAACTTCCAGTATATGAAATTTCTGCTATTTTGTGATTTTGTTTTGTGTCAATGTCAAGTATTTGAAAAGCTAAAAGTTGCAATACAAATTCTGCTATAGTTTGTGAGTATGTGCTTGTTTAACAGAATCCTAAAAGGTCAAACAATTGTGAGGTAGATCATCAACTTACACAGCATGGTGTGATGTTTCTTCTAGTTAGTGTAGGACATTCATAAAATGTACATTTTGATTTTAAAAGGCATGATATAATTGCAAACTGTCATTTATTCAAGAGAAGAGAGAAAGATGCGTTAATTACTTTTTTTCTTTCTAGAACCCATAATAATCCCTGTTCCATTTTGGTTGTCAAAGTGATTAAAGCCTTAAATGTTCCTCATATTCGCTCAGTTGCATGGTTACAATGCATATCCAGATGAGGGCACCAAGTGCTTAGCAACACCAACGACAGACTTGGCAAATCAAATTTTTGGAACAGTTGTTGCTGCTCGTTGTTTGTGTCTGTGAACCAAACACTATTGTGTCTGAAACAGACATTTTTGCTTTGATTCATGAATTAGTGTCAGGAGTTGGGAGATCTAACATCTTATCCAAAGAAGCACACTTTTCTTTTGTTGCTTTTGTGAGAATAGCTTTTTAAAAAAAGTTGTTTTCTTTCCTGAGTGAAGTTGGTGGGGGATGGTTTGTGGTTAAGAGGCCAGTTGAGGAAGATGTCACAAAATCATTTCTACTGACTATGTTCCACCAAAAAGAAGTAGTTGAATATGTCTACTGAGATAAGAACAAGTCATTGATATCAAAATAATTGGCTTGAGGCCCTTTTTGAAGAAAAAATATTCACGATAGAAACTTTAATATGAGACTGGACAAAAAGAGATCAATTTTTTAAACAGAGATATAATCATGTCACAACATACATCTTCATGGGTGAGTGCATGCAAACTTTTGACTTTTGAAATGTTGCATTTACGTGACTCCCTATATCTTTGGTGTACTTAGAATAGAAAATGCCAATTTAGAATATAAAGGAGGATTTTGTGTTTGTCATATTTGCATTTTAAAATGTAGTGTAACGTTTACTTTTAGTTCACAGAAATTCTTCAGAAAATGTTGCTGGAATACACCGGCTACCAAATCAACGAGCTGCAGCTGATGGAAGATTTGTCTTTCAAAATCCAACAGAGGTAATATAACAAATGAAATGTGTTTTTAAGTATGTGATCCTATCTTGCTCAGTACATTGCGTCCGATTTTTTTAGGCATTATGTGACAAAATCTACTGACGTACAGTACGTACCACTAATAACCAAAGTCGATGGGAATCAAATGTGCCTTTCGTGAGTAGAGACCAGCTTTTTATTTTGCTTGATGCAGATCAGCTACAGAGTTACCAGGCAGATCTCTGCATTCACTCCACAGGTAAACCATGAACACAAGGGAAGTACTTAACTTCTGCAG
>NC_063348.1:48377194-48392235 GCF_021869965.1 Rhincodon typus
AGGTCTGGCAGCATCTGTGAAGGAAAAATCAGAGTTAACGTTTCGGACCCGGTGACCCTTCCTCAGAACACCGGAACCAAAACGTTAACTCTGATTTTTCCTTCACAGATGCTGCCAGACCTGCTGAGCTTTTCCAGCAACTTTGTTTTTGTTCCTGATTCACAGCATCTGCAGTTCTTTCGGTTTTCCTGATTTGTGGCTGCATTTTAGTGATTAACCTGACTGACAAGCGGTCACATGAATGCAGCTACAAAAATCTGAAACTGACAATTCTCATTATATCAGGAGACATTGGGGCTATTGAATGCTGTCCCCTCTCAAAGTGTGCTTGGTGTCATGGTGGGGTCTGGTGGCATTTAATTGGGCAGAAAGGGAACCTGTATGGGCCTCCACCAAAGGTCCTTCTTTCCTTCTTCAAAGACACAAGCATCAAGAAGTGGGGGGATGCTGGCTGATAGTCATTCTGCTTCCTGTGCAGCTGAGCCCCATTACCCCCCACCCCATAATCTCCCCCTATCCATTCACTTGTGGATTGCGATCCATCAACAATATGGAGTCTTACTGGCAGTATCCACCTGTTTCTGGTCTTGTAGCTCTTCAGCAGGACTCTTACCTCTAACTGGCAATCGGTCAGATTCTGTTGGGACCTTTCATAGGAACATAGGAATAAGAGTAGGCTATTCCGCCCATCAAACTTGCTTCACCATTTATGACAATTAATGCTGATCATTCACTTCAGGGACTTTTCCCCACACTATTCCATAACCCTTCTTGTCATTGGTATTTAGAAACCTGTCAATTTCTCTACTTTAAACATACTCAGTGACAGAAATTCCTCAACCCTCTGAGTAAAAACAGATTCTCTTCACCTTAGAGATAGTAGGAACTGCAGATGCTGGAGAATCTGAGATAACAAGGTGTAGAGCTGGATGAACACAGCAGGCCAAGCAGCATCAGAGGAGCAGGAAGGCCGACGCCTCAGGCCTAGACCTTCCTGCTCCTCTGATGTTGCTTGGCCTGCTGTGTTCATCCAGTTCTACACCTTGTTCTCTTCACCTTGGTCTTAAGTGGCTTTGCCCTTATTTTAAACTGTGTCGCCGATCAGAGAAATCTTTTTCTCTACATCTACCCTGTCTATCCCTTTAAGCATTGTGTCGCTGTGGAGAATACTGCTTCACTTTGCCCAATTTCTCCGCAATCTCTGAGAATACCCTGGAGCTGTTCTGCTGCTAGCCAATTAGGGACCTTTTTCCTTAAAGAGATGGCATGGGTCTCTCACTAGTTTTCCAGCCAGCAGGTAGGATCCCTTTTGCCTACATTAAATACTGCTTTTTATTACTATGAGAAGGTTATGGGTGGTAAGTTTAATTTTTAATGTTGAAAGGGGGTCCTTAAGTGAGGTGCTTCCCTCTTTTCCTCCTTAGCTACTCCTCCTGGGACCCAAGGCCCTCCCTACTAAGGGGCAAGCGTGGTGATCTGCTAGGTATTCTCCCTGCCCCTGAACTCTTCCCACCAACCTCAAAATTGACATCATATGTGTAGCTTTTAGTATGTGCCTACCCATGCATATTTCCAGTATGTAGGTGATGCATTTGCTACATTGAATCTTTATATGCATGCAAGAATTTCTAAATTGCTGTGTGCTGGATTCAATTTCACATTTGAAATGGAGCTCCCTTTCCTTGATTCCTAATTGAGAAATCACTGGGTGTTCTCTTACAGTGTCTACCACCAACCTTGGCTGGCCAATGTAGGCATTGGGATATTACAGTTTCATTCATTTAAGATCTGCCTTATTTGCAACTTTGTAAATCGGTGTCAAGCCATTTGTTTAGCATATTGCATATTTTTATTTTACTTTCTCACATTTTCATCTCTATCTTGAATGTGTGACTTCTTTTTCTGAGACCATGCCCTCTCGTCCTAGATTCTCCCATTAAGGGAATCGTCCCTTCTGCACCTGCCCTGCCTAGGTCCCTAAGAATTTTGTATGTTTCAATAAAATCACTTCTTATTTTTCTATATCCCAAAGACCAAAATCAAAATTTACTCAAGCTGTCTTCTTAAGACAGTCCTTCCATACCTGTATCAACCCAGTGAACCTTCTCTGGACTGCCTCCAGTGACAGTCCTTTTTTCCTTAGCTAAGGGGCTGAAAATTCTTCACAGCATTCTAACTGTGGTCTGACAAGTGCCTTGTTAGTTTTAGCAAAACCTCCCTATTCTGTTTCCTTTGAAATAAACACTAATATTACATTTGCCTTCCCCATTACCTGCTGAACTTGAATGCTAGCTCTTTGTGATTCACGGAAGCAGACTCCATCCCTTTACAAATAAAGATGTTATATTGGCAATTTTTCACTCCTCCAGATCTTTCCCAGAATCTGAAGTTTCCTAGAAGGTTATTACCAGTGCACCCACATTCTTTGCGGCTACTTCAGTTAGTAACCTAGGATGTTTCTCACTGGGTACAGGGGACTTATTGGTCTTTAGCCCCATTAGTTTTCCAAGCACTTTTTCTCTAGTAATAGTTATTGTATTTATTTCCTCTCTTGTTTTTGCCCCTTGAATATTTAGTAATTTTGGAATGCTGCTACTGTCTTCTACTGTGAACACTGGTACAAAGTATTTATTCAACTTCTTTGCCATTTCCTGGTTTACAAAATGAGACATTTGCTGGAACTTGTGAGGGAAGGCCGTGGGACTTATTAGGGGTTGTAAGAATGAGTCCAAAAAGGGAATCTAAGGAAAATGTCACAGATCAGATTGGAGCTTTAGCTGCAACTAAGAATCTGCAGGTAAACAGCAATATGAGAGCCAAAGAAATGAATTAGGTAGATGAGACATACAAAAGTTTTTTGTTTAAAGGTAAAATGACCCATTATTCTTCAAATGAAGCACAAACACCCATAATTATATTAAGGGATAAAAGAGCTACTCAAACTCTCTTGTTGAATGGAGATGTCATTTTATGTTTTCAATGGAAGCGAAAGTGTGAGTAAGTGGAATAGGTGGAGTGTAAATCCCGATTCCATTGTATGAATATCCAAATGGCATGTGACTTTGTATGGACTGGTGGTAGTCAGGGAAATTTAGAAATTACCTTTGGATGCAGTTGATTTATTTCTGGGGAATGAATCAGCTGGAGTGAAAGTTATAGCTTCACCTATAATCATGGATAATCTGAGCAAGGTTGAAGTGACAGAACAGTTGCAAGAACAGATTCTGGTATTTTCCTATTTTGTGTGGTGACTGGAGCAATGGCTAAACAAAGTGCAACACCCAGAGGTCAAAGTAATACCTCAGATGGATGGTAGGGTAGTCAAAACTCTCACTCACAATAAGGATAATTCAAAAGAAGTGCTCGCCATGTCTTCATTAATTGAGGCTGAGAAAGTAGACCCCAAGTTAAGTAAGTTAGCTGTAGGCAGTGAATGGACAGTTCATCAAATAGTGGTACTGCCCAAATCATAAGAAGGTGTTGAGAGTAACACTTTTTTTGGAATTCGCTCATGGGATGTGTTTATAGGCCAGTATTTATTGTCCATCCCTAGTTGCACTTTAGAAGGTGGTGGTGGTGAGCTGCCTTCTTGGACAGCTGCAGTCCATGTGCTGTGGTACAGTCACAATGATGTTGGAGGGGGGATGCCATGATTTTGGCCAGGCCACACTGAAGGAACAGCGATATGTTTCAAGGTCAGGATGAAGTTGCTATTGCAGGGTATGAAGCCATACTGAAAATGTAATTATTCAGGTATTTCATCTGGCGATGACCTCAAGGCAACATCGTGCAATACAACTAAACCAGAACCTTTGATTCTTCAAAGACTGAGATGAGAATTGTTCAGTCAAGTGTCAGTGGGTTATGTGGGGCCATTATGAGTAACAAAATCAGGTTGGAGGTATGTTCTTACAATTATATATGTTATTAATTAATTTCATATCGTATGAATATGCTATTAATATGATATGAATTCTAGAAACTATTCCTTTAAATACCATTGCAGCTCATGTTGTAGTGTTTAATCTGCTTTTTGCTCGTTATGGCCAACCAATTGAAATACAATCTTATCAAAGTTCTAACTTACGTCTGATATTTTCGAGGACATCATTAGCAGGTTGGGCATAAAACAGTTGAAGTCAACTGCAAATCATTCTAATAACCATGATTAAAGCATACTGTCATGAATATCTCCAGGACAGGGACAAAGGAGTGTATTTCTTACTGTTTGCTTTCAGAGACTCCCCTAATTAATCCACTGGGTTGAGTCCATTTGAATTGATCTATGCCCATGGGATTAGTGGCTCATTAAAGTTGGTTAAGGAAAAGTTCTTAAGACTGAAAGACAAATCCTCAACGTTGGAGGAGGGGCTCATGTTTTTCGAAAGACTCACAAGAGCAGGTAGAACAAGAGAATTTAGAAGTTTCACAGGCAAAAATAAAAAAAATTGCGCTGATAAATATTCAGCAACTAGAACATTTCAGGCAGGAAATGAAGTGTTGGTATTGTTGCCTTTGCAGTTTGAACTTGTCTCAACTAGTATGCTAAGGCAAACAAGTAATAAAATTTAAATTTCTCACCCCCTCACTCCTCCATCTATCACCCTGCCACATAAATTTGGCAGCTTTATGGCATTTTAGCATTAGCCCCCCTCCACCCATAAATGTCAAGGCTCCATCTCTTCCCAGGAAAGAAGATCTAATTAATCTCCACTTAAGGCTAATGATTATTTCAATTACATTTGTTTTTTTTTCACTCCACTGGCAGTAGTAGGCTGCATAGACTTGTGTTATTGACAGATATGGAAATGTCTGCAGTTTTCACGTTTTGCTTTTTTCACCAAAAGATGATATCGAATGTTAAAATGTTGAAAGCAGAAAGAGATGTTAAAATTAAAAGTATTGCAAAGTTATGCTCTTAGCTGCAAAGATTGTTATAAAGACTACTTGTAATATTAACTTTAATTTTGTTGTTTACTTTTGAATTGTCGGTTTCTTAGTCACAGAACCGTTCTGTAGAAGGGTCATTGGACTCGGAATATCAACTCTGTTTCTGTCTCCACAGATGTTGCCAGACCTGCTGAGTTTCTCGAGCAATTTCTGTTTTTGTGCCATAGAATAGTGTTTCACCTATAATATAAACTAAGTATCAATGTGAAAAGCAGTAGATTACTGAAACTGGACGATGCTGGTGGTGTTCCTAAGTTATGCATGTAATGCTATTGACGTATTTTCTGCATTGTATCAACACATCCTGTAGATTTCCTCCCCAGATTTTAAAACTGTCTTTTTCTTTGTTCTGAAGCAAAGAAGGTTTTTATGAAATTAGCAGTGGGCCAACAGGAGTTTCCAGGTAAGAATTAAAGATTTTTCCTGCTATTCTTCATGTGAAAAATCAACGGAGATGATTCATTTGATGATTTTCTTATCTTTATACATTTTTCTTTGTGAATAATTAGTATGAAAAATCCTGCTATCAGTGCTGAATCATGATATTCAAATTTAAGCAAATATTTCCCCCCCAAGACTCCTGAAAGGCACGTCTCAAATTGAGATGTAATTTCAGTGGTACTTTATGCTTTATTGCTTCATAATATCCAATCAAATTGTTCAACCATGATGAATTTCACTCACACCCAGTTCTTCTTAACTAAGGAGGGTTTCTGAGAAGAAATAGGAACTATGATTGTCAGTGGCCTTCGGAGGAATTTCTTCTCTCAAAGGGTTGTGAATCTGCAGAAATCTTTACAATAGGAGGACTGTTGAGACTGTGTCATCAAATGTATAAATGAGACAGATTTTTAATCAGGAAGGGAGTCAAGGATTATGGGGAAAAGAAAGGAAAGTGGTGTTGTGGATTATCAGATCGGCCATGAATGGCAGAGCAGATTTGATGGACTGAATGCATCTTACTCATCTACACACAATGCTTGTTGTCTTAGTTTCGTTTCTTAGTACTCACTTACTGTGCTTTTACTTGAGGGCTGCCAGCCTCTGTGGCTAGCATTGCTTTTTACCACAGTGAGAGAGTCAGATAGCTTATCGCAGCAGTGAGCATTGAACAATCAAGAGGAATTTCATGTTGCTGTATGGCACTGTGCTACATCAGTGTCACAGCTATAGTTTTTGCCACCAGCTTACCTGGTGAATATACTGCATGTGCTTTAAGTAAATAGCCATACATGAATGTCAACAGGAAGCTTGGGGTTAACGGGAATTACAGTCAGAGGTACAACCACGATCCACTCAAGGGCCTGGTATGATTCCAGTCCAGGTCTGAGGCTGTGTTAAGCCAGGTGCTTGGTTTTCGTTGTCCGAGGATTGGGCCACAGTCAGTCCTGCAGAAGAAATGCAACCAGTCTAGGAATTACAGAAACGTTACTTGGTGTGTTATGAAGACATTAGTCCTGGGGTGATGCCAATCCTGCAGTGTGACAAAAGGAGGGACCTGGTACAATTGATGAAGTGAAACCTTTTAGTGGTGATGCAGGAGCAGGAGACTGGTGAGGTGTTCCCAGTGAGTGAGTAGAAAATGCAGAAAGGTAGGTAATGGTTAGTAATTTGGGAGGATGAGGTGGGTGAGAGCTAATGAGTGGATATGATGCATGTAATACTGAGAGTTGCGGTCCATAACCCTTAGTGAGGTGTGTATGCAGTGGCAAAGCTGGAGTGAGTTATGGCCCTCTGAGTGTGTGAAGTGCCGAAGATCATTCATTTTCTTCATCCACTGCTGTGAATTATTTTTTGCTTTGGCCACACACTGACCTAGGCAGCAACTGGGATATAGGCAGGCTCAGACTCTTTGACAGTCAGCAGGACACAACACTGCCTCCTCTCCAAGGGTCTAGGCCCGAAACATCAGCCTTCCTGCTCCTCTGATGCTGCTTGGCCTGCTGTGTTCATCCAGCTCTACACCTTGTTATCCCTTTCTGGCCCATGTCCTGAATGTAGAGCCTTGGGCACCAGTATGTGAGCGGCAGTTTCTGGCTTGCAGCATCTGAAGTGGTGTGCAGCTGGAGCGTATGGCATCAGTCAGCGCTGGCTAGTCTCCTCCACCTTGATTCCCTGAGATAGATACCATTGAGCTTGTATGTACAATTAATAAGGTGAAGAATGGGAATTCTGCATGAGAAAAGTCACCAAGAGCCATGGCTGACTGGGTGCCATGAATCTTCAAAAAAATCACTGGCTGAAAATGGGAAAATTCAGATCAATATATGTACCATTCAGTTTGACACTGTTTTCTGTCTGCACTGTTAAACACATGTCACACTGCCCTGCCACCTAATTTAGAGCAATAGAGAGGGGAAGTGGATGGTAACCCTCTCTTCCTATTTTGGTATTTATACCACTGCAATTTATCTCTAGTGCTCTGAAGAGAATATAAATATAAATTACATGAAAATGAATAACGTGACCTCTGCCCTCAAACTTTCTTTCATATCACTGGGTGCATTTCAGGGACAGATTGTTTCCAGTAAAAAAACAGTGCTACAGATTGCTAGAGCTGTCATTTAGATACTATTTGTCTGAAGGAAGAAAAGTTTTTACTTTTGGCTTTTTGAATGAAAAATAGTTTTAGTACTTCTGTATAACAGTTTACACCTTGTGATGAAAACAGTGTTTAAAAACCATCTACCAGTCCAAAAATGATGGTTGATTTGACGGGTGATTTAACCAGCTTTGTACAGACCCCATGGAACATGGGAAACAGCTAAGAGTGAGATGAAGAGCGTATACCCCACCTTCATTTTTTTTGACTTATTTGGAGGGAGCAGCCAAAGTTATTTGCCCTGCTCTTTCCTGAGCACAGGTCTCTACTCAGAAACTAAGCCTGTAGAGAAGTCTGTGTGCTCAGTTCTTTGGTTGAGCTGTCTGTACCTCTGGTGAGTTTCATACAATTTAAACCGAGGAGTTTTTTTTAATTCACTCATGGGACGCTAGGTGTCACTGGCCGACCAACATTTATTGCTCATGCTTAGTTGCCCTTGAGAAAATGGCGGTGAGTTGCTTTCTTGAATCGCTGCAGTTCGTGTGTTATAAGTGTCGTTGGGGGACAATTCAAGGATGTTGACTGAGTGACACTGAAGGAATAACGATGTACTTCAGCATTGTGAATGGCTCGGAGGGAAACTTGCAGGTGGTGGTGTTCCCATGTATCTGCTGCCCTTGTCCTTCTAGATGGTAGTACACAATGGGCATTTGACTCTATTGTTTCTACTTTTAATCCTTCTTTCCTACAAAAACAAAAAAATTGAAACTGCTGCATCACCAAATGGATTGTAGAGTGGCAGCATTCAAGTAAATGCTTACCCTGGACTGAATAGTTAGGATCGATAATGGTCACCATAAAACTACTGGACAGTTGTAAAATCCCAACTGGCTCCCTAATGTCCTTTAGGGGAGGAAATCTGTTGTGCCTAATTGCTTTGGCCTAGATGTGACTGCAGACCTAACGCAATGAATTTGACTCCTAACTCCCCTCTGGCCTACAAAGCCACTCTGTTGTATCCAGGAGTCTGAGTCACCATTTCCTTCTCAAGGGCAATAGTGATAAATAATAAATATTCACCTTGCCAATGAAACTCACTTCTCATGAATGAATAAATAACTAAAAATTGAATCATTAAATGTCTACTTTTTATAGCCTGTTCAGAGAACATTTTCCCTACTTTTAATTCATTTCTTTTTCCATTATCAGACTGCATCTAAAGCCTGGTTTTATTGACCCAAAAGAAGCTGATTGGATGTTTGAACAGCTGTATGCGGAAATACCCTGGCAGCAAAAATCGAACATCAGAGAGGGTTTGTTTCATTTAAGAAATATTGTAATTTTTATAGCATATTGTATTTGTGATAGAAATATTTAGTTTACTTCAATGCCTCAACATTTAGAAAATATAGGCATTTTGTTCACTTTCTTGTACATTTTTCAAATTCTTTTCCCCGTCCAAGTTTTCTGTCTATACACTTGTGAACCAGCCAGCAGAAAGTGTTAGTGATGTGAATTCTCACTTTTCTTATTCGGGAGAACTAGCCTCAATTAGATACATTTGTCAAGAATTTAGAACTTATAACCTCCGAGCATTATTGTACTCTGTATCATTTCAAATCTTTGACACCTTGCCATGCCACCTGAGCTCCATTCCAAAGATCTGCATTGATCCAAAATTGTTCTTTTGTTTGGCTTCCATTGGTGTCACTATGTCACGAGAAAAGGTAATCAGCAGTGTTTCATGAGTGCTCAGGAATTTCAGATCTGAACTGCACAGGACCTTTCAGAAACAAAAAGAGATAAATTCCTTTGAACGAGCAGCAAGAATTGGAAGCCATTCACCAGAATTCACAACTGGAATCTGATAAGTCCTATTCTAAACAATCTGGAAACTCATGCGATGGAGCTGATTCTTGACCTGCTCAGGAATTTCTCTGCTTGCATATCTGGATAAGGCAGGTATTTGCAGTACTGCTTTTGCATTCAATGGAGAAAGAAATCTAACTGGGCATGGACCAGCCTACAGAGACACTCTGTAGAAACACCAGACACACTGTCAGATTCACAGACCTTAAGTTGTAAAACCTGCACCCGAGCCACTGATACCTGCCTGTAGGAACAGTTGTGGTGAAAAATTACACAAATGTAAACAAAAATTAGCTTTAAGTTATTTTACATTTCCAGGCTCATTGGTTTATGGTTAATGATGAACTTGTAAGAATTTGATCTATGGTATTTCTGGAGCCTTTAAAGCTTAATGCAATTTTTTTTTTGATTTGTGCAGTATCTCATTTGAATTGAAGTTCGCATCTTATTTGCAGCAATTATTGATGAAGTGTGATGATAAAATTCTAGTTTCTGACAGAAAATGCTTGCTGAGTTAATGTTAACAGTGCACCTATTATTTTTAAACTGGCAAGCACAGAAACTACACGTTCTGAGCAAAATGGCTGAGTAGAGATTTTAATAGTCACTGGAACTGTTTTTTATTTTAATAATCTCAACAAATTGATCAAATTGCTCACACTTACTATTTGATTCATAATTTAAAATCTTGCTTACTGGCTGATTCTAGTCTTATTAATTTTTATTGTTCAAAGTTATTCAGAAATTTATTTCAAATGAACTAATAGCTAAAATGTTTTCTGGAGCATTAACACTGAGGTTAAGAATCTGCAAGGTTTGGAAAAAATTTACAATTGCTGGTCAGCCGTTTTCTTATACAGGGTACTGAACCTACGTAGAATTGATTCCTCTTACAAGGAATACTTCAGTACTGTGCCTTTACTCAGACATATCTTTTAATTCACTAACTGCAGTAAAGGTATTTCCGTGCTGATTGTGCCAGCTTCCTGACCATTTAAAACACTGAACCCTTGCAGTTCTGTTAGGTGTCCTTTTTCAGCCTACAAACTCGGGTGCATGCCTTAATAATCCCTGTTCTATTTTGTTATAGTATAACATATTCTGTAAATGTAGATTTATTGTTCCTCTATTACTTTGTTTTAGCTGTAAAGCTCACATTCCAATCCTAATTCTCATTTGATTCTAATCTAATGTAAGTGCAATTTGATTTCATGCTTATTCTAATCACAATATAAGCCAACTTTCACTTTAAATTGGTAAATATTTACCTGATCGAAAAAATTAATGTCCCTTGGAATATAACACATGTACAGTTAAATTTGTCTTTTTCCTACTGCTACATATGCAATGAGCAAACAAAAACATTCTCATTGTTTCTTAGTAAATTGGCTACATCTTCTGATAAAAGAACACCCAACACACACACATGCCTGACACTTGATTGCAAATGATGAACTTCCAATGGGCATGTATTTAATGCCTGGAACTCTACAAAGATGCCTTCAACGCTGATCCTGTATTGTAGATTTGGGCTAAATATTTTGATGTCCAGAAATTTACGTTATTCTGCCTTGAACTTTTAATCACATGCTTAAGAACAGGATGAGAAGTAATTTTCACCAAAGCTGTACTGGGCATGCCTTTTTCTTATACAAATTATTTTTAAAAGCAGACTTGTTGAACAATCCCTGACCAGTACCCATTTCGAAGAGGGTGCCATTGTTTTAACCAAGTTAAACTTTCTTACAGATCAGTTCTTTCTATGATTGTTTTGTGAAGTGATTCTAGTATGTTTAAAAAAAGAATGATAATGCCTAATGCGGATTTTGTTTCAAATTCCAACCACCTGAGGGGGCTTGTATTGGTTTCATGGTTGTTGCTGGTTTCTGGTACCTTTATTGTGTCAGAAGAATGTTAGATTGTGGGGGTGCCACAACCAAATTTAATCCTGTCCTCGATGGACACTCATATTAACATACTTTGCAGTATTCATAGAATGATCTTGAGTGAAAATTGTAGCTGATTTTCTTTATGACTAACTCCCACTTGTTATTGTGAATGTCCTGTTTTAAGTGTCAATACAAAAGAGCATAGTGTGGTATATTTGAAGCTATTGGTGAAAGGACTTATTTTTGCTTGTGAATATTTTATGTGCTCCAGGTAGATCATATCAAGAGCCGCGACTGACAGCCTGGTATGGAGACCTTCCTTACACATACTCCCGCACAGCTATGAAATCAAACCCTCATGTATGTTATTTCACCTCCTTTAACTACCCATCTGTACTGCTATCCCTGGTACACAAGTGTTTGGTGATAATGGAGGCTTTTGTGTTCCATTTAGTGGCATCCTCTGCTGATTATGCTGAAAGATCACATTGAGAAAGTAACAGGGTACACCTTTAATTCTCTTCTTTGCAATCTGTACCGAAATGGCAAAGACAGCATTGATTGGCACAGTGATGATGAACCATCACTGGGACAGAAACCTATCATTGCATCACTTAGCTTTGGAGACACCAGAAACTTCGAAATGAGAAAAAAGCCACCACCAGTAAGTATGGCTATGTTTTTAAAAGTGCTTTAGAGTCAATGTAAGATTTTGTTACTGTATTTCTTTGTTTCACATGGATGAAGTTAAATGTTCATCATATGGATGTAATACAATCTCAATTATTGCCTATAATAGAGGAAAACCCCAGTAATTAATGGTAATTTTAAAAAATAACAAGTTGGTCTTTCAAGTATGATCAAGCAATACTGTAGACAGTGCAATAAAAATGAAGCATTATATTTGTCTAATAAAAAAAGTAGGCTAAAAATAATTGAAGGAACATTAGTTAAAACACCAAGCCGTTCATGTATGATTTTGTCTGGCAAACATTTTCAGATAATCAGAAGCCAGATAATCGGAATGTAGATGATAGATATTCTACTTATTAGAGAACAAAACATGTTTCTGGCTATTTATAATACTGGTGGATTGCCATAAGCCTATTTGATGTAAGAACAGAAGTAAGCCATTCATCTGATTGAGTCTGCTCCACCATTCAAAGTGATCATAACTGATCCGATAATCCTCAACTCCACTTTCCTGCCTTTTCCATACAACCCTTGATAACCTTACTGATTAAAAATCTGACTATCTCAGCCTTGAATTTATAGCCCAGCCTCAACAATCCTCTGCAGTAAAGAATTCTACAGATTCACTACCCTCTGAGAGAAGAAATTCTTCCTCATCTCAGTCTTAGATGTGTGATACCTTATTGTGAGGGAAAAAAAGCCTCCACATCTGCTCTGTCAAGCCCCCGGTCGCTAAAAATCTTGTATGTCCAGTGGCATGTTCAAGAAATGTCAAAAGGTCATGGTCAGATATGTGAATGGGGAGAAGGTGTACATCACCACAGCACAAATTAGAGGAGAAGGTTGAGACTTTTGCTTGGCTTGTGAGACATGTGGCTGGATTTTCAAAGTGAAGTTCAGGACAGGGTGTATGAATGAATTTCAAATCCAACATCACTCCAGAACTGCCCTAACCCGAACCCCATTTTCAAATGCAAAAGGACTAATTGAGCAGGAGGAGAGTTCGGCATTCCGATAGTGGTGCCAAGCTTCTGGGATTCCGGGAGCTCTCTGCCTGACACCAGCAGCAAAAGCCAGCATCAGCTGTGTCAGGTTCAAGTGGGCAGCTCCTTGAGAATGGGACACAGCAGAAAGAGGTGATGGATGAGAAGTGGAGGATATGTGTTTGTGCTGGTTCTTATTGGACCTACAAGAATAAATTTTAAAACTTTTAATGTAAAGCAATTTACCAGGACTCTGTGGAAAGCCCACCTGAAGGCAGATTGGGTTCACCGGAAAAATATTTCAAAATTCCATTCTCAAACTAGCAGGCCTCTTGGAGAGCTCCTTAATAAACTCAAGAACCATGAAAAGGCAGCAGTTGCATTTCCTGCTCCCTCCATCCACACACCCCACTGGACCTTTGAAAATCTAAAACTGTCCTGAATGCACTAGATTCCTGAAATAACCCTGAGACTGTGATTATTAACTTCTCTCCACATTACATCCTGACAATGTAGCCTTGGCCCCAGGAGTCAGGACAAAGGGGCACACATCAGAACCAAATAACAGGGACATTTTGCTCCAGGGAGCCCCTCTGTATTCAGCTCAGGGTGGGTTCAGGAGCCTGATTTAAGAGCAACATCGGGGCCAATGTCCTTTCCCTGGCTTTGCCCTCAGTGTTTTGCTTCCAACTCCAAGCAGTTGAAGATTTGTTTATTATTATGCAATATATGAAATATCTACTCAAAGATAAATCAGCTTTACTGCTAATATCAGAGAGCTACTGGCTGATTGTTTCTCTGAGGTGGGGCTTTCTGCTCTTCAGGGGACAGTAATCCTACCTCCAGCATATTAATTTGCCAACCAAGACAGACATAGGGACCACAGCATCCCATGAACTCCAGCATCGTAGTCTGCTCCCTTATTTGAGCTTCCTTTTGATGATTATGAAAGATCTGGGAAGTCCCAAGACTTCAAACATGATGCTTCTTTATGTTAGAGATATTTCAAACACAAAAGACAATTTGGAGTTAAAGATGGGGTGTTTAAGATATTCTTAGATAAGCACATGAATATGCAAGGAATAGAGGGATATGGACCAAGGGCATGCAGAAGGGATTAGTTACATTTTGCTTCATGTTCAGCATAATATCATGGCACGAAGGGCCCGTTCCTGTGCTGTATTGTTCTATGTTCTGTTCCACACTCAAATTTTACTTTTCAGCCCAGACTTTGTAACTTGAAATGTCTCCCTGACAGCCCCACCCCACCAATGCCCATGTTTGGAATTTAAAATCCTCAGCATTGTTTTCTTCCTGCAGCCTTATATTCCATTTGCAGCTTTTTGTTTTATGGTTTGTCCTTTTGTGGTCATATAATGAC
Organism: Rhincodon typus; assembly: GCF_021869965.1. Classification (NCBI taxonomy): domain Eukaryota; kingdom Metazoa; phylum Chordata; class Chondrichthyes; order Orectolobiformes; family Rhincodontidae; genus Rhincodon; species Rhincodon typus. The sequence continues at coordinate 48,391,502 of NC_063348.1, forward strand.
TATATGGGTATTTCCCTAGAACTTCTACACTGAACCCTTGTATCTTTTCACTTCTGCCTTTATGAGCCTTCTTGACATCTTTTTTTGATTAAGCTTCTGTTCATCCAATTTAAACTCTCTCCTATAGATGAGAATTTATTCCTCTGCTCTTGCACATTGTAAAGTGCAATTTTTTTAAGTGCAATATGAATGCAAGCTGCTATTATTAGCTTTTGGTTGAAAAGTCAATTTCATATATTTTCAAAATTCTTCAGCAATTTTATTACTTGTCTTTCCCATACTGGATTTGTGTTTGTGTCATAGCAGCAAAACCTCTGCTTAAAATTTAATCAAAAGCTCATATTAACTGTTGTCAGATGGACATCATAGAATATGAGTTCCCTGATGAAGGCTGTTAACCTGGTCTAATCGGGGAGCCCTTGCTGACAGATATAAACAGGAGTGTCAGAGGTTCTGTTCACTCTGAGAGCTGGCTCTGAGGGAGCTGGATCAGTGTCAAGGACTCTCCACATGTAAATAAAGGCTGACTTGGTGATGGAATACTGGCCTCTGTGGACTTATTTCTTTTAAGGCCCCAGTTGTCTCATCTTGATCAGATGTGCAGAGGAAAGAATTCCTGGCTCCGGAAACCCAACCTCTTAAAAATGACCTCCACAGTGTCTATTTGGGATAACAAGGTGTAGAGCTGGATGAACACAGCAGGCCAAGCAGCATCAGAGGAGCAGAAAGGCAGA
>NC_063348.1:48392635-48410076 GCF_021869965.1 Rhincodon typus
GAAACGTCAGCCTTCCTGCTCCTCTGATGCTGCTCGCCCTGCTGTGTTCATCCAGCTCTACACCTTGTTATCTCAGATTCTCCAGCATCTGCAGTTCCTACTATCTCTGCCTATTTGGGATTGCTGGATTGGAGGTCAGGCTGGGTGGCTTGCAAAGATCTGTGGACTCTTCTAGTTGCCGAGGTGGGCTGGGGAGATTCCCTGCTTTGGGACTGCAGCACCGTGTCCAAAAATTAAGGTAAAAGAATTAATTCTCCCAGCCCTGACTCTTCATACCACCCTTCAACCCCACACATTCTCCATGCTGCATCCGTGGCAACCCATGCAGCCTAATGCCCTCAACCCATCCCCATTGTCATTTTTCCCCATGCCACTCTATGCACCTTTATCCATCTCAATGGCCGCTCATACCCCCCGAAACTAACTTACTGCTAACTCATGTCAATCTATTATTCAACTTTCCCCCATGCCACCTTACCTACTACCTAAGCACATGAAAAATGTAACATTCTACAATTTAAAATTTTATATTTCAAGGTGTTCTTTATTGAGAGATCCACTCCCATTCATTAAAAAAAGTTGACAACTGTTCACAGGTTTGATAGTTCTTGACATTTTTGATAGTTCTTGGCAAGCTTCATTGTTCTTTTACAGCCTTACAGTTCCAAGGGGTTTATGCACCTTTAAGCACTATCTTTCCTGCTATTAACAATTTCAAAGGATATGTGACCTAACCAAGGAGTCCTGACCAATCTGACCAAGGATACTTGATCCCACCCTTCCAGACTGCCTCAAGATCATACCCAAAGAGGTGCATTCCCTTTCAAGAAAGGAGCAGCCTGGCTATCCAAATGAATCCACAAAACTCAAACCTGCTCTAAGGAGGTCTAATGTGGACATGCTGGGTTCAGTGCTCCAGGGAGGTCAAAATGCTGCTTCAGTGAAGGCAGCTGGTGATTTAAATGGCTAGCTGCCTCCTCAAAAAGTGCTTGTACAAAACGCAATCTGAAATCACTCCCAAGATTATCGGTTATGCTGAAAATCTGGGCCCTAATTGGCCAAAATGTTAGCCTTTGGAACTGTTATCCAGACACAGTGGCAATTTTGACAATTTGTTTTTCATAGTCACACAGCATAGGAACATGCCCTTCAGCCCAACACAGTCAGCGTGGACAAAATAAGCTGAATGGCCCTCTTCTGGGCTGTTTCATTTCTATGGTTCTGTGTCAATGCTGACCAACAAACACCAAATTATCCTAATTTCATTTACCTGCACTTGGTCCAGAGCCTCCTGTGCCCTGGAATCTTAAGTGCTCAACCAGGCACTTCTTAAATGTTGCGAGAGTACCTGATTCCATTACCCTCACAGGCAGTGCATTTCATATTTCTACCACCCTCTGATGTTCCTTCCAGCTTCAAAATGATGAAAACAATGAGTCCAAAATGCAAAGCAAGGAATGTACATTTAATCTGATATTATTTTAAAGGCTGAACTATTTTAAAGAGCTTGAATAGATTATAATAGAACTAACCTGAAAGTAGAAGGAAGATGGAAGAAACTGAAAATCTGGGTCAGTTCATACTTGTGAAAGATGCCAAGCAAGACCTACAATTGGTATGAATGCCAAGTAAACTAAGATAAAGGGACATGTTTAGAATACATCATAATATTGGAGATGAGGAAGAAAAGTTCCTTCCATAGTCATTAAAATGACCTTCTCAATGACTCAAAAACAGAAGATGCACACATCCATCAGCATCTGGAAAAAAATGTTCAGTCTGATTCTTCGTAGAAACCATAAGTGTGGAAGCATTCAGCCCATTGAATCCAAATCAACCCACTGAAGAGCATCCCACCCAGACCCACACGCCCCCACCCTATCCCTGTAACCCTGCATTTCCCATGGTTAATCTACCTAGCCTACACATCCCTGGACACTATAGGCAGTTTAGAATGGCCAGTCTACCTTACCTGCACATCTTTAGGCTGTGGGAAGAAACCCATACAAACGTGCAGCAAATGTGAAAATTCCACACAGATAGTCACCCAGTGGTGGAATTGAACCTGGTGCTGTGACAACCTTTTTAAGGTTTTCTGTTTTTTCAGTTTGTTGTATTTTGTCATCAATGATTCATATCTAAAATTCATTGTGAGTGCCACAGAACAACAACTTTAATATTAATAACCTCTACTCCATGTATTAAAAGGGAAACCCTGTCATCAAAGTTCCACTCTCGAGCTTAAGCACAAAATCTAAGCAGACGCTTCAAAGGAAATGGTGCAGACAGTGATGTAATATTAAACCAATAACTTGTTTGCCTATTTAAGTGGGAAAAAAAAATCAGTGGAACTATTCAGAGAGGGGTTTAATTTTTCCGTGATATTCCTGGCCAACATTATTCCCTGAACCTGCAACATCAAAAATGTAATCGTTTGGTAGCACAGGACTTCAATATTGCTTAAAAATCACACAATTTATTGAAGCATTTGTTATTGTACTCATCAGACAACATGTACATGTTCATTCTATTTGCAAAGAATAGAGCCCTGTGTCTTAATATGTGTAGCTTCCAACAGTGTATCTATTTTAACTCAACAAACTAGGTGTCAGCCATTCTCTGGTTCATTTCTCAGGTCAATGCTGTGACAAATTAGTGTCAACTTGCTTAGTATAAAATTGACAGTTAAATGTCAGTCATCACCTAATTGCTGTATTTTCTTCGGTAATGCCTTCATCAATCAGAGTCATTTGCTAATCAGTCTTTTCTTTCGTACAATAAAAATGTTCGTTTCCTTTCACTGCGAAATTTCTTGAAATTGTCCTGAGTGCAAGACAAAGAGCTTCAACAAAATGTGTCCTTTTTATGCATTACTCAAATACGAATTCATTGATAATTTATTTCATCGCTGTCAGGAGGATATTGCTGTGTCTTTATGACTCTATTTTTCTACAAAATGGTGACAGCCTTCAAACTAATTCACAGGATAGTTGCTCATGTTGTGTTCAAGCGTAGGATTTTGATTTTGGCTTTTAAACTACTCTGTAAAAATCTTGAAACATTTATAAACTAATAAATAACTTGCGATTAATTCTATCCATTTGACTTGTATAAAGTAGAAGTTCTGAACCCTAACATCTAATCCTATTTCATTTCCTGGTTTTGTGCTCAGGTTGAACCCAGTGACGCACAACCTTAGTCTCCTTAGGGAAGAGTTTTATTCCCATACCCCAACACATACTCATATATCATGTTGCTATTTGCCAACTCAATTGATTTGACATTCCTGATCTCATTTACGGGCGAGTTGTTTAGCTCATTTGGCTAGATGATTTGAATGTGATGCAGCATAAAGATAACAGCATGGATTCAATCTCTACTGGCTGTGGCAGTTCATGAAGCCCTACTTCCTCACTTTAGCCCACACATGGTCACCCTCAAACTAGACATAATTAATTGTCTGTTTGTAACAGACCAAGATGTCTAAATTCTTTTGTGGACATTGTCACCTTATCATACTGATTAACACATATCTTCACTCTAATTTGTTTCTGCCAACTTCTCACATTTCCACTGGTTTTTGGTACTGCTATTCTCTGTGACCTTTTCAGTTGATAGCAGAGTTATCCACTATAGCTTGAGCTCTGGAATTTCCTGCCCCCAAAGGTGCACATACACATTTACTTTTTCTCTCTACTTTTCTTTTTCTCGAGTTTTGTTCTTCATTTACCTCTGCCACTTAAGGGTTGCAGTGGTAATGTTTTGCCCCTTTTCGTCACACTATTCATTTGTAATCAATATATTTTAAAAGCAAATGGACAACTTTCAACAAGCCTGGTACACTGATAAGATCTAGACTAACAAAGAATTTGTTACTCACTGACAAAGATGTGTATCTGAATCCAGATTCTAGAATTTTTTAATGATCTGTTAATATTGAGAGATGGGGTGAAGTGATTTTTTATTTAGAATGTTGTTAATTATTTCAGAATGTTGTGGATTATCTCAGCTGCTGTGGTGCAGTTTGTCACAGCTATAAAAATGTGAGCAAGCTGTTGGATGTGAGCATTGCTCAGTGAGATGGGATCTCATAACAAAATTATTCCTTTTTCTGGATTTATAGTTACGTGATATTAACCAGGCAGGGAGAAACCTCCAAGGAAAGCTGCATAATTGCATTACTATTGAGTTAATACAGAATGGTAGAGGGATGTACTGTACCAAGTGCCCTCTTCATTTGCTTTCTTGCCTGTTTTACTTAGCTTCTTTCCTATTTCTTTTCCCAAGTTATTTTACAAGTTTTTTTCATTCTTTATCCCATATTTTTTCACCCTTCCCTCTCTCCAAAGACGTTTTGTAAATCTGTTTCTCCAAACAAGCTTTCAGGACCCTCCAGGTTTCTGTCTGAAATCAATCCCTCTTTTAACATTCTCTTCCTTCTCCTCCGCCCCCAGTACTTCCCAACTGAAGCACCCTTGGGGAATTTAGCTTTATTGGAAATGTGTTGTAAGTAAAGTTTTCTGCTTGCTGCGACACAGTTTATTCAAGAAGCAGTAATTATATGTAGACAAATACAGGTCTAGAAAATAAAGCAAATAATGCTTAGTTGTGTTGCAGATCAGTTAATTTTTTTTTATTCACTCATGGGACACAGGCATTGCCGGTTGAGCTAACATTAATTGCTTGTCCCTAGCTGCCCTTGAGAAGGTGATGGTAAGGCGCCTTTTTGAGCTGCTGCAGTCCACATGCTGTAGGGAGGTAATTCCATGATTTTGACCCAGCCACAGTGAAGGAACAGTGATATATTTCCAGGTCATGATGCTAAGTGCCTTGGAATGGAACTTGCAGATGGTGGTGTTGCCATGTATCTGCTGCCCTTGACTTTGTAGTGGTCATGGATTTGGAAGATTCTTTCTCAGGATCTTTGGTGAATTTTTGCAGTGCATCTTGTAGATAGTACACAAATGTGCTGCTTTGTCCTGCATGGTGTCAAGCTTCTTTGATGCTGTGGGAGCTGCACGCATCCAAGCCAGTGGTGAGTATTCTATCATATTCCTGACTTATGCCTTGGAAATGGGTGGACAGACTTTGTGGAGTCAGGAGGTAAGTCGTACGCTGCAGTATTCCTAGCCTCCAACTTGCTCATGTAGCCAAGTCTATTTATGTGGCGAGTCAAGTTGAATTTCTGGTCAATGGTAAGCCCAAGGATGTTGATTGTGAGGTATTCAAAACTGTTGTATATCAAGGGGCAGTAGTTAGATTGTCACTTATTGGAGATGGTCATTGCCTGACATTTGTGTGGCATGAATGTTATTTGTCAGTTGTCAGCCTAAGCCTGGATATTGTCCAGATTGTGTTGCATTTAAGGATGGACTGTTTCAGTATCCAAGGAGTCGTGAATGGTGCTGAACATTTTGCAATCATCAGAAAATATCCCCACTTCTGTCCTTATGATGGAGGGAAGTTCATTGATGAAGCAGCTGAAAGTGGTTGGGACTAGGACACTACCCTGAGGAACTCCTGCAGAGATGTCCTGGAGCTGAGATGACTGACTTCTACCAACCACGACCATCTTCATAAGTGCCAGTTATGACTCCAGCCAGGGGAGATTTTGTCTCCTGAAGTTCATTGATTCCAGCCTTGCAAGGGCTCCTTGATGCCACGCTCCGGTCAACTGCGGCTTTGATGTCAAGAGCTGTCAATCTCACCTCACCTCTGAAATTCAGCTCTTTTGTCCATATTTAAACCAAAGCTGTAATGAGATCAGGAGCTGAATGGCCCTGGCGGAACCCAAACTGGGCATCTGTGAGCAGGTTATTGCTGAGCAGATGTTGCTTGGTAGCACTGTTAATGACATTTTCTATCCTTTACTCACCGTTGAGAATAGACTGATGGATTGGTAATTGGCCAGGTTGTGTACAGGGCATACTTAGGCAATTTCCACAATGTCAGGTAGATGCCAGTGTTATAATTGTACAGTGTGACCTGGGGAATGGCAAGTTCTTGAGCACAAATCTTCAGTACTATTGCTGGAATGTTGTCAGGGCCCATAGCCTTTGCAGTATCCAGTATTTCCAGCTGTTTCTTTGTATTACATGGAGTGAATTGAATTGGCGGAAAACTGGTATCTGTAATGCTTGGGACCACTGGAGGAGTTCAAGATGGATCATCCATTCAGCACTGCTGCCTAAAAATTGCTGCGCATGTTTCTGCATTATCTTTTGTATTGATGTTTTGGGCTCTTCTGTCATTGAGGATGGGGATATTTATGGAGCAACCTCCTCCAATGAGTTGTTTAATTGTCCACCACCATTCACAACTGGATGTGGCAGGACTAAAGAGATTATATCTGATCCATTGGTTGTGGGATCACGTAGCTCTGTCTATCACTTTCTGTTTGTGCTGTTTGGCATGCAAGTAGTCCTGTTTGGTAGCTTCACCAGGTTGAAACCTCATTTTTAGATATACCCGGTGCAGTTCCTGGCGTGCCCTCCTGCACTCTGCATTGAACCGGTTAATCCCCTGGCTTGATGGTAGTGGTTGAGTGGGGGATATTTTGGGCCATGAGGTTGTAGATTGTGCTGGATTACATTTCTACTGCAGCTGATGGCCCACAGCACCTCATGGATGCCCAGGCTTGAGTTGCTAGATCTGCCCCATTTAGCACAGTGATAGTGCCACACAACATGTTGGAGGGTGTTCTTAATGTGAAGGCAGGACTTCGTCTCCACAGTTACTGCGTAGTGGTCACTCTTACAGATATTGTCATGGACTGATGCGTCTGCAACCAGCAGATTGTTAAGGATGAGATTGAGTATGTTTTTCCATCTTGTTGGTTCTCTCACCACCTGCCGCTGACCCAGTCTAGTAGCTATGCCCTTTGGGACTCGACCGGCTGATCAGTAGTACTGCTGCCGAGCCACTCTTGGTGGTGGACGTTGAAATCCCCCACCCAGAGTACACTTGTCTTTATTGGTGCGAAGGTCAATGCCAAGTGGTCTATCTAGTTTCATTTCTTTGTTGTAATTTTGTAGCGATTGATACAATTGAGTGGCTTGCTAGGCCATATCAGACAGTAGTTTAAGAGTCAACCACACTGTTGTGGTTCTGGAGTCACGTAGGTCAGACCAGGTAAGGCTGGCAAATTTTCTTCCCTGAAGGACATTCGTGAACCAGATGGATTTTTCTGATAATGGACAATAGTTTCATGGTCATCAGTTGATTCCTAATTCCAGATATTTTATATTGAATTCAGATTCCAGTTCTGCCATGGTGGGATTCAAACCCGGGTCCTCCGAACATTACCTGAGTTTCAATACCACTAGACCATTGCCTCCCCTTAAATATAAATTTGAGATTAGGCCTCAACTAAGAAATTCAAGTACCCAACTTGGGAATGATGTTGAGATGGACCAGAAGGCAAAACCTGGGATCAGGGTATTGAATTTTGAAGAAAAGTTTTTAAAAACTTCAACTTCTTCAACATTGAAAACAATAAATTGGAGGGAAGTTGCTGAAAAGCTCAGCAGGTCTGGCAGCATCTATGAAGAGAAATCAGAGTTAATGTTTCGGATCTGAGGAAGGGTCGCCAGACCCAAAATGTTAATTCTGATTTGTCTTCACAGATGTTGCCAGACCTGCTGAACTTTTGCAGCAACTTCTGTTTTTGTTTCTGATTTACAGCATCTGCTGTTCTTTTGCTTTTTTTTAATAAATAGGAGGTGCAAAAGAAGGCATTAATCTGGCACACTATTTCAAGTTAAATCGTGATTAAGATGACCAAAGATAAGGTTTAAACTGCTCTGAGGGAAGTTCAAGACTTAAGTATTGAGGCTTTTTTGCAAAATATAATCAACAACTAAAATATTCTTTCAGAAAAGATACTGGAAACAAAAACTTTAGAATCACTAAAGAGAGAATTGAATGGAGTCAATAAGGTTGAATTTGGGTAGATTGAATGGCATCCCTGCAATTTTCCTTATGAATGTTGCAGGACAGCAATAGTTGAAATCAGGTTTCTTGAACCTGTCAATATGCCAGCAAAGTCTCAATCCCACTAGGTAGTTATTACTTAAGGTGAAACTTGAATCAATGCACTTCTGCAAGGTCCCATCCATCCTTGTATACCACTTGCTTGTTGTTTTATGGGCGTATTAAAATAGCAGTTGATTTGAAAGTTCATCTTATTGTAGTTAATGCAAAGGAAAGCTAGTGTTTGACTTTTACCTGTATCTCTCATTTAATCAATTCCGAATTTATGTTATTCAGTTATCATGATTAGTTAGCAGTCTACCTTGGTTTGTTAATCCAGATGAGAAGGCTCAATGTCTTACCAAAGGCACAGCATTTCCATCATTTATTGGACCTCAATGGAATAAACTGCCCTACTTGTAATCAGAAACACAACTCCATCACCTTCACCTGATAGCATTAACATTTTTTTTAATGAAATCAACCAACAATTTAAAGTACACCAACAGCAGGAATGTTGCTTGAATGTCACATCCTTGATATCAACTAATTGGTCCAAGGTTGTGGGATATCTCTATAAAATCAAAAGTGAAGATTAAATCGATTTACATGGTTTGAGAGTCCAGATTTCCAACCCATTGTTTAAAATTTTAACAGATCAAAATCTGAAACTTGCATTTTCATGACAAAGCTGCTTTAAAAACAATCTAAAAAATGTATAGTTTTTTTTAAATGCCTGCCAGTGAAAAGCAATACTGCTGCTGATAATTGTGTGGGTGGCATTACATAACGGGGAAAATCTAACTTGTGGTGCTGAAGGTTCCCATAGCAACTGCATTAAAGTGCTGGTTTAAAATATATGTATTAGACACCTCTGAATACTCTTTCTGAAGGAAGAAAATAAGGATATGTTCCTTCCCATAGATAACTAAATAACAGTAATCTGCCTAAGAATTTAACTAATGCATTACAAACAGCATTTGTTTAGTTTTGCAATTACAATAGCCCCCCCAACCTAGTTTAAGGAAACTTTACCAGATACTTGTGTTAAAATTTTGCAGTCACAGCTTTGCAAGGGAACATGACATTTTTATTATTTGAATATGTCTCATAACACTACTTATTATATGATTTGAGTGGCTCTGTGAACTGAGTCCACATATATAGTCTGCCCTAAATTCTACGATTGGAAAAGAAATGACTTCACACTGACTCTAGTGCAGAATCTGGTATAGAAGGTGATCCATGGAGTGGGATGAAGGGGTCTGGTATAATGGTCGGAATTGTTGGGCATATTGGAGCTGTTCTCAGATTCGTTAGTAACAGAGCACACCCTTATTACTGAATGGCTCCTCTCTCCTTGGCGGTGCAGATTAGTTTTGGTAGTGAGCCATGTCCACCTGACATTTAAAGCTTTTTGAATGTTGGATACACAATGACTTTTTTGGAACTTGTTATACTAGTTTTTCTTGCTCAGGGTGGTGAGGAGAAGTTTCTTTTTAATTCACTTATAGGATATGGCTCTCGCTGGCTGAGCCACCAAGGGAACAGCTGAAGATGTTTTGAGCCCAGGACACTACCTCTGAGGAAATCCTGAGATTACTGACCTCTAACAATCACAATATTCTTCTTTTGTGCAAGAAAGAACTTCGACCAGTGGAGAGATTCCCCCCACTTCTTTGCTAGGGCTCCTTGATGCTCTACTCTGTCAAACTTGAAATCACAAATGCTGCCTTGATGTCAAGACCACAGTTCAAATTAGTACCGTTCTAGTTGTGTAGAGACTCTGACATTTGTAATGCAAGATCTAATTTCATTGATCTGGTAGTTTGTTCGGCAGTGAGTGCATAAGCATTTATGATCAAGGACCTAACAAATTTTGACTAGCAATACTACGAGAAAGAGTTTTCTTTCCGATATCTAATATGATAGTGAGTTGGTTGCCTTGTGTGATATATATCATATAGAAGGGACTAAAGATTTTGCCACAATGTCATTTATTATTTGAATTATTCTCCATTTTAGCTGCATATTTATTGCAACTGTATCCCAAGCACATACTACTTTCCAGCTGAATATAGGTTTCTGACAATACTGCTACAAAGAACTGCATTCATGTAACACCTTTCACATTTCTGGGAGTTCCTTTCATTGTGTTATAATTGTTACGTTTGCAGATACAGCAAATAATTAAAGCATAGTAAGGCTGGCCAAACAGCAGTTTTAGTTTTATTTGAAGGATGAATATTGGGCAAGAAACTAGGGATGCCTGTCTGCTCTTCAAACAGTATCATTGGCTTTTGCATCCAGCTGATCAAGCTATGTTACCGAGCAGTGCTATATTGTCAGAGGTGTCATGTTTACAAGCTGAAATTAAGACGTTGAATTGCCAACTGACGCTAAGTCTCATGCTGGGGCTTGTACTCGTAACCTGTTGATTTATGGGTAAGACTTTTGCCAGCTAAACCAAGTTTGTATGATTAGTTCTCAGATGTTTCCATCCCTTTCTTGGTGTAGACTTACTTCTCATTTACTCATCTAATCACATCCATGAAGAGAGGTGACTTCAAGCTATTATGAGTAATGTTAAAATGTAGTCCAGTTTTTCATAGAATACCCAAATTTGAAGTATGTTATTAAAAACTGTAAGTTCGTTATGGCTATGAAGTTGTTTTATTTTGTGTGGGTTAGTATTTCTGTTAAATTAGCAGAGAAGAATTTTATTCAATATGTTTGTATGGTAACAAGCTAACAATGATTTCTAGGCTTAACCCAGCCTTCCTTTTGAAGAATACCATGCCTGCTAATTGTTATAATTGTGTATGTTCTTTTTATTAAAAGACATGTTTAATCTTGGTAGATTAAAAATACCAGTGTTGCACTGTAACATGTTAGTGGTTAGAAGAAGTGCTGGTGCTGAATGTCGATGTTTATTAATAGTTTCAATGTAGGAAAATTTAAAGGGATAATGGAATGGATATGTAATGCAGAAAATATTAAAAGTGCATCAGGCTTTAACATAGATCTATATCATTTACAAACTTCTATTTTGTTTAGGTTGGTACTCCCTCAATTGTTTCTTGTATTGCCTTGGGTCTCCTGCAATATGCACAACCTGTCTTAGTGGCAGGTTCCTGTTCTTAAGCCTTCCCAGTGTAATTTTGAAGTGTCTGTTGGAAGTCAGATGAGTAGCCAACCAATGGTTCTCTCTGCATTTTAACTCAACCTCCTTATTAAGAACTGCCAGGCTCTCCCCACGGCAGAATAACTGAGCCCTTTTTTTTTCTCATTGGATGTAGATTTTGCTGGCTAGGCCAGTATTTGTTGCACATCCCTAATGATCCAGAGGGCAGTAAACAGTCAAACACATTGCTGTAGTTCTACATATAGGTCAAATCAGGTTTCCTTCCATAAAGGGCATTAGTGAATGAGATTGGATTTTACAAAAAAAGTGATCAGGCTGGCTTTTTATTCCAGAGTTTTCAAAATTAAGTTCAAATCCCACCATTTAACATAATGGGATTCAAACCCATGTCCCCAGAGCTTTAGCCTGGAGTTCTGGATTACGACTTCAGTAGCATTAACATTACCACTGTCTCCCTATGAGGACATATATGTGGAGATTATGGGTACAAAACCTTATATAGTACCTTATATCTTCAAATATTTTGGGTAAGGACCAGAATTATTATTTTCATTTTATTTTTAAGAGATGATTTGTGTCAGTGTAAGTGATTGGAATTGATTTTTGTATAATTTTAAACATGCCCCATCATTTGGGCTTCTTACCCAAATGATTTGACAACTGCCAGCTTAGTGCACTGAAAGCTACATTTTTTTCGTTGTTATCTATACTAACAGTTATCATTAACACTGTGGATTATAACATAACTGATATAATTCCTGTGGAAATGAAGCCAGAAAGTATTGAATGAAAAACCCACTTCATGCAGACTAAACCAACAGAATGACTGTTTTAATTGACAATTCATAGAACTGAAGGTATTGATACTATGCAGTGTAAGTTGTAATTTACAGTTGGACCCTATTGTTATTCAGAAAAATCCACGGTTCTTCTAGTTAAAAGTTTCAGCCTCTTGCAACACTTCAGCCACTGCTCACAGAGTTTGATGCACCTGATTGTCTGTCAGGGCACTTGCCCATTGAAAAAAGAGAGATGTTTTGGAGAGATGTTTGCCATTCCAGGGGCACAAAGCAAATTTAACTTGATTTTCCAAGAGGTCAACCAAAGCTGTGGCCTGTTAGCTGCATCACCCATGCAGTAAATTTGAGTGATATCATTGAAGAATTCCTCACATAGCCACTAGCACCACCTATCCTTGGGAATAGAGGGAGCACTACATAGCCATGTGACCAAACTTCTACCTCGTTAGCTTAACTAATTATGGATCAAAGAAAACCACGCTCATGTGGCAAACATTTCTTTTATCTTGGTTTTCAACAAATCGAGTATTTAACTCAGGCGATGGGGTTTCATCCTCTAGCTGAAGAGGGGGCAACTCTCCCACACTGGTTTCTATTGGGAAGGCCCACCATAGGTTGGGGCATCTAAGTGGACAGAGCAGGTATTTGCTAGGATCACGGATCGGTTGCAGGGGCCTTATCGCTCTCCTGTGGGACGCATTAGGTACATCAAGGGACCCCTGGCCACAGGTTAGTAATTAAATCAGAAATTGCTGAAAAAACACAGCAGATCTGGCAGCATCTGTGGAGAGAAAGTAGAGTGAACATCTAGGGTCCAATGACCCTTCTTCGGAACATTCTGAAATGTTAACTCTGTTTTCTCCCGACAGATGCTGCCAGACTTGCTGACTATTTCCAGCAATTTCTGATTTTGTTCCTGATACCCAGCATCCACAGTTCTTTAGTTTTGTGCAAAGCTGAGTAACAGTGGGTTAAGGGTCACAGATTTGGGATGATAGAGGGGGTTTCAAATAGTAGCAACGGCAGGGAGAGATTCTCAGCTGGCCTCACCTTCTGACATCGGTGGCCCCTCATTCAGGAGCTGAGCGCCTTTGTACATGGAACCCCCTCCCCAACCATCTAGGAGTCTGCATTCAGAACTGACAATGTTTTGCTTTTTAGCCTTGCTTCATGAATATTTCCCCACCTACTACTGATTGATTCACCAGTGGGATTAATTGCCTATTTAAGGACCTTCAGTGCCTTCCATCCTTTATCAGGGCAGAGGCAGGAGGACAGCAACACCCCTAATTGCCACCATCCTACCCCATTAATGCTTTGCTGCCTCCAAATTCACCTTAGGGGACGACATTGAAATCCACCAATTTTGTGCAGCTTGTAAAACCTGAGTCACTAAAACTTTTAAGAGATGCATTAGTGAATCTTGTGTAGCTTTGCCAATCATATGTCTGACCTGTCTGTCATTCTTGTATCAATTTCAGTTGATACTTTCCCTCTTTTTTTTCCTACCTTCTTGTTCAGTCTTTCTGTTTTCTGCTTTGTTTGGCTTTTCCAGTTCAGTGACACAAAATCCTCGGTGGACAGTCAGTCATAGTCTTCAGTGAGTGATTGCCGATGACAACTCTTTTACATAATTTCTTTATGGGCTTGGTTAGCTCAGTTGGCTGCTTGGCTTATTTGCGATGCGGAGAGATACCAACAGCATAATTTCATTTCTCACACAGGCTGATATTACCATGAAAGACTCTCCTACTCACCCTCTCCCCTTGTCTGAGGCATGATGACCCTCGGGTTAAACCACCACCAGTCATCTCTCTCTAATGAGAAAGTAGCCCTGTGAGCTGGTAGGACTTTGGCAACTTTATCTTTACCTTTCATGCATTGTCTGTTCCTTCTGTTCTTTGACCTGTTCTTCCACTGTTTAGTCAGGTATAGACCCTGACAAGAGGCATCTCGTCAATGAGGTGTGCATGCTTTTCTGGCTGTTGATGGCTATAGGAAGATGGATTGTGGCCGGGAAAGATTGAGGTCTTTCCCGGTTTATGCAGGTTTATGCCTTTGTCAAGGATGGATGCAGTGTCCCTGAGAGGGAATTGCTCTTGGTGAGAAAAGAAACTGAAGCCAGTGGTGAATCAGATCTTCATATTCTTGGCTCAATGTCTGAGTTTTGAAAGTAAGTAGTAAAATAATTTGGTATAAAGGCAATGCAGTATCCTATCTGTCTTTTTATTTACATTATAAACTACATACTCTTCTGGCAGGATCTGTGGAAAAACAGAGTTAACCTTTCAAGACTACTTTGTCTCTTTTCCATAGATGCTGTCAGACCTGCTGAGTTTCTCCAACATTTTCTGTTTTCTGTCTACTCAGTCTTTTTTTCCATTAATTTTATCATTTTGAGGTAACTTTCTTGTTTATTTCCTATCCTTGCTGTTTATATCTCCCAATTTCGCTGTTTCTCCATTTTTCCTCCATCCTAATCCATTCTGATTTGTGTAGAGTCCGTGGAGTTCATACCTTCCTGAACATTCCCACAAGTGGACACCCAAAACTGGGTATCTTTGAGGCTGTGAAGTGTCAGAATGCCAACAAGTAGACAGGCAGTTTTTACATTTGTCACACAGTCACCATAATGAAAGTGGGAGGTGTTTATTGCCATTATTTTGGTTGGATCCAGATAGCCTGAGAGAGCATAGCATTAACTTTCCATGTCCCCGTGTGTACAGTTTCCTGTTGCTTGCTGAGAGTGAGATTTGGTATGGTGAGCAGGAAGCTGTGATGGAGCAAGCTAAAAGGTCGATTTATCTGTTTGGCTTAGGCTAGGTAAATAACAAATTCCACATAGAGGGATATAGTTGTGGGCTGAGAAATTCAGGGCTGGGTGGTACCGTAAATATTATGTAGCTCTGGAGTATCCAAAAGTGTTCAAAAAGTTGGGACTGAGTTTGCCAAACTTGTAAAATTGCCCTGGAGTCTCCAGGAATTAGCAATCCAAGAGAATGCAGGGACATTGAGAAAAGTTAGTATTTTCAATTATTAATTCTAATATTGGAAACAGGGAAAACAGACTTTTTGAGTAGTTGCAAGCGACTATTCATTAGATGAAACTGTAATTTATATTCCTGAATGCTTATGATACAACATCTTTTCCTTTGTTCCACACAGGAAGATAAAGGAGATTATACATATGTAGAAAGAATTCGGATCCCACTGAGCCATGGGTGTTTGTTGGTAATGGAAGGAGAAACTCAGAAGGAGTGGCAGGTGAGAAACATACTTAGACCTTCTGAGTGATACAGCAGTTGAGAATGTTCCTCAACAAAAAATTTGTTTTTTTCCACCGGGAGACTTAGTGTTTGCTAGCACAAGACTGCAGTTATTGTGGTCGCTGTTTTCTCAAGGGCATAAAAAGAGAGATTTGCATTTATATAGTACCCTTCATGACCTTAGGTTGCTGAAAAGTAATTTACAACCAGTGAGTATAGCCACGTGTTAAGGTAGGAAACATGGAGGTCAAATTGTGCACAAGCTCCCACAAAAAGCAAATAAGGAGAAGTGTATGGAAGACTGCAGTTCCTGATGCATCTCTGATGCACCTTCATTTACCATATGCCTGTAAAATAATATACTTATAGCTTTAAAGGGCAGTGACTGCTTCTTATATGCTTTATTTAAAGAAAACAGGATGTAGGTCAGAGGCTGGGAGTTCCAAGGTAAATAACTCAGATGTTGACTTCCATAGCCTGTCCATCATCTATAAGGTACAAATTAACGTTGTGATGGCGTATTTACCATTTGCCTGGAAGAGTATAGCTTAAATAACACTCAATAAACTCAACGTCATCCAGGACAAGGTAACCCATGTTTTTTTGGCAACAGATCATAACATTTATTCCCTCTGCCACTGATGTATAGTAGCAGCAGTGTTTACCAGCTACAAGATAAACTGCAGCAGCTGACCAATGTTTCTTCGACTGCACCTTCCAAACCTGTGACCTCTGCCATCTAGGAGGGCAGGGGCAGCTGATGCATGGGAACACCACTACCTACAAGTTCCCTGCCAAGCCACACGCCATCCTGACTTGGCATCTCTTCCCTAACAGCTTTGTGGGTGTACCTACACCACATGGGAGGCATTAAATGCTGCCCTAGCCAACAAGGCCCACATCCTGTGAAAGAATAAAACAGGAAAATGAGTGAGGAATTCATCCTGCCCCTTAGCACGTTTTATTTCAAAGTCTGTGATCACACCTTTCTGTACTAATTGTGATGTTATTCAAAGCTGTTAATACATGCTGTGCTCCAACAGGGGAATTATGTCATTTGGTTTTAATTTATATGTATATTAATTATCCACCTGCAAAGTTATTGTAAAACATATCAAAGATCATGTGAATGATGACAGCATTCTCATTGAATTTAATGCCAAACAAGCTTCATTGAATAATAGTTAACAATGCCTCATTACCATTATTTCACTGTTGGACTTAGGAGTGTCTCTGTCTCTGTGTGTGAGAGTAAGTGAGAATTACATGGCCAATTCTTAGGCTAAGATACTTGTTTGAATGTTACGTTTCAAAACAAATGACTATGTAAAAGCAACTCAAATGTACCTTGTATTTGCCAGATCCTGCAAGGTATATGAAATCTCACTCAAATAAATTAATCACAACTAACTCCAATGATTAATGCAGTAAATTTTGCTTAGTTTAATATTTTTCATTTGCATTAAGTGCAGAAATTCTGCTGTGAATATCTTCAGGACTGCCAGCAACTTTCAGTACAACTCGCTGTAAGCTTCTGGGCATGTGTGAAATTTACCTTCTGCAAATCTAAGCTGGTTGCCAGGGAGATAGCTGTGAGTTACTGCAGCACTGTCTGTTTGTGGCATTGATTATTGATCCTGAGGCCAGCTGCAGACCATCCCTCTGTTTGTCTTGGGCCCCAGCATGCCTGCTGTTCCATGGATCCCTAATTTTGGCTTGCAAAGTAGATTATTGCTGCAGTTAAAATCCAAGATTAGTTATGATTAAAATTTTTAATTGCAAGATTAATCATAATGAATTTTTCTAATAGATTGACAGCTATAATTTATGCTGAACCCTTAACATAGAAAAATATCCTGATACACTTCATAGAAGCATGATCAGTTGATAACGAACCAAAGAAAAGTATAAATTAAAGGTTAATCAAAGAAGTCACTTCAAGAAGGATCCTAAAAGAGGGGAAGGAGGCGACTCTTTAAGGAAGGATTTTCAGCACATCGGCTTTTAGTTTCTGAGGCAGAGGAAATATGGGATATTTACGGCCCAATTTGGCACAACCCTGATAGCTCATGTGGCTTCTTTCTATGCTGTACTAGTCTATATGTGCAACAAGAGAGAATCAAACCACCTCCCCTTGACATGCAATTACATTGCTATTGCAGAATACCCTGCCAGCTGTAGTGATTGTAACAAGGTCAGCCAGGTAGACCATGTAGAATATGGAACAAAAAGCAAGGAAAAGCTCAGCAGGTCTGGCAG